>NC_134869.1:5932500-6250000 GCF_049852395.1 Peromyscus maniculatus bairdii | reverse complement strand
CTTCAGGAGGTAGGTGGGACAGATTCCTCCTGACAGCTGGGTCAGGCAGGACTGGAAAAACTTCAGACTACCAGAAGCAGTCCTTAACAATTTCAGGGGTCCCATCTAAATTAGGCACTCACCGGTAGGAGTTGGTGTGCTTACTCAGCTCCTTGCAATTGTAAGAAGCCTCACAAATCTCCTTGGGGAATTTCTTTACATCTGACATCTCCTTCTTATGCTGTGTTTTCAGCATCTCCAGCTCAGATTTCAGCCTGTGGTAGGGCATGACCCCAGGAGCAAAGAACCCCATGAACACAGGCGGCAGGGATCACATGCATTAAGGTTCTGTTTTATACTACCGTAGCCCACTGGATGTCACACCCTGAATTCTATGTACTGGACCTCCTGATGTGTATTAGACTTTGCCTTACTGTCCCATGGCCAGGAAAGGCTGGGTGTTAATTGGGAAGGAGACAGGACTACATCAGCTCCCTGTGTAGGCCTGGAGGGGGGTACACTAGCTCTCTAAGAAGGTCTAAGGAGTCTGTGCCACAGATTCAGGTCTATCTGAAATCTGCAATGACATTTCCACTGCCTTGGGAACAGAGATTCTTTTCTTTACAAGGATACCCAGAACTCATAATCAGTGTTTCCAAAGAGGAGGCACTACATTCAGATGGATTTATAAACTCCCAAGGGGATTCCAATGAGGCACCAGGATGAGCACAAAGCTGAGAGCAGTGTTGCTCAATGTGGGGCTCCCTGGCCTCAGCACTTACATCACCTGAAATCTTTGAGACATGTGAATATTCAGAACTACTATCAAGCTCTGACTCGCAGGATCTGGAAGGACACACACACACACACACACACACACACACACACACACACACTGTAAGGGAGCCTCTTAGACAGTACACAACACACTCAGACACACAATCCTCAGCACAAGGAGATTTATTACCCCAGCAGGGCAAGCATGGCATTGGGAGTCTGCCTCTGGATCACGCAAAGGCAGGCAGCAAGCAGCAGGCTTTTTTCAGCAGTGGGTTTTTAGGTAGAAAAGGTTAATCTGTGCTAGGGTGAGTTGTTGAGATCTCAGTGTATTCAAGTAATAAATTTTGATTATTGGACTTTGGCGTTTAGTTTCAAGAATGAGTCAGTGTCCGCTAAAGGGAATGGACTTTGAGGACTAAACTTAGGAATGTAGTCTAATGGTTTATCAAGGGAGAGGGAAGTGAAAAGGGCAAGACCTGCCACTGCCATGTTTGCAACATTTGGGCCCCTTAGAGAGCACTTCACACACATAAACCCACACACAGTTAGGATGTCAGAGAAATGCAGGTAGGTGGCACTGTCTCATAGTATAAGAAACAAGCTGAGAGGAGCAGCGATGAATTCCAGGCCTTCTGGTCACACACAGAAGGACTGAGGAATTCCAGCAGTTCATTCCTCTCATTGGTCATCATCTGTAGCTGAAGGGTCAGTTTATCCACCTGGTTCAGCTGCTCCTCCTGTGCAGTGAGGAAGAAGGGTGTGGATGATGCCTTCCTAGTAGTCCCTGTAGGTACATAAACACAGTGAATTTGTACAGACGAATGGCATAGGGCCAAGAGAGATCATGTGGAGTCCCAAGAGGAGGCCTGAGGGAGAGGAAATGCATGGCACCCAGTGAAGCCCTCAAATATCAGAGCAGATATCCTTAAACTGGGGACCATAAGCCATGTGTCTGTCTTCAATCTCTGAGGATAGATATATGCCTTAGGCCCTACTGCAGCCCCACTGTCCCTGAAAGGCATAAGCAAGGCCAGCCATGTTGGTTTGGAATTGTCAGCCGATGTGATGCAAGAAAGTCCGGGACTGCCTAGTGCTTTGCAGCTCTCTTCCCTGATAACCTGTGTGCAGGACTTAAAGCAACTGAATGTCTCAGACCTAAGTACATGGATGGAAAGTTTCCCTTCCTGGTATTTATATCAGATATTCATGAGATCTACCGAAATCCACTGAGAATAAAGTGCAGCAACATGCTACCCTGATACCTCATTAGTGGTTCTGGGCCTCCTTTAGCATTCTTTGCCAATCATAATGAACTGAAAAAGGTCCCAGCACAACAGCAGCATCCCTGACATTTCCTGGCCCTCTGCCCTCAGAAATCCTCCACTTTGGATCTGCTCTTTTGGAACCCAGATAACCTGCATAGGCCCATTGCTTCAGATGATCACAGCTACTGAACCCCATTAAGAGAAGAACCAATTCTGACATCAACTCCTGCTTAGAAAACCAGTGCTTTCCATGCCAATCAGTGTGCTCAGTTTTGCCTACATGTCAATTGGTGAACCCTGTAAGTACTTAATGAATGCCTCAAGGGCAGTTGGCATTGCCACAACACTGGTGATTTCACAAAAGATGCCAATGACTCACCAGGATGCAATCGAATTTCTAGAGAAGAGACTGTTAGGGTCACTGCTAATGTCATCACCTATCTGATAACAAACTCTTCTCCAATTCACCAAAAGCCAAGCTGCCCTTTCCAGCAGCCTTCTCTGGGACAGAGTAGGGCCTTCAGTACCTCATCATTCCAATCCAGAGATCTCACTGATTGATTCTAGTTCATTCTAATTCAATAGTTCATCGTGTGTGGAGGGCAAGACTCAATTTCCAAACACTGTCCTAGAATGGCTCTTCTCATCCTGAAGAATGCTAACTAATAAGATGAGAAATAAAGGATGCTAAGAAATTAGCTCAGGATAATGGGAAAGGAAGATATGTTCCACAAGGTGAACAAACACATTAGAGAAGATCCATGGGGCAGTTACAATATATGAGGATGGTGGAGGATTATGTGGGTCCTGTCAGAAAAAATGATGTCATATAGGTAATGATGAAACTTTTGCCAAAAGCTTCAGCAGAATGCATTCTAACCATCATGATGTTAGCAAAGGTGTTATCAACTATTGAATGGTATGACTGAAAATACCTAAGGACTGGGCATCCACAGGTGAGCCCTCTGACACCAAGAATAAATACTTAGAGGAAGAGTGATGTTCCATTTTGCACTCAAGGTAGAAGGAAGATGACTGGCTAGTGAGAGGAAAGGAACTCAGAAACCTTAGGGGTCACTGACATGCAGCAATACTTGGTGGTTCCTGCCCTGCTAGTGGTTGTCATTTAAAATGTGAGAACCTCTAGCTGTGTCCAAGGGACTTTACTCTTCCTGTTACTAGTGACACACCAAAAGACATCCAGTGTGGGTGAAGTGCAGGGCTGGTACTGAAACCTCTTTAGTCCCCATGTGCTTCCTTCCCACTCAGAGTGAAAGCAGAGAGCCCTCAACAGAACAGCTGCAGCCTTGACCATCTCTGGCTCTCTGCCAAACTAACCTTGAAAATCCTCAACTTTGTTCTGCTCTTGAAGAACTCTGAGGACTAAAATAGGCCCATTGCTTCTCAGAAATTTTCACCTGCTTAGCCCCACTCCTGGAAGGATCAGCTCAAGCCATCCTCCTTCAGGAAGCTCCCCATCCCTTTCCCAGGACTCACTGCGCTTTCCCCAGAACCATGTATTTCTTGATGTGTGACATGGAGACTGAAGGCCATCTTCCTTCTGCTTCCCTTTGGTCTCCCTGTGCTCTCCATCCTGTCTTCCAAGAATCCTGTTCAGTCTAGTCACCATGTCTGTAGGTGAAACATGAGACACTGCACAAATGCCCCAAGGACAGTTGGTGTTGTTACAACACTGGTGACATCACATGGAATGCCAGGGCTCTCCAGGATACAGTAGAATGTCCATGTGCTGATGTCAACTGGTATATCTATTTCATCCCTTCTACATACCTTACCAAAAACCGACTTGAATCCAAGTTGCCATTTTCAGGAGCCTCTGGGTTCACAATGGAAGCCATTAGTAATAATCCTCCTTCCAAAGCCAGAAATCTAGGCCTCTGCTTCATTAGAAACTTTATCTAAATGAAGTTGAAAGCTCACTTTGCATGCACTGTCCAGGGTTGGATTTTCCCCTCCTTAAAATTCATAATCAATAATTTGAGAAAGAAAGAATGCATAGAAATGAGGTTAGGACAATGGGGAGAAGTAGGGATGAGACCTCTGAAGTGAACAATCCCCCAGGGAAATCCTCAGACTTGTAGACATTGGTGGGCTCTAAGTCACATAGTTAGTTATGAAGATTCCCCCAGAGTGGCAGTAGAGCTAACTCAAGCTATGAGGTCATTAGTGAAGATGTGCCTAGCTCTGGACAGGTCTGGTTGGAGCCACTAAGACCAGGTAAGCTCTCAGATATTGAAAGCAAGCAATTCATGGAAAGAGTATGATGACCCAATCCTTGAAACATAGACTGAGGAAAATGTAGTGGCAAGTCAGAGTTCAATATTGATATGGAGAGGCATCATGAATGAAACATAAACACACACACACACACACACACACACACACACACACACACACACACACACATATTCACACATACACACAAACCAGGCATACAATCATGGAGTAGAACATGATGTAGATCACTGCTATGGTGCTTCAACCAGTAAACAAAACCAAACGCCTAGTTTTGGAACCACCTGTTCCAATCCACATGCTCTTGCAGAGGTGGCACTGCTAGCTTTGGGTACAAGATCCATTAGGAGGACATGACAGGCAAGGGGAGAGACTCAAGAGTTGTTGCATCATACAGCTTTGTTATATCAAAACACTACATTTCTTATCATGATATTGCTATAAAGAGAATCCAGGTCACATGGTCAGCATGGAATGCATGTTCTCCAACCAAATCTCTGGACCTAAGCATGATCCTTGCAACCTAGGACTGATGAAACTTTTGGGTGTTCTGTGTCATTTCAGATTTTGAAGCTTTAAGCAAATAAATGTGATTTTCAACTTTATTTCTAAATAGAGTCTATTGAAGACCAAAAACGTTGTGGATATACTGGAATTTGGGAGCAAGGCATGTCCCCTAAACTGATGTATAAACTATTTTAAGAACATAGATGACAGTATTGGGGGTAAAGAAATCAGAGGAGAGAGGTGGTATAGAGAGAGTGGGAAGATACTCAGAGAATGTGATTGCTCACATGAATCCAGAGATGAGGCAGTAGATCTAGATGGAAAAGTATAAAGGATTGCCTGCAAATCCCAGTAATTAGAAAGAGGCCTGGAGTCAGCTGTATAGTTGAGGCCTCAGACAGCTTGGTCTTTCTAACAATCAGTTGTGGAACATCACACTTCCATGAATAGATACCCTGCCCAGGATATATTGTTATTTACCCAGCAAAGACAGAAATCCCTTCTGCATGGTCCTGCTTCTTATCTCACTGATGTCCCATCCAGAGGAGGGTTCATGTTCTTCCAAATGCCCTGAGATCAAGCTGACAGGGGACAGTATCTGTCTTCTACAATATTCATCTCAGCCCACTCTTGCTAGTTGGATCATGTTCAGGAAATGAACTGGGAGATAAGACTTTGCCTAGCCGGTTGTCAATGTTCAGGCTTGAGACTCCCTCTCTGTGAATGTCAATTTTCCTGTCTTCTACAGGCAGGGGAGTGTCTCAGGGGTCTTCTCCTTTTTACATGGTTCAGGTGACCCAAGGGAGAGCCTCCTCAAGCTTATTCACAGCTGCTCAGGATACAGCCTGGCTTCAGATTCCCCAAATCTGGCCTCAGCAGCCATGAGAATGGTGGCACAGTTAACTTGACTTTTTTGAGACACAGGCTCTCCTGGAACTTGCACTGCAGTCATTCTTTAGTTCTCCTCCTCATTTCCCAATTGGTTGAGATCAAGGCATGCATCACTATGCCCAGCTCCTTTTTTCTATTTCTAAATGTTCAAACATCCATAAACAACCAGAGTGAGGTCAAGATCATGATGGGGAAAACCACAGAGATAGCTTACCTAAGCTGGAAACTCTTGAACTCTGGCTGGAACAAGCACAGGACCAAACGAGGTACTCTGACTGTGGGTGACAGTCTGGGTGATCACATGAAGCTTCAGGTGACCATGTTCAGGACTGACTGTGAACATACCTATCTGTCCTGAGCCAGACAACTGGAAGAGGCAGCCTGCTGGTGGAAGACACAGCCTACTAAGCCTTTGTCTCAGTACAGAAAATAAAAAGGAAGCCAGAAGTTGGCCATTTGTATTACTTATCAGTTCCCCTTTATGTACCTGCCTCTCAGGGAAGAGTGTGTAATTCCTTTTCCCTCAAATTAATGAGTTTATTGAGGTTAATACAGGAGTATAGGTATGGGATTACTTATAGTAATATGAATAACTCTAATGTGTGGCATCACAAAGTCTTACATTATAATGGGTGACTCATGAAGACTCGAATTCTGAATGTGTCTGCATGACTTGTTTGAAGCTGAATGAGACAGAGGGTCTCATTTCTTCAGTGCAGATGTAACCAACCATCTTATTAAATAAGAAACACAGAACCAATGTAAAAGAGAAAGCCAAGAGGTCAGACCTCAGAGCTAAAATCTTACCCTTCCTCCTGCGGTGTTCCTACTTCTCTGAAAGAGAGCTACTTCCTGTGTGTATGTCTTTACATAGTCTTTCTTTTCTGACTTCTCATTGGTTGTAAACCCAAACACATGACTGCCTCGTCACTGCCTGTAAGTACAGCCCTCCAGGTCTTAAAGGCATATGTCTCCAATGCTGGCTGTATACCTGAACACCCAGAGATCTACCTAGCTCTGTCTATCAAGCGCTGGGATTAAACGCGTGCGCCACCACTTCCACGATCTTGCTATGGCTCTAATAGCTCTGACTCCCGGGCAACTTTATTTATTAACATACAATTAAAATCACATTTCAGTACAAATAAAATACCACCATATTTCCTCTTTTCTATTTTAATAAAAAGAAAAAAGCAAAAGGTTATAACTAACAAAAGAAAAACTATATACAAAAGTACAATAACTATATACAATATATACAAGTAATAAATACCTAAACAATTTTTAGTCCATTTTTATAAAACAAATCAGAGAAAATAATTCCATTTCCTATACTATTTTGGTAAGTCCAAAATGTATCTAATTCACTTTCTATCCTAATTAATCTTCAATTATAAATAACTAATCTTCAACTATAACTAACTAACCTTCAACTCCCTCAGAGACCCAAGAAGGAAATAATATTAGCTAACAAAAAATAAAACCAGGAAGTGCATGCAAGCAACTTCTAAAAAATTTGTGAGTTGACAGAAACAGCCAGCTGCCTGGATGGTCACCTGAGGTTTCTCCGCAGTGTTGGGGTATCATCTTCAGCCTATAGGCTTAGCGTATCTGGCAGACTCATTTGTGAAGTAGGATGTACACAAGGTCAACAGTTCAACCTCACATTGGGTGAGAGCAGTCCATGTACCAGAAACACGTGAATTCCACTAGTGTCATGTCATGATTCAAGATTTTAAATTCTGGAAATTGTTGACGGTTTTTTAATTCAGCTGTCCATTCTTCTTGGCTGTGTATATATGGCTTCATCTCAGCATCCCTTTCTTCTCCACATCCCTCTATTAAATGCCAGTCTACTATTGAGAGGCGTGAGCTTAGTTACTCTTCAAGAATAACTGTTTCAGCTGCTGTTCCATTGCACAATAGAAGCCATCAGCCCACTGCCTGTTCAGCTGCATTCGAAGAAAAGGGCACTGTACCTTTTCTGGATTGTGAAGGCTACTTCAGGGATGGTGCCATATTGTCCTGGCCTCAGAAGTTGCCTTTTGATAAAGCTATAACTACACTTGTTTTGGCAAGAATCAGTAGTCCTTTGTTTCATGTCCTGTCTGTTCATTTTGTCCTGTTGATTCGAGGATACTTTGTTGTCCAGTGGCCAACTTTTGCCACAATGAAAGTTAACTCCATATGCAGTTTCATCAATGCCCATATTTTCTCTGAAGTAGATTGGTACTGCCAGGAGCCAACATGTCTCAAAAAAGAAAAATTTCTAAGTTATCAAACATTTTAAATGCCATATTCTGTAGATCTCTGAAGGGTTTGAAGATGACCTGTCTAAAATATATCTGCTCAATTTTTAAAACATATCTAATATGACTACAAGTTCTATTGTAATGTCTATCTACTAACTTTCATTTCTTTATATCCTAATAGTTGGTAATAATAACGTTCAAAGATCAGAAAATTGCATTACATTGTTAAATGAATTGTATAAATACAATTAGAAATATAAATATAGCATTTTCTAACAATATCAATTTTAAATTTGTATACAATATAAAACAATCCAATCCAATGTAAAGTATTTAAAACTAGTAATTGTATTTTTCTTTTCTTTTCTTTTCTTTTCTTTTCTTTTCTTTTCTTGTCTTGTCTTGTCTTGTCTTGTCTTGTCTTGTCTTGTCTTTTTAAAGAAGAACCCTAAATCTAATCTCCTTTGCTTAGCCTTTTTCCTAACCCTTGACAACAACTTGTAACCAACCTCCCTAAACAATGAAAATTATCCCAGACCCAAAACCCATTAAAAGGACCAAAAAACCACCCACCCCACACCACCCCTTTGGGAATGTGGGTGTCGTATTCTTAAAATTGCTTCCTGCTGGGTATGGGTGAAGTTATCTTTATCCTGAAAAAAAAAATTTAGGTTAATTCTCAAATTCTAGGAAAGGTAACTATATCCTTCATTATCCAGTCTGTGTATAATGCCAAAGTTCAGGGTTTATCTCAAGTCCTTATTCAAGTAGTCTTTGAGACTGGATCATCTCAGCTAGTCCTCTCAAAATTGCTCTGAGCACCTTGTATTTCAAAGTTGATCTGTAGATGCTGTTTGTCAACTTAATGATATTATTATTGTCCACGTGGAACTGTTGTTGTTGTGGGGCCCCATCTTCTCCTGGAAACTTCAGTTGATGTTAGGCCTGGCCGTGATTTCCTGCAGAAAACTGATGAGACTGAATACAAAGACATATATATGCAGCTAATTGAAGCCTTTTTTCTAGAATTAGTTAATACTCTATATGACCATATCTTAACAAAGTTTAAAATGTATGTATATATATATTAATCTTGTAAATTATATATCAAATTCATACTTTAAGAAAAGTTTAAAGAATCAGAATAGAATCAAAGAGTTGAGATTAGTAATAGAATAGTCTCTTAATTAATTTGGCTTTTGTCCTTTCCCATAGCAGAAGATGGCTCTTTTATTCTGGCATGATACAAGGAGTTTGCATTTTGCTTTTAACAACATGCTTGAGTTTAAAGAAGGAGAGAGCTATTCTCCAACTCCAAAGTCAGCTTTAAATTTTAATGGAACTGGGACTATTAGAAGACCAATAGTGTTAAATCTTTAGAGAAAAGCAGAAACAAATATTTAGGAAGACATAAAATTTTTTAGATAATATATACCCATACGCCGTTTCACTCTGTTTCCTGGGATAGATGATTTGTTCCTTTTCTTCAGTTGTCTCATTTGTCCAGTGTTCTTCAGATTCCTTAACCTTCATTCTCCTAAAAGACAAAAACAAAAACCTTTCCCCAAGACTAATTTTGGGGATGTTCCTTTTTGGCAAGTTATTATCTGATTAAATGAAAAGGCATGTGTTACTGGTACAAGTTAGTTTAAATTGGATGTTCAGGCTGGTTGATGAACTATCACCTTCTCTAATTAAGAGGTCTCTCCTGTTCAAATAGAACCTTCATCAATTTTGATGGTACTCACAGCTTATCTTCTCCTGTAGAAACAAAAGCAAAACCTTGTCCCCAACATAATACATACACTAGTTTCCATTCTGAGGTCAGCATATCCTTAAAGTATATAGGCTGATATAATTCTGTAGTTTTTTCTATTATCCAATGTCTCTCTGCAACTGTTGTTCCTTTCTCATTGGCATTCAGAAAATTCAAAGTTAATAGAGCATTATGCAATCTATTTCTGGGGGTTTTTGTTACCCCTTTCTGTTTATTTAGCATATCCTTTAGAGTTCTGTTTGATCTTTCTATAACTGCTTGACCTGTAGGATTATGTGGTATACCTGTAATGTGCTTTATATTATAATAAGCAAAAAACTGTTTCATTTTAACAGAGACATATGATGGAGCATTGTCAGTTTTGATTTGTGCAGGTATATCCGTGATGGCCATAACTTCTAGCAAATGAGTGATTACAGAATCAGCTTTTTCAGAACTCAAAGCAGTTGCTCATTGAAATCCTGAATATGTATCGATGGTGTGGTGTACATATTTCAGTTTTCATTATTCTGCAAAGTGAAACATGTCCATCTGCCAGATTTCTTTCCTCTGAGTACCCTTTGGGTTACATCCTGCTGGTAATGGCGTTTAATTGCAGAAGGAACAAGTAGGACATTTCTCTACTATTTCTTTGGCTTGTTGCCAGGTTGTAGAAAAATCCTTTTTTAAACCTTTACTATTGACATGATGTTTTTTATGAAATTCTGAGGCCTCCAGCACATTTCCTATCAATAATTTATCAATCTCATTATTGCCTTGTGCTAGAGGGCCTGGCGGACCAGTATGGGATCTAATGTGAGTTATATATAAAGGATGACTCCTTTTCCTGATTGTATCTTGTAATTGAATAAATAGTGAAGTTAATTCTGAAGCATCAGGGATAAATTCTGCATTCTCAATATGTAATACCACTCTTTCAGCATACTGAGAGTCAGTTACTATGTTGAGAGGTTCTAAAAAATCCATTAATACCAACAGAATAGCTTCAGGTGATAATTCTCTTGGACTATTTAAGTTCTTGTCACCTTCTAAGGTTTTGAACAAATTATTCAGTTCATCATTTTTTACCTCAACAATAGTTCATAGATGAGAAATATCTCCAAATAATATTTGAAAGTCATTAAGAGTCTGTAGTCTATCTCTCCTAATTTGCACCTTTTGGGGTCTAATTTTTTGTAGCTCTATTTTATATCCTAAATAATTAATAGAATCTCTTCTTTGTATCTTTTCAGGAGCAATTTGTAATCCCCAGCAAGGCAAATTTTTCTTTACTTCTTCAAACATTCTTTCTAAAGTATCTGCATTTGAGTCAGCTAGTAAAATGTCATCCATATAATGATAAATTATAGATTTAGGAAATTTTTTATGTATCACTTCCAATGGCTGTTGTACAAAAAATATTGGCACAGAGTTGGGCTATTCAACATTCCTTGTGGGTGGACCCTCCATTGAAATCTTTTAACCGGTTGAGAATTATTATAAGTAGGCACTGTGAAAGCAAATCTTTCTCTGTCTTTTTCTTGTAAGGGTATTGAAAAGAAACAGTCTTTTAAATCAATAACTATAAGAGGCAATCCTTTTGGTAACAGAGTAGGCAAAGGCATCCCAGATTGTAGAGAGCCCATAGGCTGAATTACTTTGTTAATTGCTCTAAGGTCTGTTACCATTCTCCATTTACCAGATTTCTTTTTAATAACAAATACAGGAGAAATCCAAGTGCTGGTTGATTCTTTAATATGCTGAGCATTTAACTGTTCTTCTACCAGCTCTTCTAAAGCCTGGAGTTTCTCTGTTGTTAAAGGCCATTGCTGGACCCATACAGACTTGTCTATTAACCATTTTAAAGGTAGAGCTGTTGGTGTCTTTGGAAGATCATCAGTTGTTGTGCCCTGTTCTTGTATAATATGAATGGCTGGTGACCACTCATTAGAACAATATCTTCTAATATTTCTCTCAGAAACATGTGCTAGTTTATGATTTGTTTCTGAGATTGGAGAGATATTAATCTGAGTATTCCATTGTTGCAATAAGTCTTGACCCCACAGGTTCATAGCGATGTTAACCACATATGGTTTTAATTTTCCTCTCTGTCCTTCTGGACCTCTACATTCGAGCCATCTTGCACTCTGTTTCACATGAGATAATGTCCCAATTCCTAACAGTTGAACGTTTACCTCCTGAAGAGGCCAAGTTGGATGCCAAAATTCTTGTGCAATTATGGTCACGTCCGCACCTGTGTCTACTAGACCAGACAACAAAACACCATTTATTTTTATCGTTAATTTTGGTCTTTGTTCATTAATAGAAGTTTGCCAAAAATTTTTCTTTATGTTTTCTCCTGAATTTTCAATTCTCTCTGTTTCATCATCCTGACCAGCATGATTTATTCCAATAGGCATTTGGTTATTTAATTGCTCTGAGCAGGGGTTTCCTCTATGGCTGCAGAAAAGGTTTGAACTGGATTTGCTATGGAGCCCTGCATGAGGCCCCTCTGGGAGTTTCCCAAAGACTGAGGCAAAGGACTACCCTGTCTGTCCTTTGTTCATCTACATTCATTGGTCCAGTGTTTTCCCTTACCACACCTTCTGCATACTCCAGAAGGAAGGGACATTCTGTTGCCATTGTTGCTTGAAGAAACATTGTTTCTAGGAATGACCTGTTTACAGTCCCCTTTTAAATGTCCTTGCTTTCCACATCTAAAACATCTAAAATTCCTCAAACCTTTTGAAATTGCTTCTCCTACCTACCTATCATCATGCTCATGAGCCTCAACATTAACTGTGTCTCTAATCCAATCTTCCAAGGTACAGATCTTGCCTTTAACAGCCTGATTATTCTTTTACATGCTGCATTTGCATTCTCAAAGGCCAAAGATTCAATTACTATCTTACTAGCTTCTGAATCTGAGACCATCCTCTTTACTGCTGAAGCCATTCTTTGTAAAAAATCTGTGAAAGATTCTTTTGGGCCTTGCATAACCTTTGTAAATGACTCATTTTTTCCCCTGGTTCCTCAACTCTGTCCCATGCATTCAAGGCTGCCGTTCAACATAAAATTAGGGTTTGGACATCGTATAAACATTGTGTTTGTACCGAAGCATATTGGCCTTTTCCAATAAGCTGACTCTGGTAAACTTGTATTCCTTTGACCCTCCATTGTTTTTATATGTTTTTAGCTTCATCCTTGAACCAAGTTAGCCACTGTTAACCTCTGGCTGGGTTCCAGAACAGCTTGTGCCAGCTTCTGCCAGTCCTGTGGTACAACCTATTATATGTTGACCAAGAGTTTAACATTTGCTTTACAGATGGGGAATGCATGTCATAAGATACTATTGCCTCCTTAAACTTTCATAAAGCCAACATTTCAATTGGAGCCCAAATATTTTGTGTTGTCATTTGATCAGGCAACTGCTGTATGGTTACAGGATAAATTAAGGGTGACTGTGAAAACAGGCTTTCTTTCAGTAACCTTATGATCCAAACTTGAAACAACTTCACTTTTAATTTCTTCTGTCTGAATTTTTACAGGTTTAACAAATTTTTCTAAAGCTGTCATCCTGGCACTTGAATTGACTATCTTTTTAAATAGTAAAATGAGGATAAGCATAGTGATAAACTGCATAATTCCAACAATACTAATCTTCTCATATAGTTGTTCCATTGTCAGACTGCCTAAAATTTCAAACAAAACCCAATTTTCTTGCAATGTACATATAAAACCCATTTTTTTTGATGTGGAAAAATTTCTCTTTTAAATAGTTTCCTTTAAAATATCTGATATGTTATGACTTACCAAATCTGCGTAGAACAGTAGAAATCCAGGCCAATTTCAAAACAGCCACCTAGTGTCTGAGGTGTGAAGAGAGAGAGAGAGAGAGAGAGAGAGAGAGAGAGAGAGAGAGAGAGAGAGAGAAAGCGTAGCCGGCTAAAGCTTAAATCCAGCCATGTGTTCCCTCTTGAGCCGAGTCAGGGCTTGGCTCTGGCTTCCTTAAGCTCTGACCATGTGCGTTGACTTCACAGACAGGGGCCCTGTTCGGCAGGGCAGGCTGAGTTGTTTGTAGCACAGGCTTTAAGCAAGTAGCTCATGGTTATTCCGGCCATACCCAGCAGGAAGCAATTTCAAGAATACAATGCCCATATTCCCAAAGAGTTGGTGTGGGGAAGGTGTTTTTTGTTTTTTGTTTTTGTCTTTTAATGGGTTTTGGGTCTGGGATAATTTTCATGGATTAGGGGAGTTGGTTACAAGTTGTTGTCAAAGGTTAGGAAAAGGGCTAAGCAAAGGAGATTAGATTTAAGGTTCTTGTTTAAAAAAAAGGAAGAAAAATGTAAATACTTTACATTGGGTTGCATTGTTTTATATTGTATATAAATTATATATATATTGAAATTGATATTGTTAGAAAATGCTATATGTATATTTCTAATTGTACTTATACTGTTCATTTAACAATGTCATGTGATTTTCTGATCCTGGAATGTTGTTATTACCAATTATTAGGATATAAAGAAGTGAAAGTTAGTAGTTAGACATTATAATAGAACTTGTAGTCATATTAGGTATGTTTTCAAGATTGAGAAGATATATTTTAGATAGACAGGTTATCTTCAAACCCTTCAGAGATCTACAGAATATGGCATTTAAAATGTTTTAATAACTTAGAATTTTTTTTTTTTTATGACTATGAGACATGTCGGCTCCTGGCAGTACCAATCTACTTCAGAGAAAATATGGGCATTGAAAAAACGGCAGTTGGAGTTAACTTTCATTGTGGCAAAAGTTAGCCACTGGACAACAAAGTATCCTCGAATCAACTGCTGACAAACAGGACAGACAGGACACGAAACAAAGGACTCCTGATTCTTGCCAAAACAAGTGTGGTTATGGCTTTATCAAAAGGCATCTTCTGAGGCCAGGACAGTATGACACCATTCCTAAAGTGGTCTTCACAATCTGGAAAAGGTACAGTGCCCTTTTCTTCGAAGGCAGCTGAACAGACAGTGGGCCGATGACTTCTGTTGTGCAATGGAACAGCAGCAGAAACAGTTATTCTTGAAGAGTAATTAAGCTCACGCCTCTCAATAGTAGACTGGCATTTAATAGAGGGATGTGGAGAAGAAGGGGATGCTGAGATGAAGCCACATACACACATAGCCAAGAAGAATGGACAGCTGAATTAAAAAAACATCAGCAATTTCCAGAATTTAAAATCCTGAATCATGACATGACACTAGTGGAATTCAGGTGTTTCTGGAATATAGACTGCTCTCACCCAATGTGAGGTTGAACTGTTGGTTGACCTTGTGTACATCCTACTTCACAAATGAGTCTGTCAGATACACTAAGCCTATAGGCTGAAGATGATGCCTGAACACCGCGGAGAAACCTCAGATGATTGTCCAAGCAGCTGGCTGTTTCTGTCAACTCAAAATTTCTTGGAAGTTGCTTGCTTGTACTTCCTGTTTTTATTTTTGTTAGCTAATATTATTTCCTTCTTGGGTCTCTGAGGGTGTCGAAGATTAGTTAGTTATAGGATAGAAAGTGAATTAGATACAATAGGCTAGATAATGGAATTATTTTCTCTGAATTTGTCAAATACAAATGAACTAGACATTGTTTAGGTATTATTTGTATATATTGTATATAGTTATTGTACTTTTGTATATCGTTTTTCTTATGTTAGTTATAAGCTTTTACCTTTTTTTCTTTTTATTAAAATAGATAAGGGGAAATATGGTGATATTTTATTTGTATTAAAATGTTATTTGTATGTTAATAAATAAAGTTGCCTGGGGGTCAGAGCTATTAGCAAGCCATAGTAAAGCAGGGCAGTGGTGGCGTATTCTTGTGATCCCAGCACTTGGTAGGCAAAGCTAGGTAAGTCTCTGTGTGTTCAGTGATACAGCCAGTATTGGATACACATGCCTTTAATCTCAATACCAATCATAGAAAACCTGGAGGTCTAGACAGACAGGCCGTGACAAGGCGGTCATGTGGTTGGGTTTACAACCAATGAGAAGGCAGAACAGAAACACTATAAAAAGACAGACACATAGGAAGTAGCTCTGGTTCAGAGAGGTAGGACCACTGCAGGAGGAAGGGTAAGATTTTAGCTCTTAGCTCTGACCTCTTGGCTTTCTTCTTTGCATTGGTTCTGTGTTTCTTATTTAATAAGACAGTTGGTTACATCTACAAGGTGAGGCGGGACAAATACTAGTTATCCAGGGGGGCTCTGGCATTCTAGGCCCCCAAGAATCGTTCTAAATGAATGATCCAGGTTTTGTATAGAATTCTAGAAAAGGAATAAGGAATCCTTGTTGCAGCAGATGATACAGAGAAGTTGAGAAAGAACAGATTGGGTTCTAGCATGGTGATATGGATTATTCTAATGGAGAGGCAAGAGTTTCTGGTCCAGAAATATTAACAGACTAGATACTCTGAAGATTACATTTAGATTACTTTTTTCTCAGAGCTGAGGACCAAGCCCAAAGCCTTGTGCTTGCTAGGGAAGTACTCTATCACTGAGCTAAATCCCCATTGCCAAATTTTTTTAATTTAATTTTATTTTACAATACAATTCAGTTCTACATATCAGCCATGGATTCCCTTGTTCTCCCCACTCCCGCCTCCCTCCCCTTCCCCCCAGGCTACCCTCCTATTCCCACCTCCTCCACGGCAAAGCCTCCCTCAAGGACTGAGATCAACCTGGTAGACTCTGTCTTGGCAGGTCTAGTCCCCTCCTCCCAGGCCGAGTCAAGGGACCCTGCGTAAGCCCCAGGTTTCAAACAGCCAAGTCATGTAATGAGCATAGGACCCGGTACCACTGCCTGGATGCCTCCCAAACAGATCAAGCCATCGACTGTCTCACCCATTCAGAGGGCCTGATCCAGTTGGGGGCCCCTCAGCCTTTGGTTCATAGTTCATGTGTTTCCCATTGCCAATTTTTTAAGGACATATTTTAGAGAAAAGTCAAAAGGAAATGGAGGATTTAAGACTACCAATGTCTGATGCTATCTCAAGATGTGAAACGGAATGTGATGGACTGATCGTGTTTTTCTTTGGGGATGTTATTTTTATAAAGACAACACACTTAGTAGGGGGTTTCCTAGCATTGAGCTCAGCAGCACAAGGACTCCCCACTCAATGACTAGTCTGGAATCCTTTAAGTAAAGTGGAGATGCAGCAAGCTGATAAAATGAAATGTAGAAGTGCCTGCAGTTGAAAGGTCAGGATGAGATGGGTCACTCCAGAATGTTAATCAAGAAAAGTCAGAATAAGGAAAATTAAATATAGGAGGAAGTCTGACAATGTGTGGGAAAAGTCTTTATTTGCTATTGCTTTGGTGATTGGTATTACACATCATCCTCGGAGTATAAAAATAGTACAATGGGATCCTTCTTTGAGAAAACATGTCCACATTTGATATGATATTGTATATTAAGTTCAAGTCTCTGAAATCTTGTAAGAAAAAATGGCACATCATGGACCATGTTTCTGGAAAAAGAAATAGAGAAGAATTACTGAAGCAGATTTTGGTTGGAAATATGTTAAACATATATATGACATACAAAATCATGAGAAAGAAAATCAGTAAAACAATCCAGACAGGAGTCCAATAGAGTCTGAATATTGATAGACACAATTATCTTGATGCCTGCACTATCCACTTAATTCTAAATTCAGGCTGTCAACAAAGACAATGCTCTTCTGATGAGGATGACATCAGGGCTCCCTTTCTACCCTTATTCATTGGGCTGTAGATGGCAGCATTCAGCATTGGAGTGAACACACTGTTTACATCACCAAACCTACTGTAATTCTCTATGGTAATGTGTAAGAGAAGAACTGAGGCAAACTGACAGTCATGTCCCAAATAGCAGGCAGACCAGCTTTCAAGCACCAAATGCAAATCATGGTTATCTGAAATATCAAGAGTATGAATATAGCCTCAGTGCAGTTTCCAGTGGTCTTTTGTCACCATCAGCTTCTGGCTCTGCGTTTTAGAAATTATGTAGACAGAAGAAATCACCTCAGTAATTTTCACGTATAAAAAGCAACAGTCAGATTCATGAGGCAGTACTGCCTTGATTAATTTAATTATAACTCACATGGGAATATAATCAGTCAAATAAGAACACTAACACTTTCTTCACAATTCCTCCCAACACATAATCATATTTTATATAAAACCTGATAACTCTGAAATGCTTGTAGCATATTACAACACTTGAAATAACACAGTATCTTCTGGGCATGACAGGACTACTGCACTCATGAGCTCCAAGGTCAAGCGGTCAACATTCTAGTATGGAAGAGAAAGGGGCTCACTGCCCCCACCCCTAACTGAGAAGCTGGTGGTATTTGGTGGCTTTTGGAGGAAGAAGAGTCAGTTTACTTTAGGGTGCTGATGCCAGGTGGTTTGAACAAACTCAGCGATGGCTCTAACACATGAGCATATGGTCATGCAGTGTTGCCCTAGATAGATGATTTAAAACAAAACAAAAGGCATGGATTTAGTAATGTTGGGGTTAGCAGAGTGGATCAGGAACCATTTGAGAGGAATGTGGGGTAATATGATCAAAATACACTGTATGCATAGATGAAATTCTCTATTTAAAGAATTTTAAAACTGTATTATTTAAAAGTTTGCAGTTCAATAGCATTAAAAATCTAATACAAACTTATCTTTTTTACTTTATAATTTTTTACTTTATAATTTAATTTAATTTTACATATCAGCTACAGATTCCTCCCACCCCCCGACCCACCCTTCCTCCAATTCACCCCCCATTCCCATCTCCTCCAGGGTAAGGACTCCCCTGGGGATTCAGCTCAGCCTGGTAGATTCGGTCCAGAAAGGTCCATTCCCCTCCTCCCTTCACCCAGGCTGAGCAAAGTGTCCCAGCATAGGCCCCAGGCTACAAAAATCCAGCTCATGCACTAAGGACAGGTCCAGGTCCCACTGCCTGGATGCCTCCCAAACAGTTCAAGCTAATTGACTGTCTCACTTGTCCAGAGGGCCTGATCCAGTTGGGGTTTCCTCAGCTATTGGTTCATAGTTCATGTGTTTCCCCTAGTTTAGCTATTTGTCCCTGTGCTTTTTCCAACCATGGTCTCAACATCTCTCGCTCATACAATCCCTCCTCTTTCTCGCTGATTGGACTCCCAGAGCTCCACCTGGGGTTTGGCCGTGGATCTCTGCATCTGCTTCCATCAGTCATTGGATGAGAGTTCTACCATGACAGTTAGGGTGTTTGGCCATCCGATCACCAGAGTAGGTCAGTTCAGGCTTTCTCTCCACCATTGTGAGTAGTCTATTGTGGAGGTATATTTATGGATTTCTGGGGACCATTCTAGCACTTTGCTTCTTCCTATTCCCATGGGGTCTTCATTTGTCATGGTCTCGTTCTTTGTTCTGCCTCTCTGTTCTTGATCCTGCTGGTGTCTCCCACTCACCTACACTCTCTTTCCCCCGACCCTTGCGCTTTATTACCACCCCATGTCCACTTTGCTCATGTATATCATCCATTTCTCTGTCACTGGGCGATCCCTGTGTCTTTTTTTAGGGTCCTCCTTACTAGGTAGCCTCCCTGGAGTTGTGAGTAGCAGTCTATTCATCCTATGTTTTACATCTAGTATCCACCTATAAGTTAGTACATACCATGTTTGTCTTTCTAAGTCTGGATTACCTCACTCAGGATGATTTTTTTTCTAGATCCATTCATTTGCCTGCAAATCTCATGATGTCATTGTTTTTCTCTGCTGAGTAGTACTCCATTGTGTATATGTACCACATTTTATTTATCCATTCTTCAGTTAAAGATCATCTAGGTTGTTTCCAGGTTCTGACTACCACAAAGTTCTCTTGTGGTATGATTGAGCATTTTTTGCGTATATGCCCAAGAGTGGTATAGCTGGATATTCTGGGAGATCGATTCCCAATTTTCTAAGAAAGCTCCATATTGATTTCCAAAGTGGCTGTACAAGCTTGCATTCCCACCAACAGTGGAGGAGAGTTCCCCTTGCTCCACATCCTCTCCAGCATAAGCTGTCTTCAGCATTTTTTATCTTAGCCATTCTGACAGGTGTAAGGTGGTATCTGAGAGTCATTTTGATTTGCATTTCCCTGATGATTAGGGATGTTGAGCAATTCCTTAAATGTCTTTCAGCCATTTGAGCTTCCTCTGTTGAGAATTATCTGTTTAGCTCTATAGCCCATTTCATAATTGAACTGCTGGGCATTTTGATGTCTAATTTCTTGTGTTTTTTATATATTCTAGATATCAGCCCTCTGTCAGATGTGGGGTTGGTGAAGAACTTTTCCCATTCTGTAGGCTGTCGCTTGTCTTGATGACCATGTCCTTTGCTCTACAAAAGCTTCTAAGTTTCAAGAGGTCCCATTGATTAATTGTTTCTCTCGGTTTATGTGCTACTGGTGTTATATTTAGGTAGTGATCTCCTGTGCCAATGCGTTCAAGACTACTTCCTACTTTCTCTTCTAGCAGGAAGTGGTTGGGGTCTCGGGTGGATGGGTGTGGGGGCAGGGCGAGTAGATTGCAGGGTCCACTGGGAAGTCGTAGAGAAAGGGAACCTTCCCAGGGGAGCCCTGCTTGCTGGCCATCAACTGGGGCCCACCTAGGAGGGTCTTCCCCAGGAATGGCTGGGCCCAGGGATGGGACCTAGGGGCAGGCCTCCCTGGGTATGATCCCAGACACTCACCTCTGGTCCAGATGGGAGCTCTGGGCAGGATCACTTTTATCTTCTTAAAGAAAAGTGTGAGACAGTCACTGTCACCACAATTCAGATTTTTGACTTGGGACTAGAAGATTTTTTTCTGCAGACACAGATGGTCAGTATGGCTCAGTTCATTCACTTATGCTTTTAACTATCTTCTTTTTACCATCCTTAGGAAGAATTTCATAATGCCTGTGATTATTATTGAGCATTTCCACAAATGTTTACATCATGTTCAGGAAAAGGTAATCTTAAGTGGCATTTCATTTTTCTTTCTTTGGTGAATAAATATTTGACTATGAAGCACCCTGGAACCTAACTGAAACATGAACAAATAGGAAGTCGTGTGACTCCGTTACTTAAGTTTTGTTGTTGTTTTTTTTTTTTTTCAGACGAGATTTCTTCCAGCTAGACAGATAACAGTCCTTCCATCAAGAATCTTACTCCCAGGGTTAGCTTTAATTAAGAGTAGCCATAATTTGAAATAAATGTCTACACAAATCATTCACAGTGCACTTTAATATCCATTGTTCTCTAAATTTCAGAACCATCAAAACCCCTCTAAGGCAAATCCCCAAGTTGATCATGAAAAGTACCAGGGAAGGGACACTGAGATGGCTACTTAGGTGAAAAGAGAGAGTTTCCTCCTCCCAATTTGTTTCTTTGTCTTCACATGAGCAGAATGACAGAATAGTATGGCATGTATTGTTTGTCATCTGTCTGTCTGTCTATCTATCTATCATCTATCTATCTATCATCTTCCCCTTCTCTCTAAATAAAGATATTGTTTTTAAGTACCCATCAGTAGATTTCCATATATTCATCGTATGAATGTTTATTTTTATAATGACTGAATAAACAAATACTGTTTAAAATCATGGGAAAAACAACTTTGCTAGGAGATAATAGTTTTTAACCATAGTCAAAAGAGAATCTGCCCCTTAACTTTGTGGCTATGAAACTCTCAATCCTTCCCTCATAAAAGTGTGGATTTCTACTTTGTTTTAAAGGACCTATCATTTAATTTTCTCAAGTCCATCTATTAGTTTGGTAGAACCATTGGCTTTGTGCCAGTGGTTTGAATCAGCTGTGCCTGTGTGAAGAAGATAGCACTGTGGTGTGAGGCTAGTGTTTGTATTCATGTCATAAAGATGTTGACAATTTAACTTAAATGGAAAATCACTCCAGGCTCAAAATTGTTGTAAATAGAGAGGGAGGAGGGAACTAATGTGAGAAAAGTGGCAAATTTTCATATCCCTTCCTCCTACTTGGTTTGTCTTCTGTTTCTGGAGAAATAAAAATGGTGTTGTCTTATTGGGTAGGACAGTTTCCCAATGCTTACATCAATCCTATTAATCTCGGTAGGCACACCTGCAAACCCAGAACAATGGAAGCAAGGGAAGAAGTATCTTGAGTTGATGGAACCCTTACCTGTCCCTCATTACTCCATTTTCTCAGCACAAGAGATGATTATATACACACGCTCATTGGTCAAAGCCAAGACATGCTAAGCATGTGTTAGTCAATGGCATCGGCTAAAAAGAGAAGTTTTCACCACAGTGATTTAACTACTTAGTAAAGAAGTAGCATTCCCTATTCATTATGCAATTTGTCTTTCCTATATCCTCACAGGTCTAAATTTGAAGTTTCCTACTGAGGTCATCCACCTGATGAGTACTGCAATGATGAGTCTCTTTATTGGAAGGTAATGTATAGGATTCTAAAAAGTGGAGTAAATCTCACTTCTATAAAGGTTCAGATGGTCAAGGACCCATTTTCTATAACAGACCAAAACCATAGGTAGACAAGGAGAAACTCTTAAAATGCTGTTCTTTGGCAACTTCTGCTGTTTTACCTGATGGGGAGCACTGGTAGGGACAGTTACTAAGCAAGGACAATGACAAGTGGTTTCTTCTAGTGTTATATTTCTCCTGAAGCCCAATGGATCAGGAACTTTATGAGATTTATCACACACATGTGCCCATTCCCAGCATTACTGATTTCATCCTGGACTGTGAGGCTCTTGTTCTAGGAGACATGATCATTCATTTGAACTCTTATGATACCCAGAGCTTTTAGGTCCCCTTCTTTGGCTGCTCATAGCCTTCTTTTTCTTTAGTCTTACCTCTGTTTTTTGTTCATTTCTTTCCATTTCTGATGGCTGCCACCTTCTTCTGCCTTTGCTGTTCTTGAAGGATTCAAGGGTTTCTGCAGCTGAGATCCTCTCTCAACCCTATTACTGTCATCGGGAGTAATACTCAGAATGCTATCCTCAGTCATTTTATTTCTGGTATCAGATTGGGACATTGAGTACACCAGGAACAAATTAGGCCTCTTGGAAGTATTTCATATGTGGAGAACCGAGTGCTTGTTTTCCACACTGCACAGAAAGTCTCATTCCTTCATTAAAATCCCCCTTTTCATCATATTGAGAAATAAAATACTACTGGGAAATAACATCGTTTGAATGGGAAGGAGGGAGGGTCACCTGCCTCAAATACAGGAGCATGGAAACACACCCAGGAAGATCCTGCAGGGCTGGTTACAATGTTGGAATTGGGTTGGGGGTACACTCAGAGAAGCCACATGCCTAGCTGTTGAAAACTGCCTCAGAGGTGCCTCAGCAGATAGACAATATACCTGTGAGGATGCTGTGATGAACGGCTGGCAGAGGTAACTTGAACAGTGCAGACCCCAGGAGAAAAATCCCTCAGGTTGAGTGTGGTTCCCTCCATTCTGCACTTAAGAGACCAAAACGAGATAGATTGCATGCCTCTGTGGGATACACATTGAGATTAACTGTTGAAAAAAGAAAAGGCAGCCAGGCAGTGGTGGTGCATGCCATTAATCCCAGCATGTGGGAGGCAGAGGCAGGTGGATTTCTGTAAGTTCAAGGTTAGCTTGGTCTACAAAGCAAGTTCCAGAACAGCCATAGCTGTTACACAGAGAAACTCTGTCTCAAAAAAAAAATAAAAAATCAAAAAAAGAAAAGAAAAGGCAAAGGGGGAAAAGACAATAGCTGTGGACATGGCTCAGTTGGCAGAATGATTCCTACCATGGAGGAAGCTTGGGGTTCAAACACAACCCACACTCAACAAGTTCCCACTTCTTTAGTCCACACAGGAGGGACTGGAGAGTTCAGAGTTTGTTCAGCCAGGATATTTCTTTTAATCATAGAGCAGTTTCTATGCCTAGAGAGGTGAGGAGGTTTGGGTGCAACCTGTGGTATATTGTGATTTTCATTAATTACTTGATGTCTCACAAAGGCAAGTTTACATTTTTGTTGAGTTCCTATCCCTGTCAATGAACAAGGAAGGATGTGGGGCTTTTCATTTCACCAGCATACTGACAGTGTAGAGTTCCAGCCCAAGATTTGCTCCTCATTTGTTTTTGAATTCACTTCCTAAGTGTTTAAGGCTCTGCCATTTCAGTATTAGAGAAAGTTGAGGTTCCCAGCAGCAGCCATGCTCACAGAGTCCATACAGAAGTGTCTCTGTGAGAAACATGACCTCCTCCTGGACATCACTACTTCTTGAGTATACTGAACAGACTGCCTGATAGTGCTGAACACAATCAAAGCAGAAGAATATAAAATATACTTCTATTCCACCTGGCAAGATAGAAAACCAAGTCTGAACTTAGGTTAATGTACAGGAATCTCTGGGATACTTGTGGAAATGAGGGATTACTTCCATGTCACTCTGAGAGTCTGAAATTGGGAACTGGAATCCACATAACAATTCATATGAAAATAGAAGGGTTGACTACATTAAGTCATAGTACTGAAATTCTTTCCTATGAATATATTCTTTCTCCTCCATATATTAAAAACACATCAAAAATCATGCCCTACATGATAGTTCGTGCCTTACATTACAGGACTCAGAAAGCATAGACAAGTAGATCTCTGTGAGTTCAAAGTCAGCCTAGTCTACAGAGTGAAATTTAGGAGAGTATTGCCTGTCTCAAAAGACAAAACAAAAACAATAAAAAGAAGTTACCCAAAATAAGGTGGGGCATAGTGATGTACACTTGTAATCCCAACACAATACATGCAGAGGCATTTGGATGTCTGTAGGCCAGCACAGGCTACATGATGAGTTTCAGGACTACATACAGAGACTCTGTCTCAAACATCATCAACAATAAGAATAACAAAAAGAAACTGAATAACACATGAACCTACACATGAGAATAGTTTGTGAATGTTTCAGTAAGGATCTAATATCCAGGACACTAAAAATCTCGCTTCATTTTCATTTTATGTGTATGGGTGTTTTGCCTGAATGTATGTCTCTGCAGCACATCAATGCACTGCCCAAAGAGGTTGGAAGAGGGCAAAATGTCTTCTGGAACTGGAGTTAGAGAGGGCTGTGAGCTACCTTTTGGTGAGTGGACTGCAACCTGGGTACTCTACAAGAGCAATCATACAGTGAAATTTGTATTAATGCATCTGAGTAGTAGGTCCTAGTAATTCATACTTTGAATTACAATTTGCAGAATATTTCAAGGTCACTATTTGTTGCTCTGTACATTCAGCAGAGGTTACCATTTCTAATGGGAGCAGTGCATTCAGTAACTACTTGATAAGTTAACATGTACACTTGGTGAACATGCACTTTCCAGTTATTCTGGTTCCTACCTATGTGGAAAGATGCTGATGTCTATGTTCCATCATTAATACAAGGCTAATATTTTTACTTTAAATATTATGTTAATTTAGTTTTATATTCATATTTATATTTTAAGTTCTTTGAGACAGTTCTATTCCTGGAAGTGTGTCCTAAGTTCAGCCCAAGGCAAGGGCTGCAAGCATCAAGCATGAAGAATTTGCACAGACTTAATGGTAAATAGTCATAGATCCCTTAAGGACCCATCTGTTAGGATATCTGTAAGTAAGTTCTCTGAAATCTTTTTAGAAAATAAATGTGAAGGTAACATAAAGGGCTGTAGTTGTTAGGACACATCACTCACTAATGTTAAAGCAAAGGGATGATGGCTGCATTAGCCCATTCCCTGATGATTTAGCCAAACTCCCAATGATGTGTACTATGCAACGAAGGGAAATGTTAAGCAATAGAAGACACAAATTGCATTTTACTAAGGAGTACACACTTAGAAAAACGCTCTCTTGGAGCCAGAGAGATCAGAAGTCATTATGTTTTGGGTACATCGGTTTTCTTTTCTAGGCAAATGTCTAAGCAGAAATAATACATTTACGTACCTCACAATATTAAGGGCTTTAAGAGGCCGTGGACAAAAACAGAACTGGGTCATTCCTGCAAGCTTTGAGTGTCCTGGGATGATATTAGAGAAGATGGCTTGCTTAGTATGGTGACTATGTGCTGTCCCTGCATCTCACTTTCAGCATCAGCATCAGCAAGGTTCTAGAGTGATCAGGCAGATGACCTGGGCATCTCCATCCACATGAGTGTTTGTGAACTGTGCCAATTTTCTCTTGGCTTCTGAGGTCAGACTTGAGGGTTGTGAAACTAAGCTGTATCCTGTGCCACTCTAAATGAGGTTGAGGAGGCTGTCCCCTGGTTACCTGAAGGATGTAAAATGAAGGAAAAAAGCTAGCTGACCAATGAGACCCTAGAGAACTAGAAGCATTTGGCTGGTTAAGCTTTTAGGCTTTTGAGCAGCAGTTCAGCAGAGATCCATTTGGATGAGAACTCAGAAGCTTCCAGTCTCAGGAAACAGGATCAGCTGAGGAATTGGCAAGATGAGGTAGCTGTGGCTTGTTCTGTCTCTCTGACCTTCCAGCATTCACCCCAATACTGGCTCCCAGGTTTGATTTTATTAATAAGACCTTCTAACAATTCTGCTGCACCAGGCCTCCTTCTTAGTTGCTGGAATTTGCAGGCAATCCATTATACCTTGCTTTCTAGATCTTTTCACATCTCAGATTGATTTGCAAAGTCATATCTCTCACATTTTCTCTCTATCTCACTTCTCTCCTCTGCTTCTTTACCCCAGCACTGCTCTGCGTGTTCATAAAAATTTTCATACCAGTTTTGGCACATGCATTGCTCTTAAATTTCAATAGGTCCTCGACTTGGTCTCTACAAGACCTATTTAGAAATAAAGTTAATAATCACATTTACAGCCCTTGGTTCCATGCTTTGGTGGCGAAAGTCCAGAGATGTGCATTCCAGGCTGACAGGGGGCTCCTCTTTACAGGGACTGTCAAAAGTAGAAGAGTGAGTTTAGGCTATAACAAAGTTCTTTGATTCAACAACCCTGAGCCTCTCCCCTTACCAGTCCTTCTTGTGATCTCCTATGTGTATTGGACCCAAAGATAGCAGTACCAACCATTCCCAAGCATGTAGAGTGTAACAGGTGGCTCCAGACCAAGGAATTTAACTTTTGTTTGCCGGTTGAAACACCATAATAGTGATGTACATCATGTTCTATCCCATGATTATTGAATGTCTGGTGTGTGTGTGTGTGTGTGTGTGTGTGTGTGTGTGTGTGTGTGTGTGTGTGTGAGTGCATATGCATGTGCATGTGTGTTTCCCACTCAAGGTGCCTCTACATAGTCTAGACTGAGCACTGCCTTGCCACTGACCTTTCCTTTGTCTATTGATTCAAGATTTGGACCATCATACACTTCCTAGAACTGTTTGTTCTAAAGATCTGAGGGCTTAACTGGGCGCATGTGTCTACAGCCAGACCTTTAAAGAGCTAATTGCTGGGACTCATCCCCGGCGGTGGATGGGTCCAGCAGAGGATGTAAGGCATCAGAGGGGAAGGAAGTGAGCAAGGCCATGGTGGTCGAGAGACTCTTGCAGCCTGACTGACTAGCAGCCAGAGTGTTTCTTTATTTATACAGAATTTAGTTATCAGGAACTAGAACATATCAGTTTTTGTTTTAAACGCATGTTTCACTTCCTTTTGCTCATCTTTTAGTCATCATTAATAAACTATGACAGAATAGAGTTATTATTTCAAATCATTTTCCCTCAAGTTTTGACATCATTAATAAACAGAGTTATCATTCTTACTCATTAACCCCATAGCCCAATTTTTTGAGAACCTAGAGGCATTTGACAGCCTGTGCTCAGGCTGGTTGCTTTGGGTGCTTCAAGGACACTAGACCAAAACAAATCTTCAGCCACTCTGGGCATTTTGCTATGTCTCAAGCAATGTATTATTAACTCTCAGTGGTCAGAGTGCCCAGGAAAAATCCTCAGGCTAAAGCTGCTGCAGTTATTATTCAAATTCTGGCATAATACAATCAATGTTCACATTTATAACTTTATAGAATTTGTCTATAAGTCTAATCCTGGCATTCTGTTGTTCCTTGGTCAAATGACATTATAGTGGCTCTACATGAGCTAACTTCTAAGAGAGGGAGGTCCTCATACTTTTATCATCTTTCCACTCCATACTTTGCTCATCAGTATGTCTCTGTGTAGGGCAGAGTTGTATGCCACATAATTGTCTGAGTGTACAGTGGGAAGAACCTTGTAATATGAACTGTGGCCAACTCCTCTTGACCTTTTTGAATTTACTTTGTTTTGAATATCTTGTTCCAGTGTAAGTATAGGGACACATGTTTCAAGAGTGTCTCATAGCCTTATGAAGAGACCTCTGGCTTCTTTATATGTCACAGCCTACAAGGTGTAAGGAAGACCTTCAAGTAGATAAGGATATCTCCCTAAAAGCAGGGTAGAAATAGCATGTTCAGGACTTTCCTGGGTAAGCTCAGAAGCAGCATTCCTGGGAGAAGGTATAAATGATTCATAAGGAATTTTCCATCAACCCAATATCCTCAAATTGTACAAATATTAATAGTGCCCAAGTATGTAACAGGTGGAGATGAAAACCAAAGGTGGCATGGCAGCCATGATGTGGCTCAGTTTTGCTGGATCTTTGTCACACAGCTGGCTTTCTAACTTCTGCCATTCCATTCAGATATGACTGTGCCAGCTAATCACATCTTCACTCACAGCCTCATAGCTTGAGTGAGCTCTGTTTACTCTCAAGGGGAAAATTTTTTTTTTTGAGACAGGGTTTCTCTGTGTAGCTTTGTGCCTTTCCTGGGACTCATTGGTAGCCCAGGCTGGCCTCGAACTCACAGAGATCTGCCTGCCTCTGCCTTCCAAGTGCTGGGATTAAAGGCATGCGCCACCACCGCCCATTGGAAATATTTATTACTATCTATGTGACTTATCTTTGTTTTGAACTCCCGAATCTCTAAAAGTCTGAAGATCTTCCCCCATGATGTTTACTTCAGAGTACTCATCACTCCTACTCCCCATCATCCTGACACAATTTCTTAGCATCATTTATTTCTCATCATTTTGAGTATGCATCTGAAGCAGGGGAAGAGCCATTCCTGTACAGTGTTTTGAAAGTGAGCCTTCAACTCCCCATAGATAGTTCCTAATGAAGCAGAGAGCTAGATCTCTGACTTTGGAAGGAGAGTGTGCCAAAGAAGTTTCTGTGTGACCCCCCAGAGGGACTTCTGATATGGCACCTTGGTTTCAGATCATTTTGGAGTGAAGTAGTTATCAGGGAGATAAAGGCTGTACTGTGGACATCAGCCAACTCCTCCCTGGACATTCTCTTGTATCTTGGAGAGCCCTGGCATTCCATGTGATGTCACCAGTGTTGTGGTAACACCAACTGCCATTGGGGCATCTGTTCATTGCCTAAAGGTTTCACTTGCAGCCATGCTGGCAAGACTGAGCAGGCTCCTTGGGAGACGGAAGGCAGAACATAACGAGACTAGAGAGAGGAGGAAGGAAGCTGGCCTTCATTCTCAGTGCCACACATCAAGAAATAAATGGTTCTGGGGAAAGTACAGTGAGTCCTGAACAAGGGATGGGGAACTTCCTGAAGGAGGAAAGGCTTCAGCTGGGTTTTTCACAATGGGACTCAGGATCTTGGAGCTGTTTGGAAGTAATGGACCTATTATGCTTCTCTGAGTTCCTAATAAGCAGACCTGGAGTTGAGGATTTCTGGTGGTTAGTTTGGGAGAACCAGGAATGGTCAAGCCTGCAGCTGCTCTGCTCAGGGCCTCTGCTTTCACTCCAAGTGGGAAGAAGCATAGGAGGGAGAATGAGGCTTCAGTTACAGCACTGAACTTCACCCTCAGTGGACATTGTTTGGTTGTGTGATGCTAATAACAGGCAGAGTAAAGTCCCTTGGCCAGAGTTGGAGGTTCTCATTTTACCTCATAGTCACTTGCAGGGCAGGAGCCACCAAGCATTGTTGCATTTCAGTGACCCCTAAGGTTCCTGAGTTCCTGCCCGCTCACTAGCCAGTCATCTTTTCTCTAACTTGGGTGCAGGAATGGGCCATCACTCTTCCTGCAGGTGTTTGTTCTTGGTGTCTGAGGGCTCACCTGAGGATGCCCAGTCCTTAGGTATCTCCAGTCTGTCCTGTCACTAGGTGATCACACCTTTGCTAACATCATGATGGATGGACTGTACTCTGCTGAAGTTTTGGAGAAATTTTCATCATTACCTATGTGACTTATTTTTGGTCTGACAGGACACTCATAATCTCCCATCACTCACCCACAGTGTAACATCCCTGTTCATCTTTCCTGATATCTTCATTCACTTCCTGGAACTTATCTTCCTCCTCCATCATCCTGATCTGATTTCTTAGTATCCTTTACTTCTCATCTTATTGATTAGAGATCTTAAGGAAGGGATGAGCCCATTCCTGGAGAGTGTTTGGAAAGTGAGTCTTCACCTCCACAGGTTGACCTAGTGAAAAGTTTCTTATGAATCAGAGATCTCTTGATGCTGAAGGTGCTGAAGGCCTTCCCCTGTGTGTCAAGGAAGGCTACTGGAAAGGGAAGCTTGGCTTTTAGTGAATTGAGGAAGAGATAGTTATCAAGTAAGTGATGACAGTTGGCAGTGACTCTAACAGTTCCTCCTCTGAACATTCTATTGTCTCCTGGAGAGCACTTGACAAGATCTGTGAATTCACCATGGTTGTGGTAATACCATCTGTCCTTGGGGCATACCTTAAGTGCTTATAGGGCTCACCAGAAGACATGTTGGCAAGATTAAACACAGTGGTTGGCAGAGAGATTTGGCTTTCTAAGGAGGAAGTGAGGCTTGAGGTGGACCTTCCAAAAATAGGGTTCAGTAGCTGGGGTCTTAAAAAGAGGTCTATGCTGCTTCTCTGGATTCCTGAAAGGGCAGACTCAGAGTCAAGGATTCCTGATGGTTAGTTGGCAGAGAGCCAGGAGTTGTCAAGGCTGCAGCTGCTGTTCTGGGAGTTCCTTAATTTCATTTTGAGTGGTAAAGAAGGCCAGCAGGAGTCACAGACTAAGGAGTGTCAGGGTAGGGTGTTCCTACAGTTCATTGTCAGTGGATTCCTTTAGGTTCCATGGGTATCTGATGTGAGTACCAAGGAGGGAAACTCCCTATCCATGCACCAAGGTCTTAGACATTCAGTTACTTTTAGTCCTGGACACAGGTGAAAAGGGATTGGTGGTGCTAAGCACTAGGGACTTCAGGACTTTGCTGTCTCACGTCAGATATGAGCTGATATTTCCAGAGCTGCATGGCTGGGTAACATATGCCTTCCAGGGACAGTGGAGCTGCAGTAGGGGCTGGTGCAAAGTGACTGGGGACAGAGACATGGCTTATGAGCCCCAACTTGAGGACAGCTGTCCTGCTCTTTGGGTCTTCACTGGGTTCCATGCATTCCCTCTTTCTCAGGCCTCTTCTTGGGACTAAACATGATCTTTCCTGGCCCTGTGCCATATAGCCGTACAAATTCACTTATGTTCATCTTTATACAGGGACTACTGGAAAGGCTTCAACTCCAACCTCCCTCACTGAGCAAGAACAGCAGATGAACAAGGTGGATAGACTGACCCGTCAGCTACAGATGATGACCAATGAAAGGAATGAACTCTCTATAATCCTGGCCAATTTCACCAACAATGATTTGAACAACAGGTAGTCATTATGTCCAGTTCTATGGTGATTATCTTGATCCTACTGAGTGAACCCCAGCAATCCTCAGGTCATTGGAGGCTGTGCCTTCAGGGTATCCTCATGCCCAGGCTAATTTTTCTGAGTGCATCTGAGAGGCAGAACAGAAGCCTAGTTGGGAGTGAGATGGGGATACAGGCTGCCCTGCTTCCTCCAAATGAAAAGCAGAGCTTGTGGCCTGAATCACAGTCTGGGGATAAAGGCAGTAGTGTGTGAGCTCTTACATGCATTTCAAGAGTCTTTGACAGGTGTTGGCTTATGGAGATGCTATGTGCTGTGAGTTTATGGTGACTCTTTGTTCTGACCAGCAGGAGCTTGGGTGCTGGTGGCTGTTGGAAGCAGCAGGAGGGGCCAGGTGCCATCTCAGTGTGTGCTTGAAGGCTGAACTTCTTCACTGCTCCTCTCTGGTCTTGATCCTTATACTCTGAGACAATGCTACCTCCCTACATTTATTTGGCACTGTGTGTGTGTGTGTTTGTGTGTGTGTGTGTGTGTGTGTGTGTGTGTGTGTGTGTGTGCATGTGTACCCAGTCCTGGCAGTTGGAGGTCTCTGGCAGGACATGTGGTTCTTCCTGTGTCAGGAAGTTTCCAGGCAATGTCAGTAACTCACTGTGAGCAACAGTGTTCTTGGCCTGTGTGCTCATGTTGGCAGCCCATTGGAATCCACTGGAGACTTATAAATTTATCCTTAAGTTGGGTCTACTCCCTGAAAATACTGATTATGTGATCTGGGCATCCATATAGCAATAGGAACCTGGGATCAAAAATCCCCATTCTGAAGACACAAACAACATTATCATACGTTTCTGGTGGGCCCAGACTTGTGACACAGACCCCTGAGGACTTCTTGGAGAGCTAATCATTTCCTTCAGACCCAGTGATGGCACTCATGCAGCCCTGGTTCACTCTCTTAGCACCACCTGACTGCTGGTCTGAGGCCAGGACAGCAAGTTTAATAAGCACCACATTGTCTTACTTTATAGGTTCTATAATATGACATCAACTGTGCTGGGGTAGTTGAGGGCACCACCTGAATTCATATGGTCATTGGGTCCTGTGTTCATGGGGTTCTTTGTTCCTGGGCCATGCCCTACCACAGGCTCAATTTCGAGCTGGAGATGCTGAATATGGAACATAAAAAAGTGATGGTGGACCTGGAGAAATTCCCTAGTGAGATAAGTGAGGCCTTGAACAAGTGCAAGGAGTTGACCGAGGAAACTGTCTCCTGCAGGTGAGTAACTGACTTCACTGCAACCCCATTACTTGGGAGTGACTGCTTTTTACCATGTTTTTGTCTTTGAACCAAAGTGAGGCCTTTTGTTCTCGCCTGTCTGCCCCATAGCAAGCAGTCTGCCTTGTGCTCTTGACTTGGGCCTCTTGGACCAGTTTTGCTAAGAGTGAAGTGTCCCATCATTGTCCTGCCAGCCTCAGAGGCCTCTAGATAGAAAAACTATTAGCACCATGATGGGGTACCAGGCATGTCTCTGGGGCTTTGGCAGGGCTTACAGAGCTGGTTCCCATGGGACCCACAGGTGGAATCTATTCCCATTGGATCTTCTGTTCTCCATCAAGAATGTTTACCCTCTACCTGCTGTTGTTTTCCCAATACCATGAACAGTTAAGCACATGTTGGGGGAGGCAAACCCTGCTCTCAGAAGTACATGGATCCCTTTCAGTTTCAGGGTTTTCAGAAACAGTCTGAGTCTCTCTGGAATTTGGCTCTTCTCTGGCTTTGCCAGCTACTAGGTTATGCTGGCATGGCTACAGTGGACTCTAGTCTGGGATTGGGACCTTGCAGGGATGATGTGGGAGTGGCATATGGAGGCTGGATGGGGCTCACCTTGTTCTTTGTGGTGGTTCAGCATCCTTCACAGCCAGCTCTTGAGTGAGAGGACTCATCTAAAGGAAAAAGTGAGCATCTTGAGAGAGAAGAACCGAAAGCTGAGGGGGGAGCAGATTTCACTACAAGAGTCCTGTGAGGAGATGAGGAGGCTCTGTGGGGAGGCCCATGAGAAGATCTATGACCTCTGGGCCAAGGAAAAGCAGGTAGGCTGAAGTATTGTGTGCAGGCTGCCCACCATCTTTAATCATACAGATGTGCATTCACACGCAAACACACACACACACACACACACACACACACACACACACACACACACACACACACACACTCATGGGACCATCCACCCACTTATCCATCAGATCACCAACATCTCATCCAATTGTTGCTTTCTGTGATCGTTCCTAAGTCTTTCTGGAGAGTTAGCCTCTTATGAGATCACAGGTTGGAAACAGCTTTGAGGAGCAGTGCCCTGTGAAAATGCCAAAGGAGTGGTTCTCATTGTCATCCTTTTTGTCTTCTCTCATATGTTACATCTCAACATCAGCTCCCCCTCCACCCCTCCTCCCACTCCTTCACCCCCAGATCCCTCCTACCCCAGGTCCACTCCTCCTTAATTTCCCTTCAAAAAGTTGCAGGCCTCCCATGATTTTATTTAATTATTAAAATAACATTGAACCCCGGGCTTTGCAAATGCTTGTTACATATTCTAACAATGAGCTATATACCCCATCTTTTAAAATCTTGATTAATGGTCACACCAAATTGCACAGATTAACTTTGAACTCACAGTAGAGTTCAGACTAGCCTTTAATATTCAGTTCTTCTGTCTCAGCCTCTGAGTAGCTAGGATGAGGGGTGTGCATCACAAACTCAAACCTAGTCTAAATACTTCAATTAAAATTAATAGTTAAACCAAATGTCAAAGGTCAATGGATTACAAATATGTGTTTTTAAGACATAGGTGCTAAATTATTAGTGATCTCAAAAACATCAGTGAAAATATAATTTAGATGTGTCATCATTAGTAGACAGGTAGCTTTAAAAAAATAACATAATGGTTGCTTTTCAAGAATATTTCTTGGGAGTCACATAAATGCCAGGAAGTAAGCTATACTTGGAACAAACAAATAAGATGTCTGTCCTGAAGGAACTGAGGAAGTTATTACCTTTTATCCATCTCGTACATTCCAGCTGCTTTTTGCTCTGAGCAACCAACCCTCCAGCTCTTCTTGTGTCTGAGACCTCTAATAGAGGATTTTCCTGCAGGAGGCAGCATCCAAACCCTCCTGTTGATTTGTCCATGAAATTCAGTCTCCACAGGAATGGCAATCTTACCTCCTGCCCATTATTCACAGCCTGCAACTCACTGCTATATATGAAAATGATTATATGCCATCAAATCATAGGAATTTCGGCTCCTTGTTAATATTTTAGTGGAAGGAAATTTTAAGCTTTCCCTTGGGTAGATACTACATAGTTAATAACTATTTTAGAGTGTTATAACTATTAAACAATTTATTTTTATTTTTATTGAGTGAATATTCTCTTTTTTACTGAAAATAGATCATTCTCTCATACAATAGTTCCCAACAGTAGTTTCCCCTCCCTCCACTCCTCCCAGTGCCCACAAACCTCCCCTCTTCCTCAGATCTGCTCCCCCTTGGCTTCTTTTCAGAAAAGAACAGGCCTCCAAGAGAAAACAGCCAAACATGACAAAACAAGATAAGACCAAACAAAAATAAGACAAGACAAAAGCCATCATATAGACTGGACAAAGCAATCCAATAGGAGGAAAGATGTCCAGAGAGGAGGCAAAAGAGTCAGAGACAAACCCACTCCTACTTTTAGGAGTCCCATCAAAACTCCAACATGTACGCAGAGAAGCTGGTGCAGATACATGCATGCTCCATGTTTGCTGCATCAGTCTGTGTGAGTTCATGTGAGCTCTGCTTATGTGATTCACAGGGCCATGTGACCTGATAGAGAGTTTCAATTTAGACTCCCACTTCCACACAATGACTGGCTGTGGGTCTCTGCACCCATCTGCTGCTAGAAGAAACTTCTTTGATGACAACTGGCAAGACACCAATCTATGAGGATAGCAGAATATTGTCAAGAATATTAGCAATTATTTTATTGATTTTTTTTGTAGTTACATTTGGTTCTACCCTAGGTCTGTGGGCTATTTGGTCTCCAGTTCCTGGCTATCCTGGCAGTGTAGGGCATGGACTGCTTTTCCTTCCATGGGCCTCAAGTTAAACCAGACATTGTATGGCCACTCTCTCAAGTTGTGTGCCAACATAGCCCCAGCACATCTTGCCCGGAGGACAGACTATATGTTGAGGTTTTTGCAGCTTGGTTGGTGTCCATGTTTCTCTTTCTATAGCCTGCAGAGTACCTTTCCAGGCCAAACAGAATAGAAGATAGGGGTGAGAGCTCCATGAAGGCAACATCTTGATCTCTCTATGTTCAATGAACTGTGTAGATATTGCCCACAACAATGGTACCCCACTGTCAGTTTTCAGAGACGAACACTTTGTCCTAGCATCAATCTGGGTTGTTAGGGAGATCCAGAGAATTCCCTTACCAACAGTTCAACTGACTGCAATCCAGTCTCACCACTGGAAGCCTTGCCTGGCTACAGAAGACGGTCAGTTCAGACTCTGTACACTCCACTACTAGGAATACTCACTAGGATCACCCATATAGGTTTCAGGAAGTTTTCTCTGCACTAGCTTTCCACAACATGCTCTAAAGGCCCCCAACTCCAGCTGTCTCTCCCCATACTCTCTCCCTCTATCCCTTCCCCCTAATACATGATCCCTTCTAATCCTGCTCCCACTAACCCCAAATCCCCCTGAAAAATATATTCTATTTTTCCTTCCCAGGGAGACCCATGTGTTTCCTCTAGAGACTTCTCTTCATCTAACTACTTTGTATCTGTGGAATGTAGCTTGATTATCCTTTACCTAACAACTACTAATATACTTACAAGTGAATACAAATTATACTTGTCTTTCTGGGTCTAGGTTATCTCCCACAGGATGTTTTTTTCTAGTTCCACACGTTTGCTTGCAATACCAGTTGGATATCATTTTATACTCCCTTGTGTAAATGAACTACTTGTTCTTTATTCATTCGTCCATTGAGGGACATCTAGGTTGTTTCCTGTTTGAGGTTATGAATAAAGCCACAATGAACATATTTGAGCAAATGTCCCTGTGGTAGGATAGAGCATCCTTTGGTTACATGTCCAAGAATGGTTTACCTGGGTCTTGAGGTAGATCAATTCCCAATTTTCTGAGGAAATACCATATTGATTCCACAGAGGCTGTACAAGTTTGTAGTCCCACCAGAAATGGAGGAGTGTTCCCCTTGCGACAAATCCACACCAGCATGAGCCGTCACTCCTGTCATTAATCCTAGCTATTCTCACAGGTGTAAGATGGAATTTCAAAGTAGTTTTGATTCACATTTCTCTGATGGCTAAGGTTGTAGAATGTTCCAGTGTTTCTCAGTTATTTGAGATTCTTCTTTTGAGAATTCTCTGTTTAGATCTGTACCCCATTTTTTAATTGGATGTTTTTGTTTGCTGATGTCTAGTCTATTGAATTCTTTATATATTTTGGATATTTTCCCTCTGTCAGATGTGGAGTTGATGAAAATCTTTTCCCATTCTATAGGCTGCCATTTTGTCCACTATTGATGGTGTCCTTTGCCATAAGAAGTTTCTCAGTTTCATGAGGTTATTTTTAATTGATCTTAGCTCCTGTGCCAGTGTTCAGGGCTATTCCCTATATTCTCTTCTACCAGGCTCAGTGTATCTGGTTTAATGCTGAGGTCTTTCATCTACTTGGCCTTGGGTTTTGTACAATACAGAGAATATCAATCTATTTGCAGTCTTCAACATGCAGACATCCAGTTTGACCAGCACCATTTTTTGAAGATGCTTTCTTTTTTTCCATTCTTTCTTTCTGGATTCTTTATCAAAAATCAGATGTCTGTAGGTATGTGTATTTATGTCTGGGTCTTTGATTAGATTCCATTGATCAATGTATCTGTTTTATGCCAATACCATGTGGTTTTATTACTATAGCTCTGTAGTACAGCTTGAAATCAGGGATGGTGATACCTACAGCAGTTCTGTTACTGTTGAGGATTGTTTTAGGTATCCTAGTTATTTTGTTTTTCCACATGAAGTTGAGAATTGTCTTTTCAAGGTCTTTAAAGAATTGTTGGAATTTTGATGGGGATTGTGTTGAATCTGAAATTTCTTTTGCTAGAATGGCCATTTTTACTATGTTGATCTTTCTGATCCACGAGCATCAGAGAGCTTTCCACTTTTTGATATCTTCATTTTCTTTCTTCAAAGACCTGGAGTTTTTAAACATACGAGTCTTTTACTTACTTGGTTAGAGTGACCACAAAACATGTTATAGTATTTTTGGCTGTTGTAAAGAGTGTTGTTCCACTGATTTTTTTCAGTATGTTTATTATTTGTATGTATTTGTGCTAATGAATTTTTTAAGATAATTTTGTATCCAGCCACTTTGCTGAAAATGTTTTTCAACTGTAGGAGTTCCCTGGTAGATTTTTTAGGGCACTTATATATACTATCATATCATCTGTAAATAATGATATTTGTATTCATCCTTTCCAATTTGTATCCTCATGATCTCCTTCGGTTGTCTTATTGCTCTAGCTATATCTTCAAGTTCTCTATTGAATAGATATGGATAAAGTGGACAGCCTTGCCTTGTTCCTCATTTTAGTAAAATTGCTTTGAATTTCTCTCCATTTAATTTGAAGTAGGTTATATGCTTGCTGTAAATTATCTTTGTTACATTCGGGTATATCCCTTGTGTCTATAATATCCCTGTGGTATACCCTAATAAAACTTTCTGGAAATCAGAGAACAAGACAGCCACTGGATTAGACATAGAGGCCAGACTGTGGTGGCACACACTCCTTACCTTTAATTCTATCACTTAGGAGGTAGAGATTTGTCTGGATCTGTGTGAGTTCAAGGCCACACTGGAAACAGCTAGGCAGTGGTGGCACATACCTTTAAACCCAAGCCTTGAGATCTCATGTCTTTGCTTGGGAAGGACACTCGCCTTTAATCCCAGGAAGTGAAGGCAGGAAGAAGAAAGGTATATAAGGCATGAGGACCAGGAACTAGAAGATTTAAGCAGTTCAGCTAAGACTCTTTTGAGTGAGGACTCAGAGACTTTCAATCTGAGGAAACAGGATCAGCTCAGGAGTTGGCGAGGTGAGGTTGGCTGTGGCTTGTTCTGTCTCTCTGATCATTCTGGCTCCAGGCTTTTTATTTATTATAAGACCTTTTCAGATTCATGTAACATATCTCCAGGACTTTTATCATGAAAGGGTATTGGATTTTGTCAAAGGCTTTTTTTTGGGGGGGGGCATTAATTAAAATAATCATTTTTTCTTTCAGTTTATTTATATGGTGGATTACATTGACTAATTTTCATGTTGTACTGTTCTTACATCTCTGGGTTGAAGCCTACTTGGTCATGATAGATGATCTCTTTGATATGTTCTTGGATTTGGTTTACAAGTATTTTTATTGAGTACTTTTGCATCTATGTTTGTGAGGGAAAATGGTCTGTAATTCTCTATGTTGAGTCTTTCTGTGGTTTGGCATTCAAGGTAACTGTGGCCTCATAAAATGAATTGGGTAATATTCCTTCTATGTTTATTTTGTGAACTAATTTGAGGATATTGACATTAACTCTTCTTTTTCTGGATGGGAGAGTTTTAATGACTGCTTCTATTTCACTAGGTGCTATAGGTCTATTTAAATTGTTTATCTGATCTTGCTTTAACTTTGGTAAGTGGTACCTATTGAGAAAATTATCCATTTCTTTTATATTTTCCAATTTGATGAAGTACAGGATTTAAAGTATGTCCTTGTGATTCTCTGGGTTTCCTCAGTGTCTCTTGTTATGTTCCCATTTTTGTTTCTGATTTTATCAATTTGGATATCCTCTGTCCATCTTTATTTAGTTTGGATAAGGATTTATCTATCTTGTTGATTTTCTCAAAGAACCAATTCTTTGTTTTATTGATTTTCTTGTGTTGTTCTCTTTGTGTCTATTTTACTGATTTCAGCTATGAGTTTGATTATTTCTTGCAGTCTACTCTTCTTGGATGTACTTACTTCTTTTTGTTCTATAGCTTTGAGGTGTGCTATTAAGTTGCTAGTAAGAGATCTCTCTAATTTTTTAATGTAGGCACTTAGTGCTATGAACTTTCCTCTTAGCACCACTTTCATTGTGTCCTATAAGTTTGGGTATGTTATGTATTCATTTTCATTGAATTCTAGAAAGTGTTTAATTTCTTATTCATTTCTGTTTTCCCACTTTTCATTCAGTATAGAGTTCTTCAGTTTCCATGAGCTTATACGCTTTCTGTTCTTTCTGTTGTTGATATCCAGCTTTAATCATGGTGGTCTGCTGGAATGCAGGGAGTTATTTCAATTTTCTTGTGTCTGATGAGACTTGCTTTATGTTTGAATATGTGGTCAGTTTTGGAAGAAGTTCCATGAGGTGCTGTTCAGAAGGTATACTCTTTTGTGTTTGGGTAGAATGTTCTGTAGATACCTGTTAGGTTTATTTGGTTTATAACTTCAGTTACTCCAACATTTCTCTATTAATTTTGTCTATATGACCTGCACACTGGTTACATGAACATTGTTGAGATTGGAGTATTTAAGTTCCCTAATATCAGTGTGTGAGTGTCAGTGTGTGCTTTAAGCTGTGGTAGTGTTTCTTTTACAAAAGTGGGTGCCCTTGTGCTTAGGGCAAGCCTTTAAGAATTAAAATGTCATCTTGGTGGTGTATACTTTCCCATCTCTTTTGATTAATTTTGAATTGAAGTCCTTTTTGTTAAATATTAAAATGGCTACACCAGCTTGCCTTTTAGGTCCATATGCTTGAAATATCTTTTTCCAATCCTTTCCTCTGACATAATGTCTATACTTGATGTTGAAGTTTGTCTCTTGTATGCAGCAAAAAAAAAATGATTCCTGTTTTTTTTTTTAATCCATTCTGTTAGTGTTTCTCTTTTTATTTGGGAAATGAGACCATTGATACAGAGAGATATCACATGATTAATTCCTGTTATATTGTTGTTGTTGTTGTTGTTGTTGTTGGTGGTGGTGGTGGTGGTGGTGGTGGTAGTGGTGGTGGTGGTGGTGGTGGTGTGTGTGTGTGTGTGTGTGTGTATGTGTGTGTGTGTGTTGTTTATATTCATGTTGAGTTTGTGTATATATTTGTGCACTTTAGAATGTGTGTGAACCTCTATGTGTACGTTCACCTGCTCATGGAACATCTTTAACACTGATAGAGACTAACTTTAATGAGAAAATCCTGTGCCAGCTTTGTTGGAAACCATGTAATCAAACATCACATGGAGCTGCCCATCTTTCTGCATGTCCACACAGCACCCTAGAACAAACACATAAAAACTGCTGTAACTAAAAGTCTTTCAAGTGTTCTCAGAGTCACAAATATTTATCAATATTAAAAACAAAAAATTTAAAAAGTCAGAAAAGAAATCCTTTGGAGAAAACCAAAGGAATGGGGTACATTGTGGTGATTCCCTTGCAGGCTTTACAACAGGGAGGGGAAATGATCCATGAAAAGACAATAATGAAACTTGGCTCAGCCCAATTTTATTGCGACCAGTGCTGGAACAGGACTCCAAGAGTCTGGACCAGATCATTTAACTTTAGCCATATGTTAGCACAGCTCAATTTTTGAAAAAAGTATTCAGATAACAATTAACTCAGTCCCAAGTCCACAACAATTTAAGGTAAGTTTACATTGAGATTCCTTACAAAGTATATTGGACTTTTTTCACAAGAATGGGTACAGTTGACACATAGATGGTGCCCACAATTTAGGCTGTAGGGAGCATGACTGAGGTAAACATAATACCTATGGGCATCAGGATTAGCCACCAGTAAGATAACATAGAAGTCACTTAAGCTGCTGTAATGCACAAGTGACTTCAGTCATAAGGGTAAGTTTATGGTCTAAAAGCATTGCTCAATATTCAGGGGACTAGGTCTTGTATTAGTAATAACATTGATTCTGTGAGATATGGTAGAGCCTGTCTCAATAGACAGCAAAGGGTCACCAGGTTATAAAATGACATTATTCCTAGCATTCCAGGAAGAGCAGCTGTGCTCCTCATTCCATTGAAGATGTAAGCTGTGTGTTTAAGTTTCCTGGCTTCTCCAGTACTTACCTGTGTGCACAAGGCTTTTTGCTCTCTACAGTAGATGATGGTGAGGAAAGAGCTGGTGAGGCATATCACGGTGCCTGAGAGGTAGGAAAGGCTGGATGAGGGTTTGTGTCCCTTCTCTGTTCTTAGTGAATGGTGACTGCCCACTGGATGGCCAGGTGCCGTCCCTCACCCTGCTTTATTCTCAGTCTCATGGCCTACTACCATTTTCTTTCCACCTTGGCCTCACCATTGCTGAGTTGACCTTGGCTTTGAAGCTTGGCCTGAATTTTATTCCCTGAGAGATTCTGAATTTGCAGGGGTGCTTGTGGTTTTATCTCAGCTGAGCAGAAGTTCCATAGCCATGCTGAGATTTGAAAACAGGGCTGTCTCAGTGCATCCCACTTACGCTCATTATAGTCTAAAGCACTCACCCTCTGCTGTGTCTGCAGCATTCAATAACTGATTTTATTCCAAAATTGTTAAGTCTGAGTTAAAATGGGCCTTAGGGAGGGTTAGGAGAAATAAAGAGTCTCAGACATTGCTGGTGTTGTAAAATGGTGTAGCCCCATGAGAAGCTATGTACAATTTTTCAGAAAGTTGAACTGCAGTCCGCAAGTAACCCAGTGATTCTGGAATAGGAAATCAATTGTTCACAGAGAAACTAGCTGACACCAGGGTTGTAGCAGTCATCTTCAGAGCAGCCCTGAAGTCACAACTATTCCGATACCCATCATCTGTGAGTGTAAACGTACAATGTGGTCTGGGCTTTCCATGGAATCTTGTTCAGTAAGAAATAATACATGCGATCATTTGTGACTTAGTCAACCTTCTCTTATTCAAACAAATCCCTGACACAATCACCTTACAGGGAGGAAAGGATTATATTGGCACCTGGTTGAGGATTTTCTAGTTTCCTGGGCTCATTGCTTTGTGTCTGAAGTGAGGCAGCCTGTGGTTTAGAGAGCTCCTTTTGGAGGAAGCTGTTTACCTTGGAGACACTGGGAAGCACTGGGTGAAGCTATTGGCTGCTTCACCACCATCCTGTTGTCCAGTGCTGGGGATCCAAGCCTTTACTGCATGGACTGGGGAACTTGATGAACAGGCACGGCTTATAGGCCAAACACCCCACAAGTCCATTTTTTTTGTGCACTGGGTTTACAAGGTTTGTGTACTTCATTGACTGGTCTGTCCATCCGTCCTGCCCACTGTGTTCTTCCATCTAAGGAATGTTCAGTTTCTTCTTAAATGTCCTGGGTGATCTTTTCTTATATTAGCATTATCTGGGAAACTAAACATGTGAATGCAATGTAGTATGCTTGTATGTGTACACACTTGTACGTGTGTGTTCAAGAGTGTGTGTGTTTAGGAGTGTGTGTGTCTGTGTGCATATGAGTGTTCAACCCTGCACTAAGAACATAATCTTCTACTAAACAGAAGCAGGAAAGATTGGAGGAGAGACTGCAATACCTGCTGAAACAAAGAGATCTGGTCACCAAGCACAAGGTCTTGGCAGAAAAGCTGCAGCATTACTTCACTGTCTCCCAGATGAGGTAGGACCCCAGGCCAGGAGGGAGTGGCACTCAGTAGTTCCCCTCTACCTGAATCTCTGTCCTATTTGGATTTCTGCCCATCTGCATGGCCTTTCAGTCACAGCCAGGGAAAGAACATCTGAGTGTATGAGCTGGTTCAGTCAACAGAAATGTCTGTCCGGGAAAAATACGTATTATCCTTAATCTTGCTAGAGATTGTGTCCCCTTCTTCGTTTCTGAGCTCTCATATGTCCTGAGTTCATTGATCTTTATGTCTCCCCACACATGTTCCTATGGCAGCCCAAACCTAACAGGGAGAGTGTTAGATGGAAGACAGTGTGCCCTCCTGCCTCTTCATTTTCCTTCAGGATGGCACCTTTAGAGGTAAGGTGCAGATTTGCATGGAGCCCCTTCTTACTGATTACAGGCTTTCTGCAGTGTGCATCTGTTTGCTGTGAGAAAGTTTCTCTGGAAATAAGCAGGTTTAGAGTTTGACAGGTTGAAGCCAAGGAAGTTTCTGTACTGCAGGAGTAAACAGAGCCTGCACACTGCAGTGTTGTGTAGACACCACTAGAGGGCCTCATACAGTTAGGTTCCAAGGTTGCTGAGTTGCCTGGCATCTGTTCAAGGCCATGCATATCTCTCCTGAACTGTGACTCTGACATTGCTATGCTGCTTTTTTTTTTTTTTTTCAAAATAATGTATCTGAACTATTGGAGAAATGTGCTGGTTTCTTTTTGTTTGTTTGTTTTTGTTTTTAGTTTAGGTGTGTATTTCTCAGTTCAATCTCTAGCAATTTTTAAAGGCTGAGAAAAAATCCAGGGCCAGCTGCTCTCTGGCCCTTCTCTCTTGAGGAAGAAAGGAATAAGCTCAGCTGAAAGGTAATGCTGATTGTCCAGCTGAATGGAGCCGGTGGGGACTCAAATGCTGGCATGGCAGGTCCCCACCAGGCCTGTTTCCAGCTGCCTTCCTCTCCTAGGTCTAAAACACTCCAGCATGATCTAGAACAGGCCACAGCCCAGGGTCAGAGCCTGCTGCAGACAAACCTGCTTCAGCAGGGACACTAAGTGTGCCAGGCATAGGAGCCACCATTGACTCCGTCCTCTGCAACCATGGCATCCGTGGGATGGTCTTTCTTCCTTCACATTGGTGTCCCGTGAGTGAATAGGCCCTGGTTTTTCTAGGCCATAGCAGAGTTAGGATGCTTATGGGAATAATTGCCATTCTTTCTCTGACAGCACCACTTACGAGAACTCCACTCTAGCATCAACACCTCCTCAACAAAAGACATCTTGTAGCTGTGAACTAACCAGTGAGGAAATTCCCAACCTACAAGCAGGGGATCCATGTGTCTGTTGGTGCATTGTTCCAGGAGAAGATAAATCATCAGAAAGAAGCTTGAGTTACAGAGGACCTGCCAAGATTACTCAGAACCCAGCCATCTATTAACAAGTGGTCCTCAAACGGGGCACAGCAGCATGGGGAGGGTATGTTGGTGAGCCAGAGTTACTCTGTCAGTGTACTCTCCATGTCTTTCGTAAGCTGTCTGAGTCCTCCACATGTGGTGAGAAACCTGACAAGAAAGCCTGCATGGCTGCCATGCTGTTATCTATACATACCACATGGAGAAGAATAGGATTCCCTCCCCAGGGCAATGCTGAAGCCAACTCCATGTCACGCGAAAGTGTTGCTGAAGATGACGTACCGCAGAGACTACAGCACTCCCTCACACCTATGTGAGTCAGTTATCGGGTCTTCCATAAAGAAAATGACTAGGGATTCTCCAGCTTCGCAGCCTGGACTGGCATGACTGGTCCTGAGAAAGAACTTACAGAGGAGGTCTGAGTCATCTTTGTGCTTTGGAAAGCCAAACGTGCTCCATTGATTTGTTGGGTCTAGAGTGGAAGAAGATTTGTAGCTTAAATTTTTGGAGAGGTCTTTTCTTTGCTGGGGTTTTGTTTGCTTGGTGTTTACTTTAGTTAGAAATTTTGTTACTTTTTGTTAATTATTTTATTCTTGTCAGTGTTTTAATAGTTGGCTAAATATATACACTGCATTTACTGACTGCCTTTTAAAAGTCCCCACTGAAGACTTTTTATGAATAAAAAAGCAATTTTCAACTCTTCACTTTTACAACTCTTCTTTACTCAGGCATGGTGTTGCACTCCTGTAACTTCAGAACTCAGAGGAAGAGATGAATCTCTGCAAGTTCCAGGAGCCTTGGCTACAAAGTGAATTCCCATCTAACCAGGGCTACATAGGGGGTTGACACCTTGAATGTGGATAGCATGGTCACCTCCAGTCTTCATGACCTAGCCTTTATGTTAACAGCCAGATTTAGAGAATGTAACAATGATGAGCTTCTGGAAAGAAAGGAATCTCCCTTCTGCACTACATTAGTCCTTTCCCCACGCCCTTTCACAATTGCCCATTGTGGTTCTGGGATAGCAAAACAGTGAAAGTGCCCTTGAAACGCATGAACAAAGTTTACTACTACCCACAGCAGAGGGGAGCTGCTGAACTGCAAGTGTGAATACTGGAGATGCCTTCTGACCTCTCACTCCTTAAGCATGACTGTTACATTGGGGAGATGTAGAGTAATGACCTGCTCTGGCTCTGTCATCTGCTTCCATTAGGAATACTGTGAACAAAGCCTGAAGGATTCGTTCAAAGCTCTGAAATGGTGTTTCCCGTTGGTTTATGACACAAAACATTTGATAAAATTCCATAAGGCTGTCTCAGATAGGTAACTCAGAATACCAATTCCATCTGCTAAATTTAAGAAGTATGAGTTTGGGGCTTGGGGAGATGGTTCAGTAGTTAAGAGCACTTGGGTTTGGTTCCCAGCACACATAAGGGGGCTGATATCCATCTGAAATTCTAATTCCAGAGGACCCAATGACTTCTTCTGACCTCCGTACCAAGCATGTCTCTGGTACTCAGATATACATGCAAGCAAAACATTCACACACAAGTATACATAAAAGTAAAATAGGTGAGTATTACCAACTAACTTAATGCTACTTAGCAGATGAAAAGCTTCATCTACTTTTACTTTTAAATATTATCTCCAGATTTTTCTCAGGCTACATCAGAATTCACTATCCTACTTTGGCATCAAATACCAAGGTTGTTTATTTTATTTTTTCTAATAAAACTAAATTTATTCAATACCCTAGAGTAATGGTTTTGATAATAACTATCCAAGAGTATAAAAAGTATGACATATTTGTAGATTTCTAGTATATTAATACAAAGTGCATGCCTAGATAAAGTATGCTTACAGGCAGAGTTGAGTGGGAGAAGACGGAGTTGAGGTCTAATAATAAATATATAAATGCAGAAATAAAGATGATCAATCATTAGGCAGTCTGCATATGGTGGCTTGACTAGGTAGGTTTTTCACAAAAGGAAGAAGCACACAAGGTAAAACTGTAAAACTACAGGTTGTCATAAACCGTGGCTCTCCTTGTTGTGAAACACTAACAGACTTTAAAATTCCAGTTTTCAAAATAATCATGAGTGACAGAATACTAAGGCAGCATGTACCCTTCCCTCTAAGAGATGTCTGACATGGCAGTGTTGTTTTTTCCTGAATTTTGAGAAGAAGCCATTGGACAGCTTCAGGAGCGTTCTGTGGAGAAACCCTCTCTGAGATCTTAATGTGAGGCATTCCATTCAGCTGCCTGGATGTTCAGAAGCCCAACACCAAGAAACCAACTCAACTAGCCAACTTAATCTCAATATACAACTCTTCTCTTAAGTCTATTTTAAATAGTGGGAGAAAAGCAACAAAAGCCCAAATCGTAATAAGGTCAAGACAAGGCAAAGGGCTACTCTATAGATAAAACCTCCACAAAGGTCAACTGAGGAAATCCAGAGCTAGAACTGAATCATATAGATTTCAGTGAGTCCCAGATAGTCATTTAACAGCAATGTCAATTATTTACACACTGCAAGTTCTCTAAGAAATGTGCCTCAAGCAGCATCAGCTATGCCCAGTGCATCCCCAGGACTTACACATATTAATAAATGTTTCTAACCATGTGTTCTCTGCTGTATGGTGATGTTTTGATACTATCCATATAGGACCTTGCCCATCCTACAGGCTTGCCTTGCCCAGAAGGAGCTCCGGTTCTGTTTTAGAAGATTCACATAAAGTCTTTTTCTCAAATATTAAGATGAAGGGAGGTGACACAATGCTACCTGTTTGTTCAGAAATTGCTTCCTCTTCCAAGCTATTTGGAGAAATCTCAGTCTCCTCTGCTTAATAGTCAGTGATACAGGTCTGAATCATTAGAAGTTTGGTAATGCTGAAGCATTCCAAAATTTTTAACTGTCTCTAGAGGCAGATCATGCTACTGAATTATGACAAATTATAATGAGGAAAAATAAGTGTAGCCACACATTTAAAAATGACTCAACCACAACCTTTCCACAGAAAGACTAAACTACATATGGTTTATCATAGAACAATCGCACCTCTAGCCCCTGAAATCCCCTTATTTCATTCATTTGGGGTTATTAAACAAGCAAAAAAAAAAAAAACACTTAAAGAGTACTTTACAACAGCATCCAGCTTTCCTATGAAATACTCAGCATCTTAAATATTATGTACACTTTTTTTTCTTGCAGTAAGCTAGACACTGGCTTCTGAGTTTGTTGAATGGGGAATGGGTAACACATTAAAACTGTTATATAAAATGTCTTTTGGCAGAATAATAGGTATCCAAGTTAAAAATAGGAGGGTCAGTTTGTTGCTTTATGTTCTTTTCAAAGTTTAAATCAATCTTTGTTCCCTTCTACATGAACTTCAGTCACTACTCCTGAGGGGAGATGGGGCGAGGTGCCAGTCCCTCCTCCTCAGGCTTCTCGGCAGCTGCTTGCTTTGTGCTGCAGCAAGGCTGGAAGAGATGGGTGTCAGTGAGGACTTGGCCAAAACTGCCCTTAGAGATGATCCCACAACGTATTTTCTGCCTTTTCCAGTAGGTAATATATAAAAAGGAAAAACTGGAGTCCTCTTAGAGCCTTGATCTGATGGTTACTGAAGCAGAGAGACTGGGCCGGAGAGGCACTTGAGGTGCTATGAGCATCAGGATTGTGGTGTTTAAATTCCTTCTGCAGTTTACTGATGTGACTGCTTTTCATCCTGTTTCCAGATAGAGTTCTCACTTTTTTGATTTAAATGTCTTTAGACTGGGTCCTGCCCTTGTGTCTACAACATGATTCCAGTTTTTTGTTGTTGTTGTTGTTTTTGCTTTGTTTTTCTGGATCTGCTGGCAACTTCTTCCATCTTTTCACAAGAAGCACACACACACTGCAGATGTCTTGTGCAACCCAAAATAGCTCTGAAAATACTTTTTGTAATGTTTCCTGTCCATGAACCAAGAGCTAGAGGACTTGGCTCTGCGGATACAGCATTCCTCTGTTCTTCAGCACATCTTTGGCTTGTGAAAACCAGACATATTTCCTTCTGGGCAATAGCTTCCATGTGCATCAGCATCCACACAGGGCAGGCTGCACCAAGCCAACTGTAGCTGGAGAGCTTTTCTCTCCGGGTCCCACCAAGTCTCGCCAGTCCCGGAGCCCACTTATAAAATAAACACACAGACACTTACATTATTTAAACTGCTTGGCCATTAGCTCAGGCCTATCATTTATCTAGCTCTTACTTTAGCCCATTTCTATTAATCTATACTTTGCCATGTGGCTCGTGGCTTACTGTACCTTACATCTTGCTTGTCCTGGTGGTGGCTCCAGGCAGTATCTCCCTCTCCCTTCCTGTTCCCTCAATTCTTCACTCTGTAAGTCCTGCCTATACTTCCTGTCTGGCTACCAGCCAATCAGTGTTTATTTATACGGTGCCCACAGTGAATCCAGCAAGTTTGCTGATTTTATATGCTACCTAAGTTAAAAAAAAATTCTAAAACCTACCCAAATAGTATAGGCTAGAGGGGTAATGAAACAAAATGTTGAGGCAGATTAATGATTTAAAAAAATGTAAATGTGGGAGGCAGAGCCAGGCGGATCTCTGTGAGTTCGAGGCCAGCTGGGCTACCAAGTGAGTCCCAGGAAAGGTGCAAAGCTACACAGAGAAACCCTGTCTCAAAAAAACCAAAAAAAAAGTAAATGTGTATATACTTGTCAAAAGTTCTTAAAGTGGTAGTGTGGAGCTATTTTAATGGATGTAGCAAAAGAGATGGAATTGAACCATATGGAAAAAAAATGAGTTTGATGGGAAATTTGTCAACCTTAGATATACTTCATTGTTCTCATTCATTGTTTGCCCCTCATTATGCAGTTTATTTTAAGAGAACGAAAACAACCCCCCATGTTTATAGAACTTTTATTATCTCCCTCTGTTTTGTAGTCAGAAGGTCCTATGGTATATACCTATGGTTACTTTACCATGATATGGACCATGTGGAAAATAAAATAAAGGTGATTGAGGAACAAAGATATGAACATGTTTTCATCAACTCCTATTTAGACATCAAAAATAATCCATATCATGAGGTGTGGTGGTGCCTGTCTTTAATCCTAGCACTAGGGAGGTAGAGGCAGGATGCAGTGTTTGACACACACCCCAAATGTTAGTTTCTGCCATGCCGCAGCAGCCTGCATCTGCTGCTGCCACCACAGCAGTTACATCATCACTTGTCATCAGGTTCTGTCCACCCTCAGCTCTGCCACACGTGCAGCCTTAAAAATGCCCGGCAGGCACAGCTCACTCCCTTTCCATCTCTCTGCCTTTTTCACATCTCTTTTCTTCTCCTCTCTCTTGCCTCTTCTTTTCTTTCTTGTGTCTCTTCTTCCTCTTGTCATTCTGTCTCTCTAAGTCTCCACTCCGACACAGCCCTTCACACTTCCACTCACCATTCCCCAATGAACCTCTTTGCACTAACTGTTGCTGGTGTTGTGTGTTGCTTAGTGGCATACCTTGGCAGTACCTGCTGAAAGGTACTCAGTATCACCTCGCTTTCTTTTTTATATATCATTTCACCAATTACTTAATTTAATTTAGTTTATGTGCTTTGGGGTGTGGGATAGGGAGAGATATGCATGTGGAGTTAAGAGGACAACTCTTTGGAAGTCTTTTTGAGAGGATGCCAGGGTTGCAGCCATCTTAGAGAAGGGTCAGACAAGGGACAACCAGATGATCTGCTGCCCCCTCACCCCTAGACAGTCAGGAGCTGCACACCAGGCATTTCCTGCCATGACCTAAAGGATATAACATAACTGGCATAATAAACAAAGCGCCAGATATGTCCTCTGAGATATTTTCTGCTGTTATAGATTGTATACCATAGCTGTCATAGTGAATGAGTTTCCTGCAGATAAAAATGGGATGCCTAGCTATCAGAGGAAATGGATCTGCTGGTCAAATGGATACAATAATGTAGATTGCTAGAGGACAGGGCAATTTCCTTTCAGTTGCAACTCTCTAATCAGTTCAAACCAAGCATCTCTAACCTGACATAAGCACCAGTCTTGAGCTTGTAATGCTATAGAGTTGGAATTCCCCTAGATCTTCTACCCAAACCATTAGAAAAACCCTGCTTGAGTGCTACTCAGGGTCTCTCCTGCTCTGCTGCATCAGATGGATGGAGATGCCCAAGTTAACTGGCAACAATAAAGACTCTTTGCTGGATTTTGGTCTCATGAGGGTCTTTGGGGGACTCGGGGTACAACATGATCCATCCTGCTACTTTCTGGGATTCCAGGGTTGAACATGAATTCTCTGGTCTGCTTGGAAATGCCTCTCCCCAATTGGCATTGCTAGTCCTCAAACAGTTTCTTGAAGAAGAGCTTTTTTTTTTCTTTTGCAATTTTATTTAAATTCCAAGTAAAGTTTTTCTGCCTTATTGTTGAATTTCAGACTTGATAGAAGAGCTGACAAGATGGTTCAGCTGGCAAATTAGGCACTCACCACCAAGACTGATGATCTCGGACCCACATTTTGGGGGGCAGATTACCAATCCCTTACATTAGTTTCTGACCTCTATACATGTACTGTGGATGCATGTCACACAAGTGCACAGAAATAATAATAGCAATAATAAATCTAATTTAAAATTGATGGAGAATATTGTTATGCCTATCTCACAGAATTTTAACTTTTACTGAAGCTGTATGTCAATAAAAATTATGTTGATTTCTATATTTTATAAACCCCAAATCTGTGTTAACTTTGTATTAAGATTAAAAAATAACAAATATGCTTCTAAATTTATTTAACTCAGTTGTGCTCTGTTATTAGCTGCCTATGTCTAAACATGAAAAAGAGCACCAGACTTTAGTTACAGAGATTATAATGCAGTACTAACACTTGCTTCTAAAACAAACATGATTTTGTCAGATGACTTGCAGGGTGTATTCAGAAACTAAGGCCAAACAAAAATCCAGCATCTTTCCAAAGAATCCATTAAGGCCCAGGAGCTAACTAGAGCAAGTATACAAAAATGCTTTGAACTCAAGGTGAGGTCAAGGTCACCGGGTCTTATGAAAGCAGCACAGGGTGATTGATGGCACAGAACTCAGAGCCTGGAGGCAAGGCAGGGTCTCCAGAGCCAGGGCTTTGCTAGCCTTGTTCTCAGACATTCACTCAACCTCCCAGCTTTCATTTCAGATGGTGAGATGAGAACTGCTGGAGTTGGCCACCTTCCTTCTTTGTGATTGTGAAGAGCATTAAGAGTTCTAAAAGCAAATGACCGCCATTGTTAATTCTTAATTACATGCTAATTGCAGGCTGAATGTCCCTTATATGAAATGCCTGGGATCAACAGTTTCAGATTTCATAGCATTTTGTATTTCAGATGTTTTTAGATGTGAAATGCCCAATCAACCAGTGCAAGGTAAGCATGGGGTGCACGGGGTGGTGGTGGTGGTAAATTTAATTATATATAGAGAGAGTGAATTGAATTATGTCAGTACCCACTTTTGATGAGATTTATTTAACAGGTTTCAGACACGCTTCAGGGTATGGAATCTTCTGTGCCAAGTACAGTAGCATACATAAAAGAAAGAAATACTCAAGTTTGAGATCAGCCTGGGTAGCTAGACTTGAAAGAAAAAGAAAGAGGACAAGATAGACAGATAGAAAGATAAATATAGATAGATAGATAGATAGATAGATAGATAGATAGATAGATAGATAGATAGAGATAGATAGATAGAAAGATAGATAGATTGATAGATAGATAAATAGATAAAATGAAAGATTAAAATCTCATCTTGGCCACTTCTATCCCTGATAATTATTTACCAATGGGGTCCTTGCTGTTCTCTGGAGCTTATATTTCCAGATAATTCCAGTATGTGCCCTTTGGCAGTGAAAATCTTGGAGAGTCCTAAGACCTATCCAATACATTCTTATGAAATCCTTAGGTTTTGAAGGATGCCCTTCCTGAGGAGAAGAACAACTCAAATGCCCAGAAGAAGCCAGGATCTTCTTAGGACTACTTCCATTCCTGGTTCTTAACGACATTACTGTGTTGATGAACTTTAACTTATGTGTAACAACAGCTCTAGTTTTCCTGGAACTCGCTCTGTAGCCCAGGCTGGCCTTGAACTCACAGAGATCTGCCTGTCCGCCCAAGTGCTGAGATTAGAGGCATGCTTTCCCACCACCTGGCATTAAATTGTATCTTTTTTTTTTTCCACTCACAGGCAGGTTTATTAGGTCTCAGCTCAGGCTTGCATCACTGGCTGAGACAGCTCTGCCTGTAGCTTCACTCCTGAGCCTGCAAAGCCTGTACCGCCGCGCTGCAGCATGATGATATCACGTTCTGTCAGCGGATCCCCGTTCACGGGGTCCACCATGTCCTTCCGGATCAGTTTCTCTACACACTCCAGGGTGACCAGAGCCCCAGAGGGCCGCAGCACTGCACATGGTGTGGCATTGCTCAGGCTGTCTCGGGTCACAGCACACACGTAGCACTCACTGCGTGTGATGAGTCCCACGCGGTCTCCAGAGTCGTCGAGCTGCGTGAAGCGCACTGGCATCAGGTCCGACATGTATAGAGGCTTCCCAGACATCGGGCAGGTCACAGTGCGAGATGGTTTTTCCAGCTTGGTGGCCTTTGCCTCAGGCGTCAGTGAGGGAATCCAGAAGCTGGGCAGCGCTTTGTTCTTGTCCTTGCCTGGGGGACCCGCACTGGCCCCTGGTTGCTCACCATCGGTGTTGGGTAAGGTGGCAGCTTTGGGCATGAAGGGGTTGAGGGGCCGGCTCACGATGGCAGCCTCCTTCTCCAGGAAGCCTTGAACTTGGTCCTGGGCTGCAGCTCGCTGAAGCTGTTTCTGCTCTTCCCTCCGGGCTGCTCGCTGCTTCTCATAGGCCTTCATCTGCCGGGCAATCTCTTTCTTCTGGTGTAGGATGTACTCCAGGATCGCCTCCCGTTCGTACAGGTAGCCATCTGGGGTGACCACAGGATCATGGCAGGGCTGCAGTGAGAGACAGCAGCAGTCAAAGTCCTTCACAGCGTCCCGGCTCAGTCGGATGTTCCGGGTCCCATAGCCTGAGGCCGCTGCGTCCTTCTTCTCATGGTAGGTGTAGACAGCCCCTGTGGTACAGTTCTTACTGTGCCGCGTCATCCTCACAAACGGTTATCCGACCCGTCGCTGCTTCTACTGTATTGTGATGACACATAAAGTTCCATTTAATAACACACTGGGAAATAAATGTAGATATTGTAAATTTTCTTTCAACTGGGATTTCTTACAAAGAGTAATTGTTTCCTCGACAACTCCTGATCAGATCCTGTTTCCACGAATCTTCAGACTGAAGCTTCTGAGTCCTCGCCAGAATGGATCTCAGCTGAACTGCTGCTAAAGGCCTAAAAGCTGAAAAGGCACTAGTTCCTGGTCCTCACACCTTATATACCTTTCTGTTTCCTGCCATCACTTCCTGGGATTAAAGGCGTGTGTCTTTGCCAAGCAAGACTTGAGCTATCAAGTCCTGGGATTAAAGGCGTGTGTCACCATGTCTGGTTGTTTCCAGTGTGGCCTTGAACTCACAGAGATCCAGATGGATCTCTGCCTCCCAAGTGATAGGATTAAAGGTGTGTGTACCTCCATTTTCTGGCCTCTATGTTTAATCTATTGGCTGTTCTATTCTCTGAACCTCAGATAAGTTTATTAAGGTACAAATATATCAACCACAGAACTCCCTCTCCCAAGTGGAAGTAGTGTGGCTTATGGGTGGAGTCCGTGCCTAAAACCTCACAGTGAGTGGCTGGGTGCCAGTATGGTTCACCAATGGAGCCCTTGCCTAGAATCCCCCAGCAGGGGGCTGCAGGCCTGGCTTAGTGATACAGCACTTGGCTACCTTGCAGAAGGCCCTGGCTTCCATTCCCAGCACTGAAAATATTAAAGAAAATAACAACAGTGTAGGTGGCCCCAGGAATGCATCATGGGTTGACTGGACTCCAGCCAAAGTCTAATGTGGAAAACCAAGAGAACTTTGGGTGTCTAGAGGCCCACACACTGCTGAAGGGCTACATTCCAGAATGCTGAAGTGCCACAAGGCTAGGAACAAAGCAGGAGTCTGAAACTTCTAGCCAGAACTCTCAATGTGAGCCCACATAGAGGGCACCATTAGCCAGGCAGGAAGTTGTCTGGGCTGCTTGCTGGCATCCGCACCCACTGAGAGCCTTGGTTACTTGGGATGAGGGTCTTGAGAGAAACTGAGAGTAGAGCACATATCGTAGGAAATTTGAACAAGCCCTAAATGCAATGTCTGCCACTCTTAGAAGATACAAGACTAGCATGGTGGCATACTCCTGTGTACACAGCACTAGAGTTTTGGGGATTTGTTTTTGTTTTCTTTTCAGCACTGGGAATGGAACCCAGGACCTCAGCACTGGGCAGACACCACGGAGTTACAGCCCCAAGCACTCAGGAGGCAGAGGCAGGCAGATCTCTGAGTTTGAGGCCAGCCTGGATTACAGATAGAGTTCCAGGACAACCAGGCTGTTACACAGAGAAACACTGTCTCAGAAAAACAAAACAAGATCCCTCATGTTGTATACTGAGGACAGTAATAGATTTGACTATGGCTTTGGACCTGTACCCTTCCAACTCTGTACACTTAGGGACAACCATACTGAAGGTGTAATAGTGAGGTGCAGATTGCTTTGGAAACCTTGGCCTACTGTTTACTAGTTCATGCCCTATGGAGGTAGGTGTTATCGTAGAAGCCAGTAGGGCTGACTTGTCAGGAAAGCAGGTCTTCAGGAGAGAGAAGTGATAACCAAAGCCACTGAGACAGAAATCCCTAAATTATAGATCTGTTAGCCCCATGTTTTTATTTACTTTTATTTATTTATTTACTAGTGTTTCACCTTATGTGTGTCTGTGTGCCATGTGCATGCTTGGTGCCTATGAAGTCCAGAGCAATGCCCCTGGAACTGGAGTTAGAGGCAGTTATGAGCCATCAGGAACTGAACCTGGGTCTTCTGCAAGAGCAGCCAGTGCTTTTAGCCACTAAGCCATCTCTTCAGTCCCCCCATTAACTCTATTATAATTGAGATTTAATTATTTTTGTCTTCTGCATTCGATGTAACCCTGATCTAACTAATGTTAGTGTGATGGTGTGTAGATACACATGCAGGCAACACTTTGTACACATAAATCTTTTTCCTTCTTCTTTTTTTTTTTTTAAAGAAAAACACGATCCAACATGGTGACATGACTTTAGTCCTAGCACAGACCTTTTCCCAGACCTCAGGGAGTTCTATGGTTGCTTGGGTAGTTTCTGCAAGGAATAGGTTTACATTTTCCTCTTCCACACTTATGGTGATATTTTATTTGTGCTGAAATGTGATTTTATTTGTATGTTAATAAATAAAGTTGCCTGGGGGTCAGAGCTAATAGCAAGCCATAGCAGAAGTCTGGCAGTGGTAGCACACGCCCTTAATCCCCATCACATGACAGGCAGATCTCTGAGTGTTCAAGGACACTACCAGCATGGAGACATAGGCCTTTAATTTCAATACCAACCATAGAAGACCTGGAGGTCTGTACAGACAGGTAGTGACGAGAAGGTCATGTGGTTGGGTTTACAACCAATGAGAAGGCAGAACAGAAGTAGACAGACACACAGGAAGTAGGTCTCTTTCTCAGGAGAAGGATGCAGTGGCAGCAAGGGGTAAGAAGACTGTTTTAGTCTCAGCTCTTAGCTACTGCTCTGACCTCTTGGGCTTTTAACTCTGCATTTGGCTCTGTGATTCTTATTTAATAAGACCGTTACATCGACACACCCTGCTGTCCCTTTATTTTTTAGGGAGGGTCCCCGGCTCCAGTGGTGAATGAGAAGGGCATGGACCACAACATCGCCCCACCGTGCTCCTTCTTGCATTACCTGGGGTCACTGGCAGCCTGGCACCCACTGTTGCTGTTTGTAGGCTTTGAAGACTTACACCAGTGTAGAAATTTGGTGTCCTCTTAAGTCCAAAGCAACAGGTATAGAAAACAAGCACATCTTGAGAATGCCATAGGAAGTCAGTTGCCAGCACCTCCATAGCACGCAGGAGCACAGGCCCATCGAGATGGCTGGGTGTTGAAGGCAGTCCAGCAGATGTGCCATTAATTTCCCATGTCTGATGAATGTCCCTGTTAAACAAATCCTGCTTGTCCTCAATACACAGTTTCAAGGCTCCTGCATCTCTCTCTGACCTCTAAGCAAGTACATCAAAGGTCAAGTGGCCTGACCTCTGACTGTTCCATAACAGGGTTCTGTACCGGCTGCTGGGAAGCCACCTGAAGGAAGGACCAACGCATTGCCAAGGACCAAAAGCAGGGCCTGACTGGGGCTTGGGGGTTGGCATTCTGGCATCAGGGAAGGAGCTGCCAGGCCTCCCCCAGAGCAATCAAGACAACCTCTCACAGACATGCCCACAGTCCAGCCTGATCCAGACAACCCCTCACTTCCCAGGTGATCCTAGATTGTGTCAGGTTGGCAATGAAAACTGACCACCAAGGGGTCTCTGTCAGAAAGGATATGATTCAAGAGTTTGTGATGGGAGCATGGGGCAGTGTGTCTGCGGGCACAGCCATATGTCCAAGGAACTGCTTGCAGATCCAGGGACCATGTGGGGGTTGGCCAGGAGCTACTGTTTGCTGTTGGTTTAGGGGCTCTGCAGAATTAGACCCCACTGGGTGCCTGACATCTGGGCACTTAGGAGCTGGAGATAGGAAGATCAGGAGTTCAAAGTCATCCTTGGCCACACTGGGGAGATTGAAGCCAGTCTGGGCTACATGAGACCCTACTTCAGAAAAAAAAAAGCAACAAAACATTCTCCAGGTGGGGATGAGAGCAGCTCACGAGTCTGGCTAGGGTTTTCTCATGTGACTGAGTGAAGGCTGTGATTAAAGCTGGGCCAGTCAGGGTCCAGGACCTGCCTGGATTAAACAGAGTGCTCATCTAACAGTGATGATGACTGGTTAGGGATGTATGCAGACATTTTATTTGGATTTTTGTCATTGGTGGATGGAACTACAGCTGCTGGTTGAGCCCTTGATGCACACAGTAACCCTAGATAGGCCCTGACTAGCCCAGAGGTCAGCAGTATCAAAGCTGAGGAACTACTTTTATTTTATTTCATTTTGTCATCATAGGTAGTTGTGCCTGGCACCTTGGCACATGTGGCATCAGAGGACAGCTCTGTGGAGTTCTTCTCTCCTTCTAGCTTCCTGTGCATTCCCCAGATTGAGTCCATCATCAGGCTTACTATGCAAGGAAGAGCCTTTATGGGCTGAGCCAGCCAACCCATTCCAGTGTTTTTACTTTTTTCTTTTTTTTTTGGGGGGGGGGGGTTGTTTGTTTATTTGTTTTGTCTTTGTTGTTTGGGTTTTTTTGTTTGTTTTTGGGTTTGTTGTTGTTGTTTGATACAGGGTCTCATGTAGCCCAGACTGGCCCAGAAGTTGCCTTGCATCTGAGGGCAGCTCTGAATTCCTGAGTGCTGGGTTGGGCCTTGAGCACAGGAACTTCTAACTTCATAGCTCCAGAAGTCAGTAGCTCCTGTGGTGCTGTGAAGTTTCTTAACTGTTTCCCTGCATAGCACGGTTGTTAAAGCAGGAAAATAGAGCCCCTCCCTACCTCTCTTATAGGTCACCACTTTGAACAGTTTTATGTTTATCTATAAGAATTACTTATTGTGGTTTGTGGGTTATGATCATCCCAAGACTTGCTCAGCAGGGCTCCATCTTCAGCACCACAAAGAAGAAACACTTAGCCTAATGGCACCCATGGTCACTTTAGTCTTTCTAGAATGCCTGTGCTTGGGGAATTGACAGGGTTTGTTGTTGTTTGTTTTTGAGACAAGTTCTCACTGTGCAGTCACAGACTGGGTGGTGGTAACAGGTGTGGGTCCCAGGTGGGATGAAAGCAGCAGGTGTGAGTCTCAGATGAGGTGGCATCAGCAGGTGCAGGTCCCAGGCAGGATGGAGGTAGCAAGCACAGGTCCCAGGCAGAGTGACAGCAGCAGGTACAGGTCCTAGACAGTGCCTCTGTCATAAAGGGCATGAGGGCCTGGGTGCTGGGGTTGAGGGTGACATCTTACTCTTGTGACAGTCTGAGTCATGAGTCAAGAGGCACCTGTTATGTTCTTGGTCACTTATGGTGGCACAAGCCTGAACCCCCAAGCTGGGGCAGGAGGAGGATTATTAAGTCTTAGGCCAACCTGGACTACATCTCCAAAAACCAAGTGAAAGACTCTTTTTTAAATAAATAAAATGGTCTATTTTAGACAAAAGCATGTTCAGGGAGGCTCCCCAGCTAGACAGGACAATGTCAAAGAAAGCCAACTCCAAGTCCTTCACAAGAAGAGACAGGTAAGTACAGAGGTATTGGGCGGTGGGTAGTTCTGACTCCCAGCACCTAAGGCTTCAGGTCAGAGGCATTCAGTCCTCCTCTAGGACAGAGGCCAGGACTGTGGTGCCCATGAGACCTGCTCAGGTGAGTGTTCATATACTGAGTGGGGTAGGGGACACCCATACAATTTCCAGGCAAGTATAGTCCTGGCTCCACCCCCAACCCCTCTGACACTATCTCCATTTGAACCTATGAAGTACACAGAGGTTGGGGGTTCTGCCATACCCAGAAGAACCAGGTGAACGTGGTTTACTGAGAACTGAACCGCTGGACACTGCAAGATCTGCAGCAGACCATGGACATGATGGAGTAGCAGATGCTGCTAACCCTGCTGTTTGTGTGGGTAGCTTAGCTGGACCTCATGAGCACCAGTGTGTCTTCTGTCATCTCCCCACCCCACCTGAGTTGGTCTTGCACCCACAGGTGGAAGAGAACATGATTCTGCTGGAGAAGGATGAGAAGGAATCGGCAGTCATGTGCTGTGAGGAGAGGCTACAGGATGGGTGCCAGAGATGCAGCACCAGCTGCTGCTCCAGCAGAAAGACCAGGAGCAGAATGCCATCCTGGATGCCCAGGTGGGTCTGAGAATGCTCCTGAGGACAGGGATGCATGAGGGAGCAAGGGTCAGGGTGTCACCTCTTGCAATCTGCCCACTCTGCTTAGGCATCTGATGTTAGCATAGACTGGGTATGGACATCTGTGTCTGCCACAAGACGTGCAGAATCCTTGGCACCTGCCAGCTGATGGCAGCAATGTCAGCTGCCATCCCACCCTGGTGTCTAGCACAGCAACAGTATCCCATCAAGGGCAGATCAGAGGGGTTCCTGTTTCCTGGATGAGATGGCTAAGTCAGCCTCCAACCTTGTGACTTTCCTATAGCCAGGAAACCTGAGGCTGGAGGCTGCCAACACCCTGTTGGCTGCATTCTCAATCTGCTAGGGAATCCTGGGGCAATTTTCTAAAGCTAAGCACATAGCTTCCATGACTGTACCCTTAACACAAATGCCAGTGTAACCATCTCCATTTTCTGAATGTCGGATTAAAGGCATGTGTCACTACCACTTGGCAATAGCCTCCCTCCAAAACATGTGAGAACCTGTATTCAGATTGTTAGCCCAGCCTACAGAGCAATTTTAGAGTGTTTGATGACTGGGTGTCTTTCAGGGATGTGAAGCCTATGGGTCGCAAACTGAGTATTTCCAATCTGCAAGTGCTTGTATGTATGAATATCTGACAATTTTCTCTCAAGTTTTATAAAAATCTAGTGAAATTATACATAAACTTGTTGGAATTGAGTGACTTCAGTGTAGAAGCTTAGTTCTGAAGTTTTCTTTGTATTTCATAATCATTTTCTGAGACATTTGGTTTTTTGAAAAAGGGCTTCTCTATAGTCTTGGTTGCCATGGAATTCACTCTATAGACCAGGCTGGCCTCAAATCCAGAGATACCCCTGCCTCTGCTTCCTAAGTACTGGTATTAAATGGGTGTGCCACAGCCCAACTGGGAAAGTAATCCTCTTGGTAGTGTTCTTGCCTAGTGTAAATGATGCCCTGGGTTTATTCCCAGCACTGCACAGAACCTCACGTGGTGGTGCATGTCTGTACTTCAGAACATGAGAAGCAGAGGCAGGAGGATCAGAAGGTGCTGCTTTGTCCTTTGTACTGCTGTGATGTTAGTTCACTTCCCCACATTCTTAACTTTAGGTAAACACTGACACTGTATCCTACCTAGCTCATTAGGTCAGAACAGATGAGAACCAGCACCTTTTTTTTTTCTGTGTAGCTTGAACACAGGATCCTCCTGCCTCACCTTCTTGAGTGCCACAATTACAGGCTACCTATCCAGTTACAATCATGTGAAGCATAGTGAAGGTTAATGAGTCCTTTTCTAAACCCGGCATGATGCTTGTAACCCTGGCCCTCAGGAAGTGGGAAGGAGAGAATTCAAGGCCGGCCTAAACTAGGGAGTAAGACCCCATGTCAACAAAATCCTTTTCTAAGTCATGGTTTCTCAACCTTGGCAGTACTGATTCAGAAGAGAAAACTGTCAGGGAAAGGGTGGGTGGTGCCCTGTATCCTATGCCATGTTATACTGTGGCATGCTTAGCAGCATCCCTGGCCTCACAGGTTGATAGAGGTACTTTCTTCCCAAGGCAAGCCAGCCAAAATGCCTCCAGACATTTTCTAATGTCCTCTCAGCTGCAGATCAGCCCTGATGGAGTCTGCCTTGGGAAAGCAGGAGTGGTTTATCCCCTGGGAATAGATGAGCAGGCTTGGAGGGGCCTCTTCCTGAGAGAAGGGACACAGAGGGTTATCCCTACAGCCCATTTCTCCACCCACATCTCTGAAGATGTTCCAGTCCTAAAAGGATTATCAGTGTAAGACCTGCTCCATGTCATGAAGAATAAATTGTGTTCTAGAGCCTGGGTGGGACATGGATCAGGGATGGCCTGCCATAACTGAGTCAGTGTTCTTGTCCTGTCCATCGCCAGAAGCACCACTACAGGAAGCTCCCAACTGAAGTACACCAGGCTCTGGGCCAAGTCCCTGCTGGCTACATCCCTTACTTCACACACCGCTTCCCAAGGCTGCTGCTACACACTCACCATGCCCTGAGAACCTGTGCTTCTGAGAGCTTCTTCCTGCCCTACTAGTCACCAACTTTGGATGCTGGGAGGTCCTGCCAGATGTCAAAGATCTGAGACAACCAGGTGCCCCAAAGGTGGACCAAGGAGTTAAGGTTATGGCTCAACCTTGTCTAGGGAGCATCAAAATATTGAACAGCAGTTTAGCAGCCTGAGGCTGTTGGAACAGAGGAATACTCTGGGTTCTGGGTACTCACAAAAACACAGGATAAGAAAAGATATGCACATATATTGAATAAATATAAAGCCAAGGAAAGAACAGTCAAATCCAATAGAAATATATCTATACAAGTTACACATTAGACTGAGGGCAGGGGAAGAGGTTATAAACTCAGATCCAAACATATACAGAAATAACTCACACAGCAACCCCTTCCCCACCCAGCCCCAAGGCCACGGGCACTGAACAGCAGTCCCGGAAGCCCAGCAACGCAGTCCCAGGCAGAGCTTGCAGAGTGAAGGAGCACCAGCCCAAAGGACAGAAGCCTACGTGTTGTCCTCCAGTCTGCTGCTGGGAGACTTTGAGCTCAGCATCCTGTCTATCATGGTGTGGGCATAGCATAGCTGTCTGCCCAGTTCCTCGCAGCAGCCATATTCCTCCAGAAGGCTCAGGCTGTATGTGTGGAAGTCCCGGTTCTTGTTGATGGAGGTCCCAGCTGCCATCATGGGGCACAGGATAAATTTGGTGTGGTCCTTGGAGGGAAGAAGGGAGTGAGTGAAAAGCTCAGCTGGGGCCTGAGGTTGAGGCAAAGGGGAGGAAGGCCCCCCACCTGGTGAAAGGGACAGCACTTCCACCCCACCCAGCCACCTCAAGTACAGGCCCCTGCACACCTTGAAGAAATTAATCTGTATAGTGCCATTGCTGAGGTGCAGGACGATGGTGCAGCTTGTGCGGAGCCATTTTTTCAGGTAGGGCAGCCAGGCCAATGTAGCTTGATTTTTTCGCCTTGCCCACAGTCAGGACAAATCTCTGTCACCCGCCAGTCCCACAGCCTATCAGACCCAACCAAGTAAACACAGAGACTTAATTTGCTTACAAACTGCATGGCCGTGGCAGGCTTCCTGCTAACTGTCCTTATCTTGCTAACTGTGCTTTTATCTTAAATTGGTCCATTTCCATACATCTATACCTTGCCATGTGGCTGGTGGCTTACTGGCGTCTTCACATGCTGCTGGTCATGGCAGCGGCTGCAGCCTCTCTGGTCATTGCGGCGGCTGCAGCGTCTCCTTCTGCCTTTCTGTCCTTTTATATCTCCTCTCTGTTAGTCCCACCTATCTTTCCTGCCTAGCCACGGCCGATCAGGTTTTATTTATTAACCAATCAGAGCATACAGACCATCCCCCAGCACAGCCAAGTGCAGACCATCTCAAACACCTGCACTCAGGCCCATGGTCCTAATCATCCTCTATACGGACCTGCTGGGTAACGCCTCAAAGAACCCAAGAAGGGCTCCCACAGGACATACAGAACATCCCACAGCAGGCCAGCTCATCACCTTCCCGGGCTGTGGTGTTGGCCCCTGCTGTCATGGTGGCCCCTGCCTTCTGCAGGTGTTCATTCATGTAACTTCGGAAATGCTGGAGGAGAGTGATCTGGTTGGAAAGTTAAGGCAGGGATTGCAGAATGAGAGCCTGACCCTGAGGCAGACCCCATACCCTGCCACACCCTCTTACAGCAGCCAGTTCCCACCTTCTTCATCAAGGAGTCAGGGTGGGAGCTCATGGTGGGGTAAGACTCCATTCCATCATGGTCTATGTACTGGAGGCTGTCACCATCATTGTAGAGGACAAGGCATGTTGAGTCATTAAAGAGTGCCCCTGTGCTGTTGTCACAGAGCTGATACCCTAATGGCGGGGCGGGGGGGCTGTCTTAGAAAGGCAGGAGGAGGTGGACAAAGGCTGGAAATAGCTCAGTAGTAGAGTGCTTGAATGTATTAGGCCCTAACAATTCTTGGTAACACAGCCACACAATTACGGACATCACTCACTTGTTCACTCAAAGGCTACTATGGCAGCACCATCCCCTGCCCATCGCACATTCTGGAGACATCTACAAAGTCCATACTTCATTGATTGGTCTACCCACTGGATGACCCAGAAGATGGGGATACATGCAGGATCCTCAGCCTCCTCTGGGATAGAAACAGAGCACTTGTTAGGCCAGTCCCTTCTTCTGTCTTCTCAGATAATCCTGCCCAGAGCTGGGGGGCGGGGCACCCCATGAAGCCTGTGGAGGGCTGTGACAGCACAAACCCAGACACCCAAATTGCAGCCCAGGACGTCAAGTCCCAATTCGTTAAGTGGGCCCCTTTACTGTGTCTCAGGAACTGTGGTAGGTGTGGATAGGAAAAGAAAACCCTAGGCTTCTAGAAGGACCCACATACCGACCAGAGGGATGAAGAGTAATCAAAGTCATTAACATCAGGGCTGGTGGAAAGCCTAGTGCCTCAGATTAAAGTGCTGAAGAAACTGAGCAGACCCAACCATTCCTGCAACGCTGGAACCACCTCAGTGCACACGAGTCCCAACTGCAGATACATGAACGTGTCGGGAAGAAATGTTAGGGAGAATTAAGTCAGGTTAGGAAGTGCTGGCAGTGGGAGTCAGGGTGGTGACGGTGGGCACAAAACCCTGAGGATGGAGCTGACCTGAGTCTCTTGAGAACCAAGGGATTAATTCCCTGGCAGAAAGGAGACAGAAGATGCAGCTGTGCAGAGGTGACCTATCAGTCACCTACAGAGTGAGATGGGGCAGAAGCAGGCAGAAGGCACACCAGGAGGGCCTTGGGTGTCAGGCTAACTCATCTGGATTTTGATCTCCAGGAAATGGGGGGCTCTGCTTGCTGACTGAGATACCCTGCCTTCTCCAGATGGGAAGCTCCCTACAGGACTCACCTTGCCGCACCAGCCTTCGCTCTGAGGGCTTGGAGGCATTGACCCTGGTCAGCTGCTGCAGCATGTCACTGAGGTGGCACTTGATGGCCTCACTTGTCCCCCAAACCACTGGTTCCTCCTTTTCCCAGGGATGGTCAGGCAAGGGTCTCTCTACACCTAAGAAGGTGACATGGTCATTAGCCAGCACAAAACCACTGGAGTGAGCACAGGCCGGCCTGCCACAGCTAGCACTCTTCCCACAGTACCATTGGCTCTCACTGCTGTTGGGAACTGAGTCAGGACTCGGTTGGTGTGTCAGGTATATGGTGCTTACTGAGAGGCCACAAAGCTTTAAGAGCTCAGGCCTCTGCTCCAGGCTGCCCTTCCAGGACACCTGCTGTTGCTGTCCCTCAGGGAGGGAGCCTGAAGGGACTGAGTGAAGCAAAGAACGAAGGGCACCTTGTGCATCCAGGAAGGCGGAAGGATGGATGAAGCTCAGTGTAATCCTTATGCATTGTTTGCCTACACATAACTGAGTCTAATGAAATCCACACTGAAACATTAGTTGGCCTATGTTGATGGGGCTGCATTGGTCACTGTTGCTGTCTTTATTCTTGAACAATTCACTTCCCCAAACCAGCACGTGTCAGTTCTCCCGTGAAACAGGACATTCCCTAAATTTTCAATTAAAAACAGCAACAACAATCCCACCATGCTGTATTAAGAACTTAAGTGTAAAATAAAATATCTAAGCTCTGATTTTAAAACTAGACAAAAAGGGGTGGAGAGATGGCTCAGCCACTAAGAGCACTGGCTATTCTTGTCAAGAACCTGGCTTTGGTTCCCAGCATTCTTATGGAGGCTCACAACTACCTGTAACTCCAGTTCCAGGGGATCCAAGACCGTCTTCTGGCCTCTGTGGTCACCAGGCATTCATGTGCTACACATTCATATATGCATGTAAAACACCCATTCACAGGAAAAACAAAATGAGACGGTTTGCAGAATATGTAAAATCAAACTTGTCCAAATAAAACTATTGAAAATGGAGGACGACTACTCCAGGATCACATAACACATGATACAATCCTCTACCTTTGGATAATCTGGAAAATGTCTATAAAACATTTTCATTTATTGCTACTTTACTAAGAAAAAAAGACTCCTAAAGGAGCAGTATTTTAATAGCTCCCCATAAGATAGGATCCACAAGTCCAGCACTACAGGAAAGGGAAACAGAAAAGGGGGCTCAGCAATAGCTCAATTAACAGAGTGCTTGTCTAGTGTGAAGCCCTGAATTAACATTCTCAGCTCCTTATAAACTGGCCGTGGTGGTCCACGCCTGTAATCCTAGCACTTGGGAGACAGAGGCAGAAGGAACAGAAGCTCAAGGTCATCCTTGGCTACTGGGAATTCTAAGCAGACTGGGCCACATGAGACACTCTCTCAAAAATTTAAAAGGGAAAATAAAAATTACAGCAATAATTACTGCACCAAGACCCACATGTGGGTGCCAAATTTGATGGGCAGCAGTTTTTCAAACAACTTCCTGCAAGATACTTACCAATGACCGAAAAAAACAGTATCTGTAGCAGAGACAGCCTTGTCTCCCCGACACATTGAAAAGAGCACATTCCCTCTGCAGCATTCCTGCTCAGAATGTAGAATCTTCCCTAAATCACGAGGAAGCAACAAACCCAACAGGAAAGACACTCATCAGCACCCTCTGAAAGTGTCAAGGTCACAAGACACAAGGAAAAACCCAGAGACTGTCACAGGCTGGAGGAACTAAGAAGCTGAGGTCTCTAAATGCCATGTGCAGTACTGACTTGCACCCTGGTACAGAACAAGGTGATGTTAATGGGGAATCTGTTTGATTGACATGAGGACTGGAGTTTGTTGACAGGATTATCTTGTGGTTAACTTTTTAGTTTTGGTAATTATTCTATGGTAGAGAGATACTGATAATGGAGGACGCTGGGGGAAGGGCACATAGGAAGTCAGCTCTGTTTTGTTTATAACACTTTGTATAGCCCTAAAATTATTCCAAAAAACCCAAGTCATTGAGTCAGGGGTGAGGCACACATTGGTAATGCCAGCATTTTGGCAGTTCAAGGCTAGCCTGAACAACATGAGACTCTGTCTCAAAGCACCAAAACCAAAACTAAATCATCGCAAGTCATTTGCCTAAAAATGTAAATCTAATTGAACTAACTGAGAACTCTGTATTAAATTGGAGGTATATCCACACAGAGAAACAAAGTCCTTCAAGCTACTTCTCAAAGACTACAACCCTTAATGAAATATATTAAGGTCAAATAAAACTGCAAGAAAAAATTAGTAATTCTAAATACAGTGGCACATTCCTATAAGCCCAGCATCTGGGAGGAGAGGGGGTAGTGAGGCCAGAGATTTCAAACCTGAGGCCAGTCTTGGCTTCATAGTCTGTTTCAATAAATAAATAAATAAATAAATAAACAAACAAATAAATAAATTGAAGGAAAGAGGAAGGGAGGGAGTCAAAAAAAAAAAAAGGAATGCTACCAGGTGAGGTGTCTCATGCCTTTGATCCTAGCACTTGGAAGGCAGAAACAGGTGGATGTCTGTGAGTTGGAGGCCAGCTTGAGCTACATAGTGAGATCTTGTCTCAAAAAGGAAGGAAGGAAGGAAGGAAGGAAGGAAGGAAGGAAGGAAGGAAGGAAGGAAGGAAGGAAAGAGAGAGAGAAAGGGAGTGAGAGAAAGAGAGAAAGAAAGAAAAGAAAGAAAGAAAGAAAGAAAGAAAGAAAGAAAGAAAGAAAGAAAGAAAGAAAGAAAGAAAGAAAGAAAGAGAGAAAGAAACAAGAAAAAGAAACTGTGAAGACAAAATGGGATTAGATTAATGCTCACAGTCCTGAAGGTTGTGCTGGTGTCTGTCATGTCTGTTTTCAAGAAGTATACACAGAAGCATTAACAGAAGAAAGTTTGCTCTTAGGGCAGGAGAGATGACTCAGTGATTAAGAACACTGACTGCTCTTCCAGAGGTTCTGAGTTCAATTCCCAACAACCACATGGTGGCTCATAGCCACCTGTAATGAGATCTGGTGTCCTCATAATAAATAAATAAATCTTTTTTTTAAAAAAAAAAAAACAAAGTTTGCTCTCAATCAGTTAAGAGAAACGCATAGAGGATTGATGATGAAAACATCAAAAGAAATGTAAACAGACTGGGAAAAGAGGGTCAGATGCTTCTTGTTCATTCTTCTACCTATTTAATCCTTTGTTTTCTTTTTCAGACAGTTTCTCTAACAGCTCTGGCTGTCCTGGTACTCGATTTATAGACCAGGCGGGCCTCGAACTCACAGATGTACTTTCGTTTAAGTATAAAATGGCTAGACCACAAACTTGATAATAGCTCTTTCTCCCATCAGAAAACTGAATGAGGGCTCTATTGCTTCAGGAGTTTAATTTCTGAAATTCAGAGCAAACTGTAGGCAAATTAAATACTAATAAAGAGTAGTCTTCATGGAAAGTTGAATACTTAGAGACTAATGGAGCTAGGAAGAATGTGGTTATGAGCACCATTGTTAACCAGAACATCTTACTCAGTGGGCAGATGAAAAAAAATCAACTGTATTATTCAAGGTTCTTTACATGATCAGGACTGGGAAAATGAATCTCTCCATGTATGTAGAAAGTTGATTTCATAGAATGTCTTACAAGCTGTGTTCAGGAAGTTTAACAATGGCTGCCTACCAATGAAAATTTGAAGAGTACAGTACTTGTTCAGTTCATGAGGCTAAATATTTTAGCTGGTCTTAACTATACACCAAAATACCAAGGAAGTAGGCTCTAATGCTAGTAAAGGAATGAACTTGGTGCTAGGGCAAGGAGCCAAAGAGAGAGACAGAGCTTCCTCCTTCAATATACTTTATATATGTAGGCAGCTTCCAGAGGTACAATCCAGATTAAAGGTGGATCTTAACCTTTGATTTTTTTTTTTTGTGTGTGTGTGTGTTTTCAAGACAGGGTTTATCTGTGTCACCCTGGAATTCATTCTGTAGACCAGGAGAGCCTCAAACTCAGGAAAGTCCAACTGTTTCTGCCTCCTGAGTGCTTGAGTTAAAGGTGTACACAACCAGCAAGCAGCTAATTTTGGATTTCCCCTCAAATGACCCAAATTAAAGATGGGTCTTTAATTTCAAAACAGTAAAAATAATCTCTCACAGGTATATCAACTCTTTGGGTTTTAGTTAATTTCAGAAATAGTCAGTTTGACTACCAAGAATAGCCATCACAATAGCCAACAAAGAAGAAATGAGAAAAATTTCTTACCTGCAGGAGGCAGGGAAAGCATGCTTTTCCTAAACAAAGGAAGTATGTGGATTTTACTTAGGAAGTCTGAACATGTTCATGTAGAATTCTCCCTATTCCTAAACAGGCAGGTAAAGAAAACCACTTCTGATCATAATCAGAATGTAAAAGCAGAGATATTTAGGGATATTCTTAGTGCAATGTCATGCAGAAACTTATGTAAATTATAAAAATGATGGAAAGAAATCCCTTGGCAGGTTCATCTTGTACCACAAGGTCTTAGCTGAAAATTAATAAATGACACAGTGGAAAAAATATTGCTTTGGAAACTATGCAACCTGTCAATCTTGTTGTTCAGTCTAAAGGATAACTGTACCAATGCCATTGCCACAGATGGAAAAGAGAGAGAACAAAAATACAGAGGACTTCAAGGAAAAGACATTTTATATCACTGTACACTCTGCTCTTAGATGAGTGGTTACGATGAACTATATTAACCTCAGAATGAAGCAGCTTTTGCCTCTTAACAGGCTGACTCGGTGGAAGTGAAAAGCTCCTTCCATGCAAGAACATAGGGATATCCTGGCTGCTGTCTGTCTCTGGGCTGTGATATCACTGTAGAAAATTTCATTCTTCCCTCTTTCTCACATTAAAAAAAATTAAATTATGTGAGTGTTTTGCATGCATGCATCATTGTACAGTGCTTACAGGGGTCAGAAGAAGGCAGGAGATGTCTGAAACTGAAGTTACAGAAAAGGGTTAGCTACCACGTGGGTTCTAGAAATGGAACACAGGTCCTCTGTAACAACACCCAGTGCTCTTAATTGCTGAGCCATCTCTCCAGCCCCTCTTTTTATTTAAAGTTTATTTTCCTAAATTGTTAATTAAAAGATATTACATTCCTTTTCCCTTTTATCTCTTCATTCCATCCCTTCCCAAACCCCTTCTAAATTCTTACTTTTTAATTATGGGTGAATAAGTATGCTGAAATACATGAACACAACTTGTTGCATCCAGGTTTGTTGGTTGTACCTATATGGATAGTTGGCTGATCATGTTGTATTGGACAAATAATTAGGGAGCTCATCTCTGCCTTATTCTCTCAAATGGAAGAAAATTCTACTTTTTTGTCAGCACCAGGTTTGTGCCCCTGACTAGGCTGCCTTGGATAGGAAACATGATCAAGAATAGAAAACTTAGGGTAGAAAAACACCTTACTAGTTAAGAGCACTTCAGATTAAAGATGGACACAGCTTGTACAACATTCTAATAGTTCCACTTTCTTCCTACAGGGAGAGATTCATTCTACCAGTTCTGATAATGTAAAGAACCTTGAATAATGCAGTTTTTTTCACCTGCCCACTGAGGGATATGTGCTGACTAACAATAGTGTTCATAAACACATTCTCCCTAGTTCCATTATTCTCTAAATATTCACCTATCCATGAAGACTACTCTTTATTATTATTCTTTTGCCAACAGTTTGCTCTGAATTTTAGGAATAATACTATACTATGTGGGACTAGTACACATGTTAGCCACATTGTGTCCAGGAGGATGAAGGGGAAGTGCCTGTGGAGATCAGGAAGATCACATGGTCTGTTATTAGAGCCAGGGGCACATGGTATTGAAATGCAAATCTCTGCTGGTTCACAAAAGTTCTGGGTCTGCAATGGAAAGTAGGATCAGGAATCATTGTGCTATGTCTTTAAGCACAGTTTAACCATATAGGGGTGCTCTTGTCATTCAGGTCTCACTAGCCAATCAGGCCTACAGGTGACCTGCTAGTCAGAAGGTGTGTAGGGTCCTTCCAGCTGCCAGCTTCAGAATTGTCTTTGAGAGACTCTGTCACCAGTAGTTTTGTTTGCTGTTCTGGTAGTATTGCTGCAGGAAGCTGAGCAGAGGGCAAGGCTGAGCTGAAAAGCAAGATATGGTGAGTGAGGGGCATGCTGTTGAGTCATGGGAGACAGTGTGGTGGGTCCTCCACTTGCTGGGTGGAACGAAGTGGTCAGATGCAGAGTTCTGCATGTTCCTGCATGATTCTGCATTGTCCAGCATGATCCCGCTCATCCTGCATGCGACAGTGTGGATCTTTGTGGTCCTGCATGGTCCTGCATAGTCTTTGCAATTCTTGGGGCTGGCTGGCAGCTTCTGAATAACTTCAGTCTGCTGCTGCAGAGCATTGGGAGAGGGACTGTGCTTTGAAATGTCCTCGGTGACATCACTGTGAAGTACTGGCACCACCATGCTTGTGTTGTTTCTATGGAACACATATTTGCCAAATTCAAAGAGGCCTGGTCCCTCCCTTATCTTCCAGAAGTTCTACACTTTGAACATTTAACATTAAGGTTTAGGATCCAACTGGAATTACTTCTAGCACCTTGTATACAGTATTTTCTTCGTAGAGTTGCACTCCCATGTTAAACTGTGATGTAGAAGAGTAGAATCAATGGTAACAGAATTGATGGTACAAGGTCTTTACAGTCCTTAGGAGACATTAATTCACAAAGTATAATTTAGGTAAGAGAGGACTGCATCACAAATACCTGAAAGATAAGTAATATGCTAACCATGCCAGTTAGAAATTAGTATGATAAGATATAAATGTTTGTTCCCAGGATTAACCAGCTGATACAGATATATGTGATATATATACGATAGGATAAAAGGTTATATTGTTGATCCTCCTTTTAAAGAGCAACAACTTGTTTAAAAATGTTTTACATTGCTATGGATTTTAGTTTATTGATACAAATTTAAAGTTAATTTTGTTATACTGTGTGTATATTTTTACTCTTGTTTAAGGTATGTTTGTACAGCTCATTTAAAATTGTAATGGATAATTAAGAAATATATTAATAATTAATCTTCCATGATAGTCAAACTTATAGTCATGTTAAGTTTTCTAGGTATACATAGATATGATTCAAATAGATAGATAATTTTCAAATATTTCAAAGACCTGTAGAATATGGCATTTAAAATGTTTTTAAAAATGTAGACTTTCTGGACAATGAGACATGTCAGCTCTTGGTAGCACCGATTTACTTCAGAGACGAAGATGGGCATCAAAGACACTCTATATGGAGTTTATCTTCACCTTGGCAAAAATAGCCATTTGGGAAAGAAACTGTTGTACCTGGACTGCTTGATTGACTGGATATGCAGTTCCTGTAGCAAGGTAACCACTGAACTTTGCTTGGCAAAATGGTCCTTCAGGTTCCTGCTTCACAGAGGAAACTGCCAGACATTTTACAGGACACAGAGAGAAGTGGCTGAGAGACTCTAGGCCTGTGGGCTGAAGACAGATGCGCCAACTTTACAGGGGAACTTTGGATGACTCTCCAGGCTGCCAGCAATCTCTGTCTACACTGCAAGACTCTTGAAAGTTGCTTGCATCCTTCTCCCGTTTCTCAGGTAATTTTATATCCTTCTGAGGTCTTTGATGGAGTTGAAAACTAGATAGTTATAATTTTACTTAGTTATGATAAGAGGTAAGTTAGATATAAATCCTTGAACTCACAAATATAAGACAGATAGGATATCTTCTAAATTTTGCCAAACACAAATAGACTAGTTTTTATAAACAGACTAGATATTAGAACTGTAATTCTTGCTTGATAATTGTTTTGTTATCTGTAATTTTACTATGTGAAAGTTAAAACCTTCCTTTAAAAAAAAAAAGAAAATGGGAAGTGCTGTGAATATCACTCTGTACAAATAAAATGCTGATTGTCCAGTAGCCAGGCAGGAAGTATAGGAAGGATAAGCAGAGAAGAGAATTCTGAAAAGTGGCTCAAAAGAAAGCTTGCTACATGTCCACACTTACTACATCTGAAACTGGTTGTTATCTTTTGCTATTACTATGGCATATATCTTTATATGTCTGTGCACATAAATAAATATGAGCTACTGGGTCCATTTGCTGTTTCTTCTATTTATATGATTACAGGGCAGACCACTTTGTTTTGAATAACCAACTAGGGGACTCATCCCTGGGAAAAACAATTCTCCCCCTCAATAGTCTGTAGTTTCCTGTAGTATTTGATCTAGGGAGAGGGTCTCATTAGATCCCCTCACACCTTCTGTGTTAGTATGTGTACTGGCCATGTTTTCTCTTCCACATGATATCTTCTTGCATGGTTCAGGGCCTGTCTATTTTGTTAGCAGTGTCTTTGGCTTCCCAGCTCCTGTATGAATGTAGCTCTGGAGGTCCAGGTCTCCTCTTCCAGAGCCCTGTGGTTGTAGTGGATGGGCTGCCATGCTGTCTCCTCAGGCCTTGATCTTAAAGGAGCTCTCCAGTTTAGCTTCCAATCACTCCACACTGGACCTCTTTCCTCAAATCTGAGGTCACCACAGGATTCCCAGGTTCTCCAAGTCAGGCTAAAAATGATGTCTGGAAGGGCATTTCCAGAGATAGTGAATATTTGTGAGCATGTTTTATGGGTGTGTCTGTGAAGGACTTGCCTGGAGGTGCATTTGATGATTGCTGTTGGGTTTGCCTCAGGGAGAAGATGTTTTTCCCAAGTGATTGGCAGGCTTGGCCCAGGGAGGCAGGGAGGCAGGGAGGCAGGGAGGCAGGGAGGCAGGGAGGCAGGGAGGCAGGGAGGCAGGGAGGCAGGGAGGCAGGGAGGCAGGGATGCACAAGCTCACAGGCCCTGTGCACCAACCCAGTTCTTGCCTTGCCTATCTCAAATATCTGTGAAGCTGAGTGGGGTGTTCATGGAGTGTCACCTGCCTTGATCATTTGCAGCCCTCGAACTAGTCCCTGGAAACTCCAGGAAACTGGATCTAGCTGAAAAAGGAGTCCAACCAAAGCTTCTGATGAAACCCAGATAGGTGGAGGTCATAGTGCTGCTACTGTATCTGTTTGGGATAGCAGGAAGCTGAAAACATCACAGGAATAGCTGGCCATGGTCATATAGGTGAGAACCTGATGGAGGAAAAGTGAGGCAGGTATACAACTAGTCTTATTCAGGACCTTCTTGCCACCAGGTTACCTTCTGATTCTTTAGTCCCAAAGCACTCTACAGACCTTTCTTTGAGTCCAAAAGCCTTCCAAATACTTCCTGGTGCCCAGCCGCTTTACAGAGCCTTCCAGGGTGGCCCCAATGCCTTCTGAGACTTCAGGTACTGCAAGAGTCTTGGAATGTTCCAGAGACAGCATGGGTGATATTCATAGGTAAGCTCCTTGGTAAAACTGGAAATGTTATAAGCTAAACACACTCATAACTATATTTTGAAGCATTATTAATTTTGTATTTAAAAATCTAGTTATATTTGCTATTATCAAAATTATGGAGCTTGTTGATATTATAAATTGCTGCTCTTCCTATAGATTGACAAGTCAGCGTTAGACGATTGTTTGGAAGCTCCCTCTTATATAGGAAACTGTCATATTTTGAATAATGAGTCAATGATATAGAATAAAATGTTTATTGGAATTTTTTGTTTGTTTGTTTTTTGAGAGGGTTTCTCTGTGAAACAGTCCTGGATATCCTGGAACTCACTCTAGACCAGGCTGGCCTTGAACTCACAGAGATCTGCCTGCCTCTGCCTCCTGAGTGCCTGGATTAAAGACATGTATCATCACCACATGGCAAATTTGTCTAATGTTCAATATATATTATTTTATATCTGTTTTATATATTCCATATTTTCAATACGTATTATTCATTAAACTATACAGTGTGAGTTTTAGACTAGCTGGAATTTTCTAATGGGACCTTGTCTCAAACAACAAAGTAAGATTATATTCAACTACGTGTGTGTGTGTGTGTGTGTGTGTGTGTGTGTGTGTGTGTGTGCTCATGCACACGTGAGCACTATGTAGACCATATTCAAGGAGATCTACCTGACTCTGCTAACATACTCAAATATATTTATTTATGAAAATGATTTTTCAGGGATCAATGGCTCACACCTAAAATGAATTTGAGATATTGTCCTTAACCTGAGGACCTCTGCAGTGGTTAAGCTGGGACCCTTGAGTGCATATTGGAAAATGTTTTCAGGGTGAGTCAAAACAAATCAGAGTTGGAATTTTATTTTGAGACAGGGTTTCTCTATGTATCTCTAGATGTTACTGAATTCAGAATGTAGGCAAGATTGGCCCCAAACTCAAAGAACTCTGCCTCTGCTGTACAGGTATTGGAATAAAAGTTATTTGCCACATTGTCCAATTTTAATTTTATTTTCTATTTACTTATGATTGTTTGTATGTATGTGCTCATTTATTTGTGGAAAGGTGTGCAGATGTGTCATGGTTTGGGTGTCAGAGAACAATTTGGAGTGCTGGTCCCTTCCCCTCAGCATGTTTGAGATGGGGTCTCTAGTTTGCTATCTCATGTAAATAGGCTTGCAGGATTTCTCTTGTGTGCCTTTTCTCTTGCCTTAAAAACACTGGATTATAGGCATGCACTCTTGAAACTGTATTTGTAATACACAAGTAAAGGGATGGTTGCAAAGTGAGCACTTCATGTGTTGAACCATTTTCACAGCCCTAAAGTTTATGAAACAGAGAATTTTGGAGTGAGTCTGTTTTGAGACAGTCTCACATTCTAACCTTGTCTGGCCTGGAATTCACTATGTAGTAGATGGGCTAGGCCTGGAACTTGAAGAGGTCCACCTGCCTCTGCCTCATGTGATGATACCTGGGTAAAAAGAAATTTTTCGTATGGATTTAGCACAGATATTAGTAGAAATAAGTTTGGGAAAGTGTAGTCTTGTGAGGGAGAGCCACACTTAATTGATAGAAAGCCATGTGACAGTGTGTGCCTTTCTAAGATCCATTTCAATGGGTTCTTAGGGAGTTTCTCTCTGTGTGTCTCTCTTCTCGGTGTCTTTCTGTCTCCTTCTCTTTGGAAACAAGATCATAGTTCTGTTCCTGAGGATGTTTGGGTGTGATTCTGTTTTAATGAGGTAAAAACATGGGTCAGAAGAGTTCTGCACTGTTCCTTACGCTACATGAGGTTCATAATTCTGTCCTGCAATCCTCAGACAATTGCTGCTCACATCTGGGAAAGGAGTAAGTCCTTATTCAAAAGGTTTTACATACTTTGGCCTTAAATATGCCTCATTTGTATTTGAGATATCACTTTAAAAAGGAAAATTTTCTATCTACACAGCAAATTTTATTAATTTTGTGTGACAGTTAATATTGATTTTTCAATTTGATAAGATCTAAAATCAGCCAAGGGAGACTCCTCCAGGCCCATATTTGAGGACTTATCTAGATCATGTTTTTCTCTGGGGTGTGGTTATGAGAGATTATCTTGTATAGGAAGTTCATTGAGATGAGAAATCTTTTGTCCCTTCCAGGAGTGATAGTAGCATTTCATCCCATTGTCTTGTTACTCGATTATGTAATAAGAATCAACATTTACCATTCTCTGACTCCTGACTATGGATACAAGGTGATCAGGTTAATAGGAGAATTAACATACAATAGGTTGAAGGAATAGAAACTACCCTTGCTTGCTATCTGGCTAGAGCCCAGATATTTGGGATTTTGCTGAGATTTTTCTGCCTTGGTGTCTTGACTGCCAATCCAAGATTGATGGGCTCATGGAGAGCTGATGACCATGTCAGAGATTCAAAACACCTGCAGAAAGGGCCTGAGAGGACACTGCTTACAGCAGACACCCGAACCTGTGGTAGATTCTAGAAGCATAGGATAAATAAGGAGAGTTGCCAGTGTGGAATAGTATTGGCACTGAAGGAAAGTTGTGTGTACTAGGGATGGCAAAATCTAAAACACGGAGCTTCCCTAGTCCATGAGATCCCAGAATATCATTAACAGGCTCAGAATTTGCACAATGTGATACAGGAAGCTGTTCAAAAAGGAAAGAACAGAAGTATTGCTTCCTAATTTGTTTTCCTTAAATGTGATTGATTATTTGCTATGCTCCTGTTCTTCCCTCTTTGAAAACAGTGGGATGTTATTTATTTTTTCACAGAATATACATTTAAGAGACTGTAGACTTTTTAAATGTTGGAATTTTTAAAGGCTATGGGATTTAAGAATTTGAAAGTGTTTATGTTATGATTAACATGAGACTCTGGGGAACATGGATAGAAACATTTTGTTTGATAGGGATGTATTATAAAATTATGAGTCAAATGAATATTTCCCCCCAAAGTTACTTTGGGTCAGGTTATTTTATCCACTTAACAGAACAGAGACTACTCTACCACCCTGTTTGCTGCTCAAAATGAAAAGAACCCAGATTGACAATTCATGGACATCTACCAGACCTTTAACTTGAAATACATTTTTAATCGTGATCTATGAGACACAACTTTGAGCCTTTTTCTGTGTCACTAATGTATAATTCCTTAGTGCTTTCATCCCTGCAACCATTTACATAAAAGCTCCAAAAAGTGGACTTAGTAGATTGTCTTCACATATATCAGCATACTGATTCATACTTAGTTTACAAGGAAGAAGTTGGAATGGAAATTCATACTTAGTTTACAAGGAAGAATGGAGTGGAAAGGAAAGTGATGGAATGAAGAGAGAACAGGGGAAAGTGGTGTAATATCTTTTAAATAAAATGTATAGCAATATATTTTAAATAAAAAGTGGGGTAGAGAGATGGTTCAGCAATTAGTAGTATTGGGTTTGTTACAGAAGACCAAAGTTCTATTCCCAGAACCCACATGGTAGCTAACCATTTGCTGTAACTCCAATCCTGGGCACCTCCTGTTTCTTGTTTTTTGTTTTTTTCTGGACTCTGTAGATACTGTTCACAGACACATGTAGGCAAAACTCTCACATAACTAAATTTAAAATCCAGTTAAAGCCAGGTGGTGGTGCCTCCCAGCACTCAGGAAGCAGAGCCAGGAGGATCTCTGTGAGTTCAAGACCAGCCCGGGCTACATCATGAGTTCCCAGAGAGGCACAAAGCTACACAGAGAAACCTTATCTTGAAAAAAAAAGTTAAAAACAGAAAAAAATAAAAAAATAAAATTCTCTTCAGTGGTTTCAAAGTCCCAAGACAGACAGCAGACAGAGATAGTTAGAATGAACTCCTTTTTGTCCTGAATGGAAGGAGCCGTGGTCTGGGAAAAACACAGAAATCTCACAAGATTACAATTCCCATATAGTTTTGTTTTACAAGGTCTGGTTACAGAGTGATCACAGCGGGGGGACAGTTAAGTCAACAGGTACATTTTTTCCTGAAACCTCAAGGGGGTAACAGGGCGGGAGTGGAGTTTACAAAAAGGTCACAGTGATCCTCCTGGAACACTTGCAACTATCCAGGTCCCAGTTGAGCATATCTCTTAACAGAAATCTCTTTACATTGTTACATTGTAGGGGTGGTTGAATAATGGCTGAGTCAGGTGGCCCTCAAAACTAGTTCTTTTAGTTTCTCATTTTCTGGTGCTTCAAGTTTCTCCTTTCCTGAGGCTTGGGGGTGTAAGCCTGAAGGGCTAGGGTCTTTCAGTTTCACAGGTACAGATATCTTTGAGTTCAAACATCAAGATTAACAGATGTCATAGGCTCCAAAGCAATCTACTTTCATAGTGTCTTTTCTGCAATTTTCAGCTAAGACCTTGTGGTACACTCTCTGTGAGTTTGAGAACACTATGTTATATACAGTGAGTTCCAGGACAGCCAAGTTGATCACACAGAAAAACCCTGTCTTTAAAAACTAAAAGAAAAAAAATAATATTAATTATACTACTTAAGTAATTATAATAAACTAGGTCGTGGGAGACCATGGGAAAAAAATCACTGAAGACCTTAGAGAGGCATGGCTTGCCCTCATGCTTCTTGGCCCCAAACACCTAGGTTTTTCTCTCTGTTGAAATACTTTCATCTGCATCTACTCCACAGAATTTGTCATCCTCAATGGAAGCATCTATGTTGTTTTAGTCAACCACCAAAGAGAAAGAGAATGTGAGGGTCCTTAAGGCTTCTGAATAACCCCTGTGCTGAACCTCCATTTGAAATGCCCAGCTGGCTCTGCTGTGTGTATCAGGTTAATTCAATCACATTCCCATATCTATACTAAAGTCCTTCATGATGCTGCTCTGAATGAATGCATGGGAAGAGAAGCTTCAGTTTGTTCTGCCTCTGAGAGCCAATAGTGCTCTTTATCTTGGCTCTGCTATACAACAGGGAATGCGGTTTGTGATCCTTGGCATCCAGTTCTGTGTGTGGTAGCAAGCATAGGGGGTTATTGGTGTTTGGGAATCTGAAATATTATCAGGAAGATGAAATTTTAAAATAAAGTTTCCTGAGAGGATCCACATATAAGGGAAAGAGAGATGACATAGTCTCAGGTAAACATATCAATGGAGATGACATGTGTTGACTGTTGTTACAGAAATGCTTCATATGCTGGAGCCCTGAATGTTTAATTTCCCCCTTACTTTTGACATGGCTTTCTTTTTCTTTTTCTCAAGTGGCTGTGGAAGTAAACACTTTTGAACACATGTCACCTATATGTGTTTCCCCACTTTTCACAGTTCTCTCACTGTTTTAGATTTTCTAGATAAATTCTCTCAATTAATACATAATGTATATTTTTTTTATATTACACACAAACATGGATACTCACTTCCTCCTTAGAATGTAATTGGGTCATTTAAATCAGTTAGGAAGGAGACATGTTATATGACCCTTCCAAGCAGGAATCAATTGCTCATTATATAAAAATCAAAGAAAGAGGCAAAAAGAAACAGGAAGGAATGTATGCTCTGAAACACTTAATGTTTAAAGTGGAATTGCTATAAAAGACATACTGTGTCATATACTAAGATGAAGTATTTAAATGTGATACAAACTTCCAAATGGAATTTGTCAGTCATAAGGTGGTGGGAAATTATCCTAACAAGAGTCTTTTGTTCTTTTTACTTTTCTGTTTTTGACTAGAATTAAAGAATCTATTCCACCATTTCTTTTTGTTAGCTACTCACCTCCTTGTCAACCTGCACTCCCCTTCAGTTGTGCTGACACCTGCTACCAATCTCTCCCATAGGGGCTGAGGCTGATTTTCTTGCCCTGGCTGAGCAGAGTCACATTTGCCTTCATCACTTAGACTTCACTGTCTTCTCTTTAGCACTAGTGACAGCTCTGAGGAAATTTACAGAGGAATGTGAAAATTTAATCAGAATTAATGTAGAAACTGAAGTTTCTCTTCAGGTATCATCTTTACTCCCTGTGACACAGGAGGAATGTTCCAACATACTGTACACGCACTCTAGCTGTTAAAGGCAGAGATGCTGAAGCAGGCCTAAGTTCTATGCCTTTACATTTGTGTTGCTTTACTCATGCCTGAAATGAGTCCTTCATAGCTCAAAACTCATCCAAGATGAACAATGTCCTTTATGAAGGCAAAACTTCTAATTCTTTCCTAAAGAGACCTCCCACTAAGAGAAAAGCGGTCAAATGAATGAGCCTATGGGGGCAATTCAGTGGGAAGCCCACACACTCAAAAAGAAGTAAGGCATGCCTTTCACTGGCCCTTTCATTTGATAGATTGTGGAAATCTATCCACAAAGAAAGAGGAAGTGCCACTCATGTAGGTCACGTCCCCTCAAATTGTGTTTTATACAAGTACATACATGTAGATAAGAATATGTATAGGGTTGGGAGGGGCAGGAAAGGGAAGAGGGGAATCTTTGATTGGTATGTAAAATGAAAAAAATTCCTAATTATAACCAATATTTCTATTGTGCTAGATTTATATTTGTGCCTAGAATCATTATTCTTCCGCATAGTTTCTAAACTCTCCTACTCTCCCATCACCCATAAGATATGTAAAAATTACAAACCTTAAAAATATTTTATGCTATCACTAAGTATTTGTTGATGAAAGGATTGGTTTCAACATCTTTATCTTTTTTTTTTTTTTTTTTTTTTTTTTTTTTTTTTTTTTGGTTTTTCGAGACAGGGTTTCTCTGCGTAGCTTTGCGCCTTTCCTGGAGCTCACTTGGTAGCCCAGGCTGGCCTCGAACTCACAGAGATTCGCCTGCCTCTGCCTCCCGAGTGCTGGGATTAAAGGCGTGCGCCACCACCGCCCGGCCAAAATCTAGTTTTTTTGTTTTGTGTATATGAGTGTTTTGCCTGTTTAAATGTCTAGGAGCCACATGTATGCAGTTTCTGAGGAGGGCATTGGATCCTCTGGAACTGGAGATAGAGTTATAGGCTGACATGTGGGTGCTGGGAATCAAACCCTGGTCCTCTGGATGAGCAGCCATTGTTCTTCACCACTGAGCCATCTCTCCAGCTCTCAACATCTTTATCTTAATGAGAAGTACCGTGCTCCAAACTGTTTCTGGGAAAGAAGCGGTTGAAAACAGCAGTTCACATCTGAAAATACAGATTGTTTTCATTATGAAACCAGATTGCAGTCTCCTGAAGGGTTTAGTAATGCTAGATGTTCACTCAATTCTGGATATGATTGTCGAGCATAGCTTACTTCTTTAAAAGAATGTATCAAATCAGGTTATGTTAGAATAGTAACAATAGTTATCTGAAAGCCTGAGATTCTGGTAAGTTGAGGCTGGGCACCTCAGCAGATAGAGTAGTCCCACAGTGGCTGTCTCACATCGGAGAGACCCACAACCCAGTGGTTGCTCAGAGCATGAATCTGTCTACCTGAGCAGCCTGAATGTGGTACTAGAACTTTAGAAGTTTCCTGGAGAGGTGATAGTCTCTAGTCAATGGACAGATACTGCAAAGATGTTTCTGGTATCAGCAGAGCAATCCTCTGCAGCAGCAGCAGGTTAAATCAATTCATCAGCAAGAGGAACGGCCAGGCAGGCACAAGGTTAACAGCCTGCATCCTACTCTGCCCTTTTTAATCTAGGCTGCTAACAGAAGGTTTCACCCACACTTATGGGGTGGGTTCTTTCCACATAAATTAAGGCAACCAGGTCAAGTTTTTAGTTCGGTTCCCTACTGAGGCAATTCTAATTTGTGGCAAATTGACATTAAAACCAATCTTCACATTCCACCATTGCTCACTGGCCACCTTAAAATCCATATGCTTATGCAGACATAAACATACACACATCACAGCAAGGAAACAAAAAAAGGAAGAAAAAAAGGATATATTTAGAAAATGATATTCAAATTAAATTGTAAATACAATATAATCTTTTATCCCTCAAGCCTCATATTTAGTTCACAGTATAATACAATCCTCTTTTAGATGTCCTATATTCTAATATCCTAAAAATCCAAATTCAAATCCTTTAAAAGTCTCATATGAAGTATCAGGGACTAAGGGGGTCCAGCCCCTCGATGGTCCCCTCCCAGGGTTTGGGAAGAATCTACAACCAGCTGATAATTAATCTTTGATGAAAAGAAATGAATCTATGTACATGAAACTCCTTAGTCCATACACTTCATTATTCTGGGTCAGTTCTCTCTCTACACAGCTTATATTCTGCTCTCATTTTAGCTCCTTTCTTGCCTGATTTCTCTCTACATTTATCTGCTGTCCCCTCTAGGTTCTATCTTCATCTTAGTTCTTCATCTTAGTTCTGTTCCTTGTAGGTTCTCATTCATCTGGTTCTTTCCCATACCATCTCCTCTCCCATCTCATCTTCTCTCATCTGTTTCTTCCTCATCTTGTTCTTTCCCATCTGGCTCTTCCATCTCGTTCCTCTAGTACTCTCTTCTAGCCCTTCAATCTAGTTCTTCCCCATCTCAGTTTGTTCCTCTCAAGCTCTTACCCATCTAGTTCTTCCATTCTCTTTTCTCTTCTCCGTCCCCTCTGTGTCCTGGAAGTCCCAGTAAATATACACTTACAAGCAGTAATCCCTTGGCAGAGCAAAGCTAGGCTTCCAGGGTCAAATGGAGGGATGAGAAGAATCACTTAGAGAGGCAGTAATACTTAATTATCATTTGCAACCCAAAAGGGAATTGACTAATGGGGAAATGAATTAACTAAAGGCTAAATTCAGGTAATATTTAAGAAGAGAAATTTTATGTGCTACACTATAGTCTTAAACGTGATTGGTGGAAAATGTTAAGACTCTAAAAGTTGCTAGGTCAATGGGAGAAAATAAAACTGTCTTCTTTTTTCCTGTGGTTCTTATCTATTCAAGTTACCTGGCCTGTTTTTCTGGAGGGTAAGGGAAAGTGTGCTTGGTCGCTAGGCAACCTGTGTACAGCTAGATGCCTCTGGTGATAGTAAAAGGGAGATAGGTAGGATTTGGGAAAGGAGGTAGTTAAGCTTAATTGGCACATCCACCAGGTGTTCTCAAACAGGTAGTCTGGACACTTATGTCTGTTCTTAGAGAGTACAGAGGTATCTCTGATAAGCTACTTTCCTCCATCTGGGGATGGACCTGGCCAGATGCTGCCAATTACGATAATTACAGGGAGGCTTGAGCTAGGGTTCTGGCTGTGCATAGCTGTCAGCACAGAAGGTTATCTAAATATTCCTTTAGTAGAGGGGAAATGGTGCCCACAAATGATAGAAAATCTACAATAGCACACAAGAAACTCATAGCAGAAAACAACTGATAATCAAAAGCCAAATATCACCAAGGCTCCCTGAGCCTAAGCTTAACCTCTGGAAGGCCTTTGGCTTCTTGCAGGTGTTAACTTTGTCATAATCAGGTGAAATCCTACTTTGTATATTTTTGTGGCTTGCAGCAATAAAGAAACTGTGTGCATACATCTAGCACATTATGTTAATAGTGTCTATTATAATTCCAATCCTGAAAACATAAATGCCATAGCAAATAGGCAATCAAACCAAGCTAAAAAGACATCCAGCAGAAAAAACTCAAAACCTGGTGTTCTAATGAATTTGGAATGTAATATTATGAACTCAGAAATAGACTGTCTAGCAAATTTCTGTGGAGAATAATTGTTTTAGTGTCTCATAACTTATCTTTGATAATATGGATTCATAACATTTGACTGATAATAGTATCTCATTCAATATTGAATTAAATTATAAATAGAAATAAGAAAACAATAAAGTCTCTTTAATGTAGGCATACTTATTTTATTAACAAATAGAAAAAGACCATTTATGTTGAATATAATAATTTTATATTTTTTAAAGCTGAAGGGCACTCTCTAGGGCCAGTCTCAGATTCATGATCCTCCTGCCTCAGCTTCCCAAGTTGCTAGGTTTAGAAACATGCACCACTATTCCCTGATAAAATGTATTTCTCAAACTGGGAGGTGAGATCTATGTATTTGCTTGTATAAGGCATATGAATTTGGAGTTTATATAGCTACTGCCAGGTTGCTCTCTCTAGAAGCATCTGCAGAGCTCAAAATGTAACATAGTTCTATTTTCCAGTTTCCTGTCTCAAACCTTGCACTTGTGTCTTTCACAGGGTCCTACCAATATTGAGTGGAAGTTGGCAAGAACAAAGCTCTGGATGAGATACTTTGATGAAGGTGGAACTTTCTGCCTCCTTTCAACATTATCTCCAGCCCCAAAATATTTCTCTATCTTGCCACCTGATTCAACAACACTTGCATTCCCCAAAGTGACCATGATGGAAGGAGGCACAACTTGAGAAGCCCCACAGTGACACTAAAACAAAATCTGTTTCCCTGGACGCAAACTGTTTTCCTCCTTTCCCTTCTGCATGACAGCTCTCATCTTAAAGATCATGAAATCACTCAAACTTATGCTTTTGTCATTTCTCAGCCATGAGCCACTAAGTCATTTGACATGCCGAAAATTTACCAAATCACTTGGAGAGGTGAATGATAAGAGCACAGTCCGACTGATGCAAGCTCCCTGTCCATGCTGAGTCACAGGAACGCCAAGCTGATGACCTGATACAATGTCAACATTGTTAGATACCACTTCCTCACTGGGACTAAACACAGCCACTTCTGCGGAATAGAAGTCAACTCTAATCTAGCCATCTGTGGAATTGACTTGACTAGGGTCCCTGTCACATACAAGCAGCTGTGTGATTTTGTGAAAGTGACTCTCTGGTTGTCATTTTAATTTTCTCCTGTTTCCAATAAAGCAGCCCTATCTGGTGGCCTCCCAGATGGCCAAATGGGTCTTCTGCTCCAGGTAAGAGGATGTGAGGCTAGGTCAGATAAGATGAGGCAAGGTGAGACAGAACAAGAACTGTGGGATGGTAGGTGTGCAGGTCTGGCCACAAGGCCTCCCTCTGTAACTTATGAGCAGACCATGGAGGCCTGAGCACCCACTTGTCCTGTGCTGAGCTGGAAGCCTGCGATGTGCAGACCCCCAGTGTTGAGAGGCTCCACAACCTTTGTCTCTTGAGACACTGCAGACCATTCCCACCAAAGCCACATCCCACCAGTAAAGGCCAGCCTCCAAATAGAGCCACATGCAACACATCCAATAATAAATGGCATGTGAGGCTTAAGCCCACCCCTGAAGCACTCTGGCCCAATGAGCATCCGGACAGAGACTCTAAACCTCCCCCATTCCACCTTGTTCTTCCGGCCTGGTGCATTGAGCATGCTCAGACTTGAGGAGGAGGTGAAGGAACTGCTGAGGAGCTGCTGAACCGTTGTGGAGGAGGTCTGTGGAGTTCATTCTGGTGAAGGCCGCCCCAGGCCACCGTGGCCAGGCTCAGGGTCTCTGAGGGGTGGACCACACGGGTGGGAGACCACCATCTCCTCAGAGTCTGGACTTCCTCACAGCCCCGGTTCTGGTGAGGCTGAGGTGAAGGCAAAGGCCTTCTTGGCAGCAGTCTCCTCTTAGGCCAGGTCTAGTGAGGGCTGGGGCAGTCTTCTCAGAGCCTGGAGACTCCTCACAGCCCAGTTCTCCTGAGGCCGCGATGCCTGCTGTGAAGATCCAGGATGGCAGCATGCAGTTCTGAAAGAATGATTATAGGCTTTCATCCAAATTGCTATAGGATTAACCTTTTCTGTATTTCTTTACTGCATCTTAGTGCCCGTGGGATCTGCGATATCCCTTTTCTCATTCCTTATGTGAGTAACTTGTATTCTTTCATTTTTCTTCGCTAGTGTGCCTAGAGATTTATCAGTGTTATGTAGATAGGTATCTTTCTCTTACTTCTTGTCATATTTATTTTCAATTTATTGAATTTTAAAAATTGATTAGGGGCTTCTTACTTTCTTTTTAGTATTTATATAAAATTTATGTCACAGATTATAAATTACTTAAGTCAGGTGTTAAGTATTTCATACCTATAATCAAAGCCTTTGGGAAACAGGATTCCATTAGTTAGAGAACAGACTGGGCTCCACACAGAGCTCTACACTGGGGCTATGCTACAGAGTGAGATCACAAAATCCAAATGTATTCACATTCATATAAAATCATTTAATGTTTTAGTTTTTTTCTAATTATGGTTTAGCTTTATTCCATAAATTTTGTTATCTTTTATTTCCACTTCGATACTTTTACTCTTACTATGACTTCTCTTTTAATCTATTGATTATTTTAAGAATGAAATGTTTAATTTTCATTTATTGGTGATAATAAGATACTATTCTGCTATTAACTTATATTTTAATTTCCCTGTAGTCACATTGCACACATCACTTTATATCGGCTCTTTTATGTTTATTTAAACCTGTTTAGTATCTTGTAACACGGAGTGTGTTGAAGAGTGACTTGTGTGTTCTGAAAATGCTGTCTTAAGCTGTCGTTTGAGGAGGTGTTCTGTAAATGTCTGTTAGGTGAAATTGATTGACAGCGGTGTTCATGTTCTCCTTGTCTGCTTCTTTCTTATTTTCTCTTTTTATAGTACAAGAACTTAATTATAATTTTAATTTTTTCTTATTACCCAATCTTATCCTGTGGATATATCAAGAGTAAAATGGAATTTTCTGTTCTAAATGCATCATCTTTAACCCTTTTTAGATAGGAACTTTTGTTCCTATGTCAAAATTGCCCTGAATTACTCCATATGTTCATATTTTTTAAAAGTCAAAAACCTCATTCATTTGAATTCTTATTGTTTAGTTCATGTTAACAAATGGTAGAAAGTGAAATTTTATTTTTTTAACCTATGCATTTTTCTTTTTTTATTGATTCTTTGGGAATTTCATACCATGTACCCCAATCCTACCCATCTCCCAGTCCCTCCATATCTGCCTCTCACTCTTTTAGAGTCCCCCCACAAAGGAAAGAAAAGGGGAATATAAATGAGACAAAATAAACAATAATTAAAAAGAAGAAAAAGTAAAGCACTTCACTCCCCCGACCCCCATCTTTCCCACCTCTCCATCATCTCTCCATCATCTCTCCATCATCTTAGTGGCATTAGGAGCTGCTGTGTATCATTCAGGTCTAGTATTGATGGTGTACCTAAGCCACGGGCCTTGAACCTGACCAACATCGCTTTACACAATGAACATTTGCAAGTAAAGGCGTTGGACTTTCCCTCCTTTTGTTCTGTCAACTCCCATCTCCAACTTTAATTGTGGATTTGTCAGTTTCCATCCACTTTCTCAACCAGGTTGGAGGATTCGTAGTTAAATTCTTTTTAAGTAGAGTGTTCCGTCTGCCTGGAAAATTGATCCCTTTTCACCACACACATGTATATTATAATATTTGTGTTATTCATAATAGAAACTTTCCCTAGTAACATTTATTGTTCAGCAGTTTACTTTGGTAGTAACATGGGTACTAGGACATTTTAAAGAACTCTGCCTTTTCCTGCCTCCTTACTCTGACACTCTGCCCATACATTTGTTTTCTATTCATCATAGAGTGAAATCCTTTGTGTATGTTTATCTAATCTGGCAATTTCTCCCATCTAGACTTGTATGTTTAATGCAATTACATGGTTAGTTTGAGTCTTCTATCTTGATAGTTTTAACTTCATGGGTTCTGTCCAAAATGTCTTTCTGTGTCTGCTTTTGGGTTTTTATTCTATTTATCCCCTCACCTAGTTTGTTATTCAGACGTCTTTTTAAAAAAATTAATAGCTATTTTTCAGGCACTGAAGGCCCATGGGCTACTAAACTCAGAGCTCTTTCCTTTGTGACTTATGTTAGAAGCTGCCAGACCTTTGGAGCTCATCCATTGTGTGTTGTGTCAGCCAGATCAAATAGTAGTTTATAGTTTACAGATTATTGATGCCAAAATTTCTGTCTTTTGTTATGGTGGACTTCAAAGCTTTTGTAATCCTTCTTAATTAAATAAACATGATGTATGATAATATGGTGATGGAATTTAAGCACACTGTAACTTTCATTGACTAGAAGTAATGAAATGCCAAGAAAGCCCTTATAATATTTAAATTTTTTTAACCCTTTTCAATCCTCTGCATCTTCACTTGAAAGGTGGAAGGGCAGGGATATGCATTACTTTTTTTTTTTTTTGAAACAGTGTTTCTTTGTGTAGCTTTGAGCCTTCCCTGGATCTCGCTCTGTAGACCAGACTGGCCTCCAACTCACAGAGATCCACCTGCCTCTGCCTCCCAAGTGCTGGGATTAAAGGCTTGCGCCACCACTGCCCGACAAATTCTTTTTTTAGTTTTTTTGAGACAGGGTTTCTCTGTGTGGTCCTGGCTGTCCTAAAACTCAGTTTGTAGACCAGGCTGGCCTTGAACTCACAGAGATCCGCCTGGCTCTGCCTCCCGAGTGCTGGCACTAAAGGCATGCACCACCACTGCCAAGCTATAATGTTTAATTTTTATGCAGATTTATTTGCATCAACTTTATACAACTCAGATTTCTTACGTGGTCCAATAATTTTATATACTGGTGTAAATCTTTTAGGATTCTGGGTTCCAGAATGACCTTATAGTACTTATAATTTATTAATTACGCTCCTTTATTCTTACAACTGAGAGTGTGAGAATGAACTGACGTCATGTACAGCATCCACGCAACCCTCTCTGCCTCTCTGGTTCCAGAAAACTCAATAGGGAAATTTGGAGAGAATACTTTTAAAATTCCACATATGTGTTTATAGGGGGAGGTATGTGCATAGGAGAGCAGTTCCCACAGAGATAAGGAGAGGCTCCAGATTTCCTGGAACTAGGGACATTGGTGTTTGATTATGAATCACTGTGATGGGTGATGGAAACTGAACTCAGGTTCTTTGAAAGAGTACAGTGTGTGTTGTTCTGTGAGGCCAACTCTAGCCCCATCATTCAAACATTTTAAGAGAAGTTTAGAGGATAGTAAAAATGTAGTCATTTTGTTTAGTTTTATTAAAATATATAAGCCCTTATGCATATAAGTAATTCTTTTTTGTTTTGTTACTTCTAAAATTAATCTTGTTATTCTGTACATATTAATTATACAAAGTCACTAATTTGCTCACATACATCCCCTCACTACCCTGTTATACTCCCTCCATATAAAATATGTGCCCTCACGCTTCCTCAAAAATTTTCCTCCTACTTTGATATTTTTTCTAGATCCATATGGGATATTTGTATTTTGGAGACCTGTCTATTTTTTTAATTTTGATGATACATAGTTGCAGCATTTTTCTTGATAATTATATAATTAATTTTTTCTATAGGTTTTCTTTCTTTATTGAATTATCTTGCATTATTTATGTATATCATACTTTGTTTATCCATTAGTATATTGGTGGTCTTCTATGCTCATTCCATAAATCATCTGTGTTGTAGGTAGCACAATGATAAAAATTACACACAAACTCACATACACACATATACATGATCCAGTATAGTGAGTTCACTTTTAGAAGCAGGCACACCCAGGAGTGACTCAGCTGATATGTCTATGTTAAATTTTCATTCATAACCATCATTATAGCATCCACAGTACCCAGCATGTTTTATTTTACAATAAACACAGCATATATGCTCTTTTTTACACTTCCTGTGCAGCATTAAAAAATTAGATTTGGTAAAAATTGTAATCATTAAAAAGACACTTAAAGCTGGAATTATGGGGCAATCTAAATATTACTCATCACCAAAGGATCATTTGTCCTCTTCTGTATTTACGTTGTTTATATTTTACTAGTGTGAAATTGGGTTTGGGGGCCCAAGAAAATGGCCACCTAATCTGTAGTGTTTGAGCCAGGCTGTAAGTCCTGCTGCAAATTTATTTTAATGCAAGTGATTGCCATGCCTTTCTTACTCTGAGTGGTCAGAGCTTGACCTCATATTACTGCATGGCTGGTTCCCTCAAAGTGGTCCACTTGGTAAGCAGAATGCACTTGTGAGTACCTAGTATAACTTTGCACACATATTTGTATCTCACATATATGTTGTCATTTGAGATACTGTCTCAGATATGGTCATTATGAAAAATTGTTTTCAGCATGCAGAAAATGAAACTCTGCTCTTTATCTTCTACCGTACACAAGCTCTGCACCAAATGCATCATAGATGTCAAAATAAGACCTGATACCCTGAAATTGTCAAAGGTCACAGTAGAGAAAATAGTCCCACTTCTAAGAACAGGTAAGGGATTTCTGAGTAGGACTCTCATCCAATAGTAAATGAGACCAAAAATCCACAAATAGGATCTTATGAAATTATGAGTTTTTATTTTAGCATAAGCAAATATAATTGAAGTGGTGGCCCACAGAATATGAGAAAATCACTGGTGCAATAGTGACATGGGAGTCACTGTTTAATTAACTTCCTTCTGATCTCGTGAGGCCTGCACTATAGGAAGGAATTAATACCTAGTACTGTGTACCTGGTCAAAAGTCACTGGCTTCACAGATCATAACCTTTACGATGATGCTACTATTGTTACTTTGTGTAGTAGCAACTGCTTTGTAAATATTTCTGTTTCTACATCTAGATCTCTTCAGCTCTCAGTCTTGGTCAGAGGTCCTTCTTTCGGTAGCAGGCATCAGTGAATGCACAGCCTCATAACATTAGAATGTTGAAGTGACCATGAATGCTCATTGCTAAATGGGACCTGTAGATTAACCACTTCTGTTAGACATAGGAAACATCGTGGAAATGGGCCCCGAGTGTCCTGACTGAGCGTGAGGGGAAATGCTGTGAACATGCTGTCTTTTGGACATGACATAAGCCATAGCTCACTCACAAGAACTGTGATCACCTGCAGCTTCAGGTGACCATGTTCAGGACTGACTGTGAACATACCAATCTGTCCTGAACCAGACAGCTGGAAGAGGCAGTCTGCTGGTGGAAGACAAAGCTTACTAAGCCTTTGTCTCAGTACAGAAAATAAAAAGGAAGCCAGAAGTTGGCCATTTGTATTACTTATCAGTTCCCCTTTATCTGTCTGCCTCCCAGAGAAGACTGTGTAATTCCTATTCCCTCAAATGAATGCATTTATTGAGGTTAATACAGGAGAATATGTATGGAAATAATTATAAGAATATGAATATCTGTAATGTGTGGCATCACAAAGTCTCATATTAGAATGGGTGACTCATGAAGACTAGAATTCTGAATGTGTCTGCATGACTTGTTTGCAGCTGAATGAGACAGAGGGTCTCATTTCTTCAGTTCTCCTTAGTTACCACCTATTTAACCTTGGGAGTGGAAGGGCCTTGTTAATCCTGTAAGTTTCAGCTTTCCCAGCCATAGTTTAATTGCTGGGTATTATGAACTTCATAGAACTTTCTGAGACTTAAGGAAATAGCCCTACCCAGGGAAGAGCACACTACTTGGATACTCAATATCAAATGGTCAGTCGTGAAAACATATATTCTAGCTATACAAAATGATTGGTTTACATTTAAGAATATATAACTACATGCATACACACACACACACACACACACACACACATACACACACACAAGCTTATAACAGCAATTAATGAAAAGGCAGGTCATAAATTAGAAAGAGAGCAAGGAAGAGTATAGGGAAGGTTTAGAAGGATGAATGAAAAGAGAAAATAATGTGATTATAATCTCAAATATATCAGAAAAGAATATCATGTCATAATAAGGAAAACTGTTATACAATACTTCACACTTTCCTTAAACTGTTAATTGTTTCCACAAGATCACTTTCTTCCATTGGGCTCTGCAAAGGCTGGAGAGCCACACACAGGTCCTGAAGTCCCTGATGAAGCAACCATTTAATTTTCATCTCTTCTGTAAACACAGCTCCATCATGCCCAGTGAATTGGCCATAATGTACTGCTTCTTTCATACATATATTTTTCTTTCTTTTTTTCATTAAGAATTTTTTTCATTTTATATAACAAGCACAGATACCCCTCTCTTCCCTCCTCCTGCTTTTCCAGCATTTCCCCCTTCAACCCACCCCGTACTCCCTCCTCCAACAAGGTAAGGCCTCTCATGGGGAGTCAGCAGAGACTGGTCCATTCAGTAGAGGCAGGTCCAAGCCCTTCCCTCTGCATCAAGGCTGTGCAAGGTGTTCCACCATAGGTAGTGAGCTCCAAAAACCAGCCTGTGCACCAGGGATGGATTCTGATACTACTGCCAGAGGGCTCCTTAAGCAGATCAAGCTAAACAACTGTCTTGATTATGCATAGTGCCTAGTCCAGTCCCACAGAGGCTCCATAGCTGTTGGTCTAAAGTTCATGAGTTCCCTGTAGTTTGATTTGGTTGCTTTGTAGGTTTCCCCATCATGATCCTGATGCCTCCTTGCTCACAGAATCCTCTTCTCTCTCTTTGACTGGACTCCCAGAGTTTAGCCTGGTGTTCTGCAGTGGATCTCTGGATCTGCTTCCATCAGTTACTGGATGAAGGCTCTATGATGACAGGGTATTCACCAATCTGATTACTGGACTAAGACAGTTCAGACACTCTCTCCACTATTGCTAGTCATCTAAGCTTAGGTCATCCTGATGGAGTCCTGGGAACTTCCCTAGCACCCAGTTATACCCTATCCCCATGATTTCTCCCTCTATCATGGTATCTCATTGCTCTTCCACTATGTCCGTGTTCCAGATCCACCATCCTGTTCCCTTATTTTCTCATCCCCAACCCCCTACCCTCCATCACCCCCCTCCTCCCCAGTTTACTCATGGAGATCTCATCCATTTCCCCTCCCAGGGTGATCCATGTGTCCCTCTTAGGGTCTACCTTGTTACCTAGCTTCTCTGGAGCTGTGGGTTGTAGTCTGGTTATCCTTTGCTTTACATCTAGTATCCACTTATGAGTGAGTACATATCATGTTTGTCCTTCTGAGTCTGGGTTACGTCACTCAGGATGACATTTTCTAGTTTTATCCATTTGCCTGAAAACTTCATGATGTCATTGTTTGTTACTGTTGCATATTATTCCATTGTGTATATGTACCACATTTTCTCTTCAGTTGAGGGTCTTCTAGGTTGTTTCCAGGTTCTTGCTATTACAAATAATGCTGCTGTGAACATAGTTGAGCATGTATCCTTGTAGTATGACTGAGCATTCCTTGGGTGTGTGCCCAAGAGTGGTATAGCTGCTTCTTGAGGTGGATTGATTCCCAATTTTCTGAGAAACCTCCATACTGATTTCCAAAGTGGCTGTACAAGTTTGCATTCCCACCAACATTCGAAGAGTGTTGCCCTTGCTCCGCATTCTCTCCAACATAAGCTTATATCAGTGTTTTTAGCTTAGCCATTCTGATAGGTATAAGATGATATCTCAGGGTTATTTTGATTTGTATTTTCATGATGGCTAAGGATGGTGAACACATCCTTAATAGTCTTTTGGCCACTTGAGATTCTTCTGTTGAGAATTCTGTTTAGATCTGCACCCCATTTTTAATTTGATTGTTCAGTATTTTGATGTCTAGTTTCCTGGGTTCTTTACATATTTTTTAGATCATCCTTCTGTCAGATGTGGGGTTGGTGAAGATTTTTTCCCATTCTGTAGGGTCTCATTTTGTCTTATTTACCGTGTCCTTTGCCTTACAGAAGCATCTCAGTTTCAGGAGGTCCCATTTATTAATTGTTGCTCTCAGTGTCTGTGCTACTGGTGTTAGATTTAGGAAGTGGTTTCCTGTGCTAATGCATTCAAGGCTACTTCTACTTTCTATTCTATTAGGTTCAATGTAACTGGATTTATGTTGAGGTCTTTGATCCACTTGGACTTGCATTTTGTGCAAGGTGACAGATATAGATCTATTTGCAGCCTTCTACATGTTGACATCCAGTTATGCCGGCACGATTTCTTTTTTTCCATTGTATAGGTTTGGCTTCTTTGTCAAAAATCATGTGTTCATAGGTATGCAGATCAATGTCAGGGTCTTCAATTCAATTGATTGGTCCACATGTCAGTTTTATGCCAATACTAAGTTGTTTTTATTACTGTAGCTCTATAGCAAAACTTGAGGTCAGGGATGGCATTGCCTCCAGTGGTTTCTTTATTGTACAGGATTGTTTAAGCTATTCTGGGTTATTTGTTTTTCTATATGAAGTTGAGTATTGTTCTTTCCAGGTCTGTGAAGAATTGTGTTGGGATTTTGATGGGGAACACATTGAATCTGTAGTTTGCTTTTGGTAAGATTGCCATTTTACTATGTTAATATTACCTATCCATGAGCATGGGAGATTTGTCCATTTTGTGATATCTTCTTCATTTTCTTTCTACAGATACTTAAAATTCTTATCATACAGCTCTTTCACTTGCTTAGTTAGAGTTACCCCAAGGTGTTTTATATTATTTGTGGCTATTGTAAAGGTGATGTTTTTCTGATTTCTTTTTCAGCCCATTTATCATTTGTATATAGGAGAGCTACTGGTTTTTTTTTTTTTTTTTTTTTTTTTTTTTTTTTTTTAGTTATCTTGTATCCTGCCACATTACTGAAGGGGTTTATCAGCTGCAGGCATTCCCTGATACAGTTTTGGGGGTTACTTATGTAGACTATCATATCATCTGGAAATAGAAAAAGTTTGACTTCTTTCTTTCCAATTTGTATCCCCTTGCTCTCCTTTTGTTGTCTTTTTGCTCTAGCTAGGACTTTGAGTACATAATGAATAGATATGGGGAGAGTGGATACCCTTGTCTTGTCCTTGATTTCAGTGGAATCACTTAGAGTTTCTCTTCATTTAATTATATGTTGGCTGTTGGCTTGTTGTAAACTGCCTCTATTAGTTTTAAGTATGTTCCTTGTATTTCTGATCTCTCCAAGACCTTTATCATGAAGGGGTGTTACTTTTGTGACTTGATTGTTCCTAAAAATATCAGTTGAAATCAAGATTTGGAGTTTTATCAGGCTACAACAGCGTGCAGTATAACACCATTTGTATTATGCTATGTTCATATTCATTGGTTACCCAGATGAGAGCTTGGATCATATGGTGAGTAGCACATCCTGGCACGCATGTGTTGAGGATGGTATGTCTTGTAAATGAAATGTATGTGTTCCACACAGTGGTACTCAGGATATCAACTTATATCTGTATATGAAGTTTGAGTGTCTAAGATTTTCAACAAACATTCTTCAGTGTGTCTCTTTTGAGGCCTTGATTGACTATAAAATATCAAGGTCTGGGATCAGAGTTCCCTCTAACTACCAAATATGTTAATGATGTCCATTTGCTTTCATCTGTAATGGAACCATTGGCTCTATTGAGAACATGGTATTTCTGGCTCCCATTTGATTAGGGCGTTGGATGAAGAAGAAAATATTCTGCTCACACATCCTTCAAGTTCAGGGCTTTTGGGCTTAGTTCTTGCTCAGTAGGCTGCAGGTCTCCACTGAAAGCAGTTTATGGTCAGGCATGTTTCTCTTCTTGCATTGCCTGGACTCCTTTCACACAGGTCTTAGTTTTTGGCTCCTTGATCAGTGTTTGTTCTAGGAAGAGTTCTCCATTGTGATTGGATCAGGCTCCATTTAAATTATTTCTTCAAACTGGACTTCCTAGGGTCAACATTAAGTCTTGCCACATATCTCTCATTGGGTTGGCAGGAGCTCCCTTGACTTTAGGGTTTGTGATTTCTCTTCATCAAGGTCTGTGGTTGGCTTGTAACATTTGATTTTGCCTAGTTTGTTCTATGAGCTTTGTATGAGTTCTGAATTCTTCCCAGTCAATATTTGCCCCAGACCTCCTTCTTCATTTGGTCCTTGGTGTTTTCAGAATAAGGATTAGACCTGGGCATAGATGCTTTCCTGGTTTTCTCTGGGTGTTCTTCCTTTAAGGGGATGGCCCAGTCCCACTTCTCTTCTTTATTAGGGCCCAGACATATTCATAGTGAGGACTGGACTCAGGCCCACTAATTTTCTTGGTTTTGGCTTGGTCTTTTTCAGCCTTAAGCTTATGAAGTGGCCCACATCTCTTCTTGCTTAGGCCCATACTTCATCAGGGTAAGGATTATAGACAGTTTTTTTTTTTCTTGGCCTCTTTCATTTAAGAGAATGTCCCAGGTCTTCTTCTCTCCTTGTTTTTTCTCAGGCTTTTGTCAGGGTTAGTGTTAGGCCCCTGTGTTCCCTTTTCCTGCTTTGTCCCGGCCTCTTTCATTTGAGGGATTGGTCTGGGCCCATGTCCTTTCTTAGTTTGGCCCAGTCTTCTTCAGGGTCAGAGTTATGCTGAAGCCAACTTCTCATCTTGGTGAGGGCCCTGGCTTCAGTCCAGGTAAATTTGAGGCATGGATATTCTCCTTTTCTTTCTTCCAGCCAAGTCTTTTTCTTCTGAGGGATATGGTAGTACTCATTTCCCTTTTGGTTGCGGCCAGCCTCCTTCAGGGTCAAGGTTAGGCATGGCCATTCTTTTCTTTTCTTTTTGTTGCATTTCATTGTGTTACTTTTCCTTCGCCTTTGGCCTTGGCTCTTCCATTTAATGGACTGGCCCAGGGATACCTCTGTTTTTCCTCTGGGTCAGAGCTTATTCAGCTTCAGGTTTTGGTGCAGGCCTCTTTTAGGTCAGGGTTTGGAAATTTTATTCTTAGGGTTGGTCTCTGGCTTTTCTGGGTGAGGGAAAGACTTTGTTAATTTAGGCTTTATTCCTGGTCTTCATCAGGTTCATCCTCAGGCCTTGGAATACTTTTGTCTTGACATCTTGGTTAATGTTGAATCCTGGTCTACTTTCACTTTAGGTACTTAGCATGGGCTTTTTCAGGGACGATGTTGGCATGAGCTATTTTCAGGGTATGGCTCTATCCAGGCAGTTTTTGTGTTAGAGTTAAGCCTGTTTACATTGATATTCTGGGACTGTGTAGTACCTGTTTCTCTTTAGGTTTGAAGCAGTGGATACATTTGAGTCCAGGTTTGTCTGAAGCTACTTTGTAATTTGTAATTAGCCTTGGATTATTCTCAGCCTTTCTGAAAAAATTAACATGTGGATATTGATAGAGGACAGTATTTACAGCCCTTCTCTTATATCTCATGTATATTCTGAGGAACATTGGCTCTTTCCAAGGTAAGTTGGCACAGACACCAACACACACAGCACAGACTCCAGATGAAATAAACTACATATTACACAAACAGAAAGGTGAAGTAGGGAGGAGACAGTGGTGCTTGGGAGAGTCCTTGCTGCTGCATTGGTGACTGTTGGCATGGTAAAGAGGCACCCTGAGCTCATGTGGAAAATTGTTGCTTCTCAGTAAAGATAACAAACTAGAGTCCCAACAAGGTCCCTGCTGCATTTCCTTCCTTCTGTGATCTGCTCCCATGAAGGCATATCACAGACAGTTAATATAACTGCAGAGGCTGGTCCTCCATTGATTAAGGCTGCCTTGTTAGGCACATGAGGGTTGTGCAGATCTCTATGGGGCCTCTTATCCAGTGTGGGCATGGTGTCCCCTACTGTATGTCATTCATGGCATGCACTATGAGGCTGTTCCTTTGGTCCTTGCTATGGAAACACTTCTCAAAATGTCATTTGTCTGGCTGTAATTAATGAAATGTGTTCATATTTGATCCTGAAGTGCAGCAATTATATAAATTTAAAGGTGAACCTATGTATATCTTGTACTGTTCATGTAATTTTGCATCATCTTTTCAGTAATTTTTGTTTTAAAAGTATCTAGAGATTGAAATATACAAGGTACTTCATTTACCTGGAATATTTTTTCACTAAGTCTTTGAAACATTAGTCTTTTTTTTTTTTTTTTCCGAGACAGGGTTTCTCTGTGTAGCATTGCGCCTTTCCTTGAACTCACTTGGTAGTCCAGGCTGGCCTCGAACTCACAGAGATCCACCTACCTCTGCCTCCCGAGTGCTGGGATTGAATGCGTGTGCCACCACCGCCTGGCTGAGACATTCGTATTCTAAAACATGCAATAACCACAAAGGCTATTTAACTTCTGAAGTGCCTTGGAAATTTTGACTTTTGTAAGAATGTTATATTGGGATAAGTATGTAATTATTGCTGTACCTGGTTAAATGCTGAAACCTGAACTGTCCACAGGGGCCTGCACAGCACAAATGACCAATAGCCTTAGACCAGGGAAGTGTACAGGGCACAAAGGACAGACTCTCAAAGGCACAATGCCAAGAAGAAACATGGCATTTCAATGACTCACCCCGGAATCTTCCTTGGTGCTTTTTCACTGGTTATTTCCAGTGAACTCACTCACCTGCATGTCAGAGTAACTTCACTTTTGCGTTTTCCCATGAATTACTCTGGACAAGCAGTTTCTTCAAGCTAGACACACAGCAACCCTCCTCCCATCAAGAATTCTTACCACTACAGTGAGCTTTTATTAAGCGTGTCATTTATTTGAAACAAAATTCAGCTCAAATTTTTCACAATGCACTTTAATAATAATATTCTCTAAGTTTCAGAACCTCTAGAAAACCCTCTAAGGCAGAAAGCCACGAGTTGATCATGGAAAGTACCAGGGAAGGGCCAATGAGATGCCCAGTTGGGTGGAAGGAAAGAGCTTACTCCTCCTAATTTGTTCATTGACCTCTATATAAACAGAATGACAGAATGGCATGATGTGTTGTGTATGTTCATTCTCTATCATATGTATGTATGTATTTCCCCCTCTCAAAATAAGTAAATGATAGATGTTATTATTTTATATTTGATTGGTAGATTTCCATACACTCATCATATGAAATAATTAATTTTTAAAATAATGAAAAAATCGATGCAGCTCATAACTGTTTGTAACTCCATTTCTAGAGGAATCAACACCCTCACACAGGCATACATGAAGAAAAAACACCAATGCATGTACATTAGTGAATAAACAATTAAAATTTGTATTTGATAGTGGTGTCAGGAGCCCCAGAAGCATCCCACAGAACTAACTAACCTAGGCTCATAGTGAACCACCAACCACGTAGCTTGCATGGGACTGACCTAGGCATTCTGCAGATATTTTACAGGTGTATAACTTGGTCTTCTTGTGAGACTCCTAACAGTGGGAGCACAGCTTGTGTCTAATTCCTGCTTTTGGACCCCATTCCTCCTACTGAATTGCTACATCCAGCCTTAATAGAAGAGGTCATGCCTAGTCCCACCACAACTTGATATAACATGGTAGACAGATATTCATAGGAGGCCTGCTCATTTCTGAAGAGAAAAAAGAGAAGGAGGAATGGATGTGGATCAGGAAGAGTGGAGGTGGGTGGAGGGTTGAGAGGAGAGGATGGAGGTGAAATTTTGGTTAGCATGTAAAAATAAAAATAAACAAGTAGCTGGGGGGTGGTGGCGCACGCCTTTAATCCCAGCACTCGGGAGGCAGAGCCAGGCGGATCTCTGTGAGTTCGAGGCCAGCCTGGGCTACCAAGTGAGCTCCAGGAAAGGCGCAAAGCTACACAGAGAAACCCTGTCTCGAAAAACCAAAAAAAAAAAAAAAAAAACCGGATGTCTTAGCTTCAGTGGGGTAAGACCTGGCACCCGCTCCCACACACACAGGAAGATCAGAGGACAGTAGGTTCTTTTTACCCTTGATGTGAGAGCTCCAGTCTGGAGACCCAGGGGATAAATTTCTTTACACATTAAATCTCTGCCTCACTGTCAGTCTCAGGAGTCAGATCTATTCCAGAGGAGCTTCACCAGAGTAAATCAGTATCTGGAAGAACTTTCTCAATATGATCTGAGATCTGCTGTGGTAAAAGAGCAGCTTCAACCACTTCTCTCCTTCTTTAGTTTTGCACAGAATCACTCTGCACCAGAGACATGTGGCCCCTGATGCAGGCTTCATCCACTCCACCTAGTCATGAGGTTCCTCCCAACTTTGCTTATCAGACCATCAAGAGGGATTCCTCATCCTGCCTCCACCCCCAGGACGGTCTTCTCAATATTTATTACATCAGACAGGCTTAATAGGTGTTGTCAACCTAGAAGAGATCTAGCAAATCTGTTCCAATCTGACAGTCAGTGACTGGGGCAGGATCCTGAACCTATGAGAGCCCTGAATGAATGTGTGGCAGCCTAAGACAATTAGCATGCCTGTCCCTACAGTTTTCAATAAACTTCAGTCTTTGGTGGGGAGTGATCCAATCCACCTAATACAGCACACAGGGCTGGGAGGACAAGGGTCTATTACAGGGACTGTGGAGATGGCTCACCCATTAAGAACATTTATTCCTGTCTCAGAAGACTCACAGGACAGACAGCTAACAATCCTTTTTAACTTAAAATGCAGGTGGATTCTGCCCTCACCTGGCCTTTGTGGGAATTGCATGTATGTAGTGGCAAAACACCCATAAGTATAAACAAAAGCGCCACAAAATATCCTAAATTGTCTTGGAGGAAATCAGCTCTGCTGTTCACTTATCACTCATGATATATTTCAAGAAAACCAGATGCAGATTTCTTTTTATTTCCTGATTTCCTTTATACAAGTTTAATGAGCGTTCTCATTTCCTGAGTGGCCTGGAACAGTATATTTGTGTTTCCCTTTAATTTGGTCTGCATGAAGTTCCGTGAACATGTGTGTACAGTGTACAACATTTTACTCTTAGCTAAATATATGACCTCAAGGATACAATGTGTCTAATTTTTCTATTATGTAGTGGGTATACATGAGGTAGGCTATAAACCAACATCCAAGTCGCCACCCACTTGTGTAGCCCTGAGGCCCATGGCTGGGAAATCTGTGTGCAGCCCAAGATTCCAGGAACTTACTGAGATACACCCAAGCCTGTGATTTCTGGGTTTGCAGGCATGTGAAACCTCATCTAAGAGCATTTATTCCTGTCTCAGAAGACTCACAGGACAGACAGCTAACAAGCCTTTTTAATTTAAAATGCAGGTGGAATTTAATTTAAAATCCAGGTCTCTCAGGAAATGAGAACGCTCATTAAACTTGTATAAAGGAAATCAGGAAATAAAAAGAAGATTCTTAGAATGAAAAGTTTGAAATTTATTTTATTCATAAAATACATTCATTTTACTCAATGGGAGTTTTCAAAACAGCAGTCATTATATACAGTATATAGCCTTAGCAAACTATTAAAGCAATGACAAGAATCAAAGTATAACAAAATTTAACACAACCTTAAACGAAAATGAATAAAACCAAAAAACATAAATATCCTAAGATATAAACCAAAAAAAAAGGAAAATTTCAGTTTCCTTTGGAATTTCATTATGGAAGAGCAAAAGAGGTGAGGAACTGGCATATTCTCTGTAGTGAATTATCTTCAGCTACACTTGCCCATGACATGCCTTCAGCTTTAGCACTGCACTAGAGAGAATCTTATGCTTTTGGTGTGGTCTGCCTGGATGGCAGTGTGACATTAACACAGTATTCCTTGTCAGATTTCCATCACATATGGAGTCAGGGTTCGTAGTAATTTGTGTTGTGTTCTCTGTATATTAGACTTGTTTTTACACAAACTTTTATCTGGGGATAGTGAGCCAACAGATGTGGATCCGATTGTGGCTGGACCGCCTCATGGTAGGTTGATATTTGCCTCACTAGTGAGTTCAAAGCTGAAAAGAGGTGGCATTTTCTGAGGAGGCCTTGAACCTAGAGTGTAGAATGTCATGCCTTCAAGGTGTCTTTGGCTTCTTCCAGCCTTCCCAGTCTCCTTAACAGGTACTGTCAGGGAAAATCAGAAAAGAATATATGATTCAGAAACAGTTTTGCTGTGCACATGGCAAGAAAATCAGGGCCTATTCATCCCTAGTAAACAAAAGTTAAGGAAGGAAACACACCCCATGAACACCCTGGCTGCTGGGGATGGGGCTCAGTGGTGGCTGACTTGCCTGGGACATAGTGTTTCTGCTTGAGCAGCTCCATCTGCAGGAGGCTCTCATCCTGGGCTGTGGTCTGCTTCAGTTCCTGCTGGAGGTTTTCAAACCTAGGGGAGAAAGGCAGCTGGGACACATGCCTGGGGGACCTGCCATGTCAGCTTTTGAGCCCTCATCAGATCTACTCAGCTAGACAATCGAGCTTTACCTTTCAGCTGAGTTCATTCCCTGCTTCCCCAAGGCAAAAGGGTCAGAGAGAACCCGGGCAGGATTTTTTCCTCAACTTTTAAAAACTCCAAGAAGTTGAACTGGAAAATACACACTGTGCTGGATTAGAAAAAAACAGCATATTTCTCCAGCAATCCAAAGACATCATTTTTGAGAAATATCAGTTTGACAAGGTCTGAGGAACAGGTCAGGAGAAATGTTGCTGGCCTTGATTAGATACCAGGTGAATGAGAACCTCTTGGACAACTCTATGCCTGGCCTCTAGTGGAGCCTACACAGCAATGCAGAGAAGGCTCTGATTAATCCTACAGCCCAGACCCCTGCATGGGATTAGCTTGTCAACTCCTACTCTGTTTGTGACCAGAGTAAATCTTCGCATGAGAAACTGATAAACACTGCAGAGAGCCTGCAATCAGCAGAAATGTGCTGTATTCAAATCTGCCGAAGGGTAGACAATTATCTCTAAACGTGATGTTCCTGATGGAAAATAAAGTTGCAGGAGGACACACTTTCCTTCATGATTGATGATTCCCTTGTAGGTTTCTGGATGCCATGGGAATATTTGGGAGGAGATCTAATGTTAGATTTGAGATACTCATAGCATACTAGAGTTCTCAGACGGGAAGAAGGGGACACAATCCCCATAAGACCAAGGAGAAAGCATATTGCTTCCTAGCCGGAAGTTCCTGTTGACTGAGACAGCAATTGCACTCTGAGGTGTTCATTCACTGGCTGTGGTTAGGAGCTTTACCAATTGAACAGAAACTCAGAGGACAGAGATCTAGGTACAGTGGATCCACTTAGATCCCCCTGCTTCTGGAAGCCTGAGCTCCTACCTCATCTGGGACACAGTGAAGTGATGCTGCAGCTTTGCTGCCAAGTCCCTTTGCCGGGTGAGCAGCTCCTTCTGCTTCATCAGGGACTGAAGATCTTCCTCAAGTCTTTGATGTTCCTGTTCATTAGAACATTGTGTTTTTAGGAGAGGGTTGTCTGCACCCCTGTACATATAGACACATGCACATACACACACACACTCTTGAACACACACATGTACATGGATGCACACATAGAAGCACACTACATTGTCTCCATGTTTGCTTTACCAGAAAACACTGATGTAATATGAGATCACCTGGGATACTATGAAGAAGAAAGTGACCTCTCATTAACCTACAGCCTCTCTACCCATATTCCAGTAGAGAGAAAGGAAAACGCAAGGTCCTCTGAACACAGTGATGTGGAGAAGATTGTGAACTTTTACTCTGTTTAGATAATTTTTCATTTTATTTTTATGTTATATGTGCAGGTGTTGCCTGCCTGTGTGTCTGTATAACACATGCATGCCTGGTGATCTGGGAGAAGAATTCAGTATGCAGATAAGTCAATGTAATGCTTGCCTTGTAAACCTGTACACAGACAGGTGAACCCCAGGGATCATTTACCAGTAATCCAAGCTCTCCTAGCAAGTTCTCCAGTCTGTGAATTGAAGGCTTAGGTCCCCAGCACAGGACCACTGGATGGCAATGGGCCAGCCCCTTGCTCTCACTCAATGCTTCCCAGTGCCTCCAGGGAGGGCAGCTTCCTCCTAAAGAAGCTCTCTAAAGCACAGGTTGCCTCAAATTAGGCCCAAAGCAACATGCTCAGAAACAAGAAAATCTCTAAACTCAGAAGTCTATATTAACCTTTCCTCCAAGTAAGATGACTGTGTCAGGGATTTCTTTGAGTAACAGAAGGTTGACTAGCTCAGCGAAAGGATTGCATGTATTATTCCATGTTTAACTATATTCCATGGACCACATTGTATGTTTGCACTCATCAAGGATGTGCATCTGAGTAGTTTCTAGTTGGGGGTGTTCTGATGAGTCCTGCTGTAACCCTGTTGTCCTCTCTTCTCTGTGGACACCTACTTTCCACTCTGGAATCAATGGTCCACTTGGAATCTGCATTCAATATTCTGAATTATTTTAAAGAGCTTCTCACAGGGCTACAACATCTTACACTCCTACCAATATCTGATAGTTCTCATTTCTCCCAACCTTCCATCAGGCCGATTTTAACTCAGTATGAAGAAGTTTGGAATAAAAGCAGTTTCTGAGTGCTGCAGACACAACATGGAGTGGGTGCTTTAGAGTGTGAGGAGCCTAAGGGGTGCACTGAGACAGCCTCTTCTCACACCTCAGCATAGCTGTGGGACTTCTGCTGGGCTGAGATGCAGTCGCAAGCACCTCTGCTGTGCAGAATTTCTCAGGGAATAAAGTCCAGGCCAAGCTCCAAGGACAAGGTTAGCTGAACCAAGGTTAAACAAAGGTGAAAGGAAAATGGCAGCAGACAATGAGGAGAAAAACAAAACAGGATGCAGGGAAGTCATCAGTGGTCAGCCACCATTCACCCAGAACAGAGAAGGACACAAACTCTCAGGCAGCCTTTCCTGCCTCTCAGTAGCTTCTTTCTCACCTTTATAGACCCTATTACTTTGTTTTTATCCAGAGGATTTCTTTGCAGATAAATAATTCTGCCTCAACCTGAAAAACCTGAAAATACCAGAAAACCTTTTAGCCTTCATCAGTTTTCTGTCTTTTGTTGTAGTTAACTGTGTGGACATGCAGAATGATGGACAACACCATCTGTTCTTTGACTGATGCAAAGTGGTACTAACCAGATTAGGCACAGTACTTTCTCATTCAAATCTGTCTCCACCATTCTTAAAGATGTCCCATTGTTCCATGAGTGAGTGAACATACACATAGAGGCTCAAGCACATATTTTCATACCCACAAAATTACACATAAGAAAACACACAAATACACACACACACACACACACACACACACACACACACACACACACACCTCTCTTGAACCCAGAAGGGGAAGGGACGAGGCTGGAATGTTGCAACTCTTTTTGTACTACAGGGAGAGGTAGTGGATCCGCCCTGCTTCTACAAGCTCTTAGACACAGCCAGGCTTTTCTGCCCTGGCCTGAACTTGTTTCCCCTCCTAGGGCAGTTTTTATAGCAGACTCACTGATTGTACAGATAAATAACAACCTCTGCACAAATGAGTTTGACCACACAAGACCAAGTGCTCATGGAAGAGGGCTGGACATGAAGCCTCCTGATAGATCCAAGTTGACCCATCATAGTCTCCTCACTAAACCTGCCCAGATTCTGACACAAAAGACATTGATTGCACTTGAGAATGGAAATCACCATTGTCATTACCCAACAACTTTTGACTGGATTACAGTGCATATGATGTGAAAACAGCCCCAGTTAAGTCAGTAGGAGGCTACTTAGGTCACCCATAGCACTTTCCTGAAATTCAATATTCTATACAACAATTAGGAGGAGTCTTTCCTAAGACACAGCTATAAATATGATAGAGTGAGCATCAAAATGTCAGGTTCCATGTGTGAGGCCAGTAAGACAAACCAGACATTTCCTGGGAAGTTACTTCTATGCCGTGAAAGAAAAGAATTTTACTTATTAATTTTAAAATAGATCCATTGCTTGATTTTTTAGGGGACGTTCCTCCTTCCATGCTGTTCCTGCCTCTGATCTCATATGACCCCTGCCAAGCAAATGAGATCCAGACCCTTGAACTCATTCACACAGATCTCTGTGCTACTCCCTAAGTGGCTCCCATCACAGTACTGCTGCCCCATACTAGCATATTGGTGAGTGACATGTGATTGACCCATCTCCCTCAATGGACTGCAGCTTCTAGCAGAGCAGTGGGGTTTCCTTGGCAGTCATGCAGTGCCTTCCAAGAGGCTAACTCCCCTGAAAGACTTGTGAATGATCACAGAAATGAACTATTGGATGGCATGGGTCAGGTGGATAAGTGAGTAGAGAGTTACATGGGTGTGTGTATGTGTGTGTATGGTTAGACAGGTGGGCATCTTGGCCCTGCTGCTTCAACCTACCTGCTGCTGCTTTGTCCAGAGGTCATACATCTTCTCAAGAGCCTCCTCACAGAGCCTCCTTGCCTCCTTGTAGGATTCTTGTAGTAAAATCTGCTCCCCATGCTGCTTTCTGTTGTTCTCTTTCAACGTGCTCACTTTTTCCTTTAGCTGAGTCCATTCACTCAGGAGCTGACAGTAGAGGGTGCTGAAATGTCACCAAAAATGATGAGCTCTACCTCCATCTGCCACTCCTGCCTCCTAATACCATCCTTCCTGCAAGGTCCCATGTCCCAATCCCCATGAACCCTGGGCAGGAACCGGCATTAGCCATGGCAGCATCACTCAGGTGCAGGCCAAAGCCAGAGAATAGGCAAATTACAGAAAGATTCAAACTACTTCTGAACACGCTGACAGCAAAAGAGATCCATGTACCTATGAAAACTGGATCCCCCACTTCCTCCACACACACCCTGGTGCTTAACTGTTCACCATATTGGGGAAACATGAGCAGGTAGAGGAAAACCATGCCCTAAGGGGGACAGAGGACCCAATGGGAATACATTCTATCCATGTTTCCCATAGAAACCAGCTCTGTAAGCTCCTGCCAGAGCCACAGAAAACATTCATGGTGCAAACCATGTTTTCTCTCTAGAAGCTCCAGAAGTTGACAGGAAAATGTTGGGAGGGGCTCTCAGACTCTTCCCTCTTAGGAGAACTCAGTTTGGGAGGCAGAAGTCTAAGAGCTATAAGGCAGGCTGCTTGCTAAGAGGTAAACAGTCTAGAACCACAGCCCAACTTTGTTCAAAGGTGAAGAAGGGAAGAAGCTGCTGTGGGATATCTTCTGTATACTGAGAATAAGTGTTACTCCCATTGGTTAATAAATAAGCTGCTTTGGCCTATGGCAAGGCAGGATGGAACCAGGCAGAAAAATCCAGAAGAGACAGAAAAGAAAGTCAGAGGTGGAGGAGATGCCAGCTGCCACCCAAGGAGAAACATGCCAGCAGCTTGGCCATGCAGCAGCCATGTGGCAAACATAGATTAATAGAAATGGGTTACTTTAAGATGATAGAGCTAGCTAGCCAGAAACTTAAGCCATTGGCCATACAGTTTGTAAGTACTATAAGTCTCTGTGTGTGTGTCTTTGGGACCATTTGGCTGCAGGAGGTGGATGGGACAGATTCCTCCTGACAGATGCATCAGGCAGGACTGGAAAAACTTCAGACTACCAGAAGTAGTCCTTAACAATTTCAGGGGTCCCATTTAAATTAGGCACTCACCGGTAGGAGTTGGTGTGCTCACTCAGCTCCTTGCACTTGTACGAAGCCTCACAAATTTCCTTGGGGAATTTCTTTACATCTGACATCTCCTTCTTATGCTGTGTTTTCAGCATCTTCAGCTCATATTTCAGCCAGTGGTAGGGCATGGCCCCAGGAGCAAAGAACCCCATGAATACAGGTCTCAGGAACCACATAAATCAAGATTCTGTTTTATACTACCCTAGCCCACTGGATGTCACACCATGAATTCTATACTGGACCTCCTGATGTGCATTAGACTTGCCTCACTGTCCCATGGCCAGGAAAGGCTGGGTGTCAATAGGGAAGGAGACAGGGCTACATGAGCTCCCTCAGTAGACCTCTAGGAGCAGACTAGCTGGCTAAGAAGGTCTGAGCAGTCTGTGCCACAGATGGGGGTGTATCTGAAATCTGCAATGACATTCCCACTGTCTTGAGAACAGAGATTTTTCTCCTTACAAGGATACCCAGAACTCATGATCTGTATTGCCATGGGGAGGCACTACATTCAGATGGCTTTATAAACACCCAAGGGGATTCCAATGAGGGACCAGGATGAGCACAAAGGCTGAGAGCAGTGATGCTCAATGTGGGGCTCCCTGGCCTCAGCACTTCCATCACCAGAAATCCTTGAGACATGTGAATATTCAGACCTACTATGAATCTCTGACTCTCAGGATCTGAAAGGACACACACACACACACACACACACACACACACACACACACACACACAGTAAGTGAGCCTCTCAGAGCCAGTACAGAACACACTCAGACACACAATCCTCAGAACAAGGAGATTTATTAACCTAGCAGTGCAAGCATAGCTTGGGAGCCTGTCTCTTGAGCAGGCGAAGGCACACAGCAAGCAGCAGGCTTTTTTAACAGTGGGTTTTTAAGTAGAGAAGTTTAAATCTGTGCTGGGTAAATTGTTGAGCTCTGATGGGACAGGTTAGCCAGTGTAACCAAGTAATGAATTTTGATTGTTGAACTTTGGTGTTTAGTTTCAAGAATGAGTCAGTGTCCACAAAAGGGAATGGACTTTGGGAACTAAATTTAGGAATGTTATCTAATGGTTTATCAAGGGAAAGGCAAGTGAAAAGGGCAAAACCTGCCATTGCCATGTTTGCAATGTTTGGGCCCCTTAGAGAGCACTTCACACACATAAGCCCACACACAGGATGTAAAAGAAATGCACGTAGGGGGCATTGCCTCAAAGTATAAGGAACAAGACCAGAGAGGAGCAGGGATGAACTCCAAGCCTTCCAGACACACAGATGGACGACAAGGCCTTTCAGCCTGTTCCCAGAGCAAAAAGCAAAAATAAATAGATAGTCAAATATAAACACTCAACCCAGAGCACCAAGCATCTCCTAAAAGCCGATGTCTGTCAAGGCCTCTTGAAATGCATGTTGTGATCTTACACCCTACTGCCCCTCTGTAGATTGTGATTCAGGCCACAGGCTCTGCTTTTTCATTTGGAGGAATCAGAACAGCCTATGTCCTATCTCACTCCTACAGGCTTCAGTTCTGCCTCTCAAATGCACTCAGGACACAGTAGGGTCAAGACAGTTACCAGAGAAAAGGGCATGATGAATACCTGTTGTTCAACTCATTGCTGTTATAAAGGGCCAGGAATTCCAGCAGTTCATTCCTCTCATTGGTCATCATCTGTAGCTGAAGGTTCAGTTTATCCACCTGGTTCAGCTGCTTCTCCTGCTCAGTGAGGAAGAAGGGTGTGGATGATGCCTTCCTAGTAGTCCCTGTAGGTACATAAACACAGTGAATTTGTACAGACGAATGGCATAGGGCCAAGAGACCATGTGGAGTCCCAAGAGGAGGCCTGAGGAAGAGGAAATGCATGGCACCCAGTGAAGCCCTCAAAAATCAGAGCATCTATCCTTAAACTGGGGACCATAAGTCATGTGTCTGTCTCCAATCTCTGAGGATAGATATATGCCTCAGGCCCTCCTGCAGCCCCACTGTCCCTGAAAGGCATAAGCAAGGCAGGTCATGTTGGTTTGGAATTGTCAAGTGATACCTGATGTGATGCAAGAAAGTCCTGGATTGCCTGGTGCTTTGTACCTCCCTGCCCGATAACCTGTGTGCAGGACTAAAAGACACTGAATGTCTCAGACCTGGGTACATGGATGGAAAGTTTTGCTCTCTGGTATTTATATCAGATATCCATGAAACCTACAGAAATCCACTGAGAATAAAGTGCAGCAACATGCTACCCTGATACCTCATTAGTGGTTCTATGCCTCCTTTGGCATTCTTTGACAGTCAGAATGAACTGAAAAAGGTCCTAGCACAGCACTGCATCCTTGACCATTCCTGGCCCTCTGCCAACTAACCGTCAGAAACCTCCACTTTGGATCTGCTCTTTAGGGACCCAGAGAAGCAGCATAGGCGCATGGCTTCAGATGATTACAGCTACTGAACCCCATTACTAGAAGGTCCAGTTCTGGCTTCAACTCCTCCCTAAAAAAGCAGAGATCTCTCTTCCAGTCAGTATGCTCAGTCTTGCCAACATGTTGATTGGTGAACCCTATACACACTTAATGAATGCCTCAAGGGCATTTGGAATTGTAACAACACTGGTGATTTCACAAAAGATGCCATGGGTTCTCCAGGATACAATAGAATTTCCAGAGAAGAGACTGTAGGGTCACTGCCAACACCTTTATCTATTTGATAACAAACTCTTCCCCAATTCACCAAACGCCAAGCTGCCCTTTCCAGGAGCCTTCCCTGAGACACAGGGGAAATCCTTCAGCACCTCCTCCTTCCAATCCCGAGATCTCTCTGATTGATTAGAATCTATTTCATTCTAATTCAATAGTTCATCATGTATGGAGGGCAAGACTCATTTTCCAAACTGTGCCCAGGAATGGCTTTTCTCTTCCTGATGATCTCTAACAAGATGAGAAATAAAGGATGCTAAGAAATTAGCTCAGTATAATGGGGAAGGAAGATCAGTTGCACGAGGTGAATAAGCACATCAGAGAAGATCCACGGGGCAGTTACAATGTATGAGGATAGTGGAGGACTATGTGGGTCCTGTCAGAGCAATGATAAGTCACATAGGTAAAGATGAAAGTTTTACCAAAAGCTTCAGGAGAATACATTCCATCCATCATGAGGTTAGCGAACTTGTTATCAACCACTGAAAGGTGTGACTGAAAATACCTATGAACTGGGCATCCACAGGTGAGCCCTCTGACATCAAGAACAAATACTTACAGGAAGAGTGATGTCCCAGTCCTGCACTCAAGGTAGAGGAAAGATGACTGGCTAGTGAGAGGGCAGGAACTCAGAAACCTTAGGGGTCACTGACATGCAGCAATACTTGGTAGCTCCTGCCCTGCTAGTGGTTGTTATTTAAAATGTGAGAACCTCTAGCTCTGGCCAGGGGACATTACTCTCTCTGTTATTAGTGACACACACCAAAAGACATCCAGTGTGTGTGAGTTGCTCGGCTGTTATTGAAACCTCTTTAGTTCCCATGTGCTTCCTTCCCACTCAGAGTGAAAGCAGAGGGCCCTCAACAGAACAGCTGCAGCCTTGACCATCCCTGGCTTTCTGCCAAACTAACCTTGAAAATCCTCAACTTTGTTCTGCTCTTGAAGAACTCAGACGAGCAGGTAGGCCCATTGCTTCTCAGAAACTCTCACCTGCTTAGCCCCACTCCTGGAAGGAACAGCTCAAGCCTTCCTCCTTCAAGAAGCTCCCCATCCCTTTCCCAGGACTCACTGAGCTTTCCCCAGAACCATTTATTTCTTGATGTGTGACATGGAGACTGAAGGCCATCTTCCTTCTGCCTCCCTTTGGTCTCCCTGTGCTCTTCATCCTGTCTCCCAAGAATCCTGTTCAGTCTAGACAGCATGTCTGTAGGTGAAACACGAGACACTGCACAAATGCCCCAATGACAGTTGGCGTTGCCACAACACTGGTGACATCACATGGAATGCCAGGGCTCTCCAGGATACAGTAGAATGTCCATGTGCTGATGTCACCTGGTATAGCTATTTCATCCCTGTTACATACCTCACCCAAAAGTGACTTGAAACCAAGGTGCCATTTTCAGGATCCTCTGGATTCACAATGGAAGCCTTTAGGTAGATCCTCCTTCCAAAGCCAGAAATCTAGGCCTCTGTTTCATTAGAAACTTTATCTAAGTGAAGTTGAAAACTCACTTTGCATGCACTGTCCAGGGTTGGATTTTCCCCTCCTTAAGATTAATAATCAACAATTTGAGAAAGAAAGGATGCTTAGAAATGAGGTCAGGATAAAGGGGAGTAGTAGGGATGAGACCTCTGAAGTGAATATTCACCCAGGGAAGATCCTCAGAATTTTAGAGATTTTGGGCTCAAAAAAAGTTACATAGTTATGAAGATTCCCCCAGTGTTAGTAGAGCTCACTCAAGCTATGAGGTTGTTAGTGAGATGGTATCTTAGTGTCATTTGATTTGCATTTGGCTAAGGATTTTTAGCAATTCCTTAAATGTCTTTTGGCCATTTAATATTCTTCTATTGTGAATTCTCTGTTTAGATCTGTACCCCATTTTTTAAGTTGGATTATTTGGTATTTTGATGTCTAGTTTCTTGAGTTTTTTTTATATTTTGGAGATCATCCCTCTGTCAGATGTGGGTTTGGTAAAAATCTTTTCCCATTCTGTAGGCTGTCATCTTGTCTTTTTAACTGTCTCTTTTGCCTTACAGAAGCTTCTCAGTTGCAGGAGGTCCCATGTATTAGTTGTTGCTCTCAGTGTCTGTGCTACTTCTCTTCTATCAGGTTCAGTGTAATTGGATTTATGTTCAGGTGTTTGATCCATTTGGACTTGAGTTTTGTGCATGGGCACAGATAAAGGATCAATTTGCATTCTAGCATGTGTGAATGCCAGCACCATTTGTCAAAAATGCTTTCTTTTTTTCATTGTATAATTTTAGCTTCTTTGTCAAAAATCAGGTGTTCATATGTCTTTAGATTAAAGTCAGGGTCTTTGATTCAGTTCCATTGATCTATGTGTCTATTTTTATGCCAATACCAAGTTGTTTTTAAATATAGCTCTATTGGAGTCCTTGAGGTCAGGGATGGTGATGCCAGACATTCCTTCATTGTACACGAGTTTTTTTTAGCTATCCTGGGTTTTGGTTTTCCATTTGAAGTTGAAAATTGTTCTTTGAAGGTCTGTGAAGACTTTTGTTGGGATTTTGATGGGAATTAAATTGAATCTGAAGATTGCCTTTGGTAAGATCGCCATTTTTACTATGTTGATTCTACCTATCCAAGAGCATATGAGAGCTTTCCATTTTCTGATATCTACTTCAATTTCTTTTTTAAAAACTTAAAGTTCTTATCAGATAGGTTGCCCCAATGAATTTTTGTTGTCTTTGGCTATTGTAAAGGTGGATGTTTCTCTGATTTCATTCTCAGGCCATTTATCATTTGTATATAGGAGGGCTACTGATTTTTTTGAGTGTGTTAATCTTGTATCCTGCCACATTACTGAAAGTGTTTATCAGCTGATGGAGTTCCCTGGTGGAATTTTTGGGGTCACATATGTATACTGTCATATCATCTGAAAACAGTTAATGTTTGACTTATTCCTTTCCAATTTGTACCACCTTGTTCTCCTTTTGTTGTCTTATTGCTCTAGCTAGAACTTCAAGTCCAATGTTGATAGATATAGAGACAGTGAGCAGCCTTGTGTTATTTCTGATTTTAGTAGAATCCCTTTGAGTTTCTCTTCATTTAGTTAGATGTTGGCTGTAGGCTTGCTGTATGTTGCCTTTATTTCATTTAGGTATGTTTCTTGTATCTCTGATCACTCCAAGACTTTTATCATGAAGGGATGTTGAATTTTGTCAAAGGACTTTTCAGTATTTAATGAGATGATTATGTGGGTATTTTTTCTTGTAGTTATATATATAGTAAATTCCATTTACAGACTTTCATGTGTTGAAAAGGATATAGAAAAGGTAGGTCAAAGGGTAGATTATTGAATCTACACTGAAAAGAAAAAAGAGAGGATATAGATATGGTAATATAGAAAGTTAGATTTTTGAATCTTCTTTTAGAATGGAACTACTAGTTTTAAATATTTCACATTGGAATGGATTTTTGTATATTGTATATAAATTATGTATATTGATAGAAATTTGAGATTGATTTTGTTAGAAAATACTTCCACATATATTTCTAGTCTTGTCCAATGTATCATGCCTATACAGTTCATTTCACAGTGCAATGCAGTTTTCAGTCCTTGAAAGTTATTGCCAACTATTTAGGATAATAAAGAAATGCAGTTTAGTAGATAGTCATTACAATCAAACCTGTAGTCATATTAGGTCTGTTCTCAAGGTCAAGCAGAAATATATTTTAGATAGACAGGTCATCTTAAAGCACTTCAGAGATCTTCAGAATATGGCATTGAAAAATGATAACATAGATTTTTTTCTTCTTTTTTATGAGTCAGAAACATGTAGGCTCCTCACAGTATCCATCTTCTTCAAGAAGACAATGGGCATTGAAGAAAGTCAATATAGTGTTTACTTTATTTGTGGCAAAGTTAGCCACTGGGTAAGAAAGTGACCTTACATCAATGCTGACAGTATGCTGTCCAAAATGGACAAGCAGGACACAAAAAAAAGGACTGATGCACCTTGCAAAGACAAAGTAGAAAGGCCCTTCAGAAAATCCTGCTTTGCAATGAGTCTGACAGATATGCTAGGCCTGTAGGCCAAAGATGGATGTCCCAATGGTGCAGAGAAATCTTGAGTGACTATCCAGGCAACCAGCTGTTTCTGTTATTTCTCACATTTTGTGGAAGTCACTTAGTTATAGTTCCTGTTTACTCAGGTAATATTATTTCCTTCTCAGTTCTCTGAAGGAGTTGAACATTAGATAGTTATAGTTTTCCTTGTTGAAGAAATTTGGAAAAGAAACTCACTAAAGAGGTGTAAAGTGTATAAGTTTGAAAGACATCAAAAGATAGTTTTTTGTTGGTAATACAAATTAGGATAGAAGGAGAATTAGACACAGTCCTTTGGATTCATGAAGATAGGATAGATAATGGAGTATTTTTTCTGATTTTGTCACGTCCAAATGGTCTAGACATTGTTGAATTATTTATTGCCTTTATATATTGTATATAGTTATTGTACTTAGTGTATTTATTGCCTTATATATTGTATATAGTTATTGAACTTATTACATGTAGTTTTTCTTATATTAGTGATAACCCTTTTTTGCTTTAGACCAAAAAAGGGGAAATGTGGTGATATTTTATTGTGCTCTAACAAAGCTTGCCTGAAAATCAGAAGGAGGAGCTAGCCATTAGTTAACTATAGAGGTCTGGATATCTGGACAGACAGAAAAGAAGTGATAGAGCTGGGCAAATAGAGAGTGTGATAAGGTGGGGTGAGAGAGGTACTTACTCTCTTTTGGTGGAGTATTTCATAGGGTTAAGAAGTATTGGCTGGGGGTGGAGAGATGACTCAGGAGTGAAGAACAGTGACTGCTCTTCCAGAGGACCCAGGTTCAATTCCCAGCACCCACCTGGCAGCTGACAACTGTCTGTAGCTCTAGTTCCAGGAGACCTTTGCACAGACACACACAGGCAAAACACCAATGTACATAAAATAAATAGAAAGAAAGAGCTGGGCGGTGGTGGTGCACATCTTTAATCCCAGAACCCAGGAGGCAGAGGCAGACAGATGTCTGTGAGTTTGAGGCCAGCCTGAGCACTCAGGAGACAGAGGCAGGTGGATCTCTGTGAGTTCGAGGCTAGCCTGGTCTCCAAAGCGAGGTCCAGGAAAGGCGCAAAGCTACACACAGAAACACTGTCTTGAAAAACCAGAGAGAGACAGAGAGAGAGAGAGAGAGAGAGAGAGAGAGAGAGAGAGAGAGAGAGAGAGAGAGAGAGAGAAGAAAGAAAGAAAGAAAGAAAGAAAGAAAGAAAGAAAGAAAGAAAGAAAGAAAGAAAGAAGGAAAGAGAGAGAGAGAGAGAGAGAGAAAGAAAGAAAGAAAGAAAGAAAGAAAGAAAGAAAGAAAGAAAGAAAGAAAGAAAGAAAGAAAGAAAGAAAGAAAGGTAGAACTATTGGCTTCCTACTCTGCATCTTTGATTTTTCAGCTTTTGCCCCAATATCTGACTTTGGGTGATTGCCTGCAGCTTCAAGTGACCATGTTCAGGACTGACTGTGAACATACCTATTTGTCCTGAACCAGACAGTTGGTAGAGGCAGCCTTTGGTGGAAGACAAAGCCTACTAAGCCTTTGTCTCAGTACAGAAAATAAAAAGGAAGCCAGAAGTTGGCCATTTGTATTATTTATCAGTTCCCCTTTATGTATCTGCCTCTCAGGGAAGACTGTGTAATCCCTTTTCCCTCAAATTAATGAGTTTATTGAGGTTAATACAGGAGTATAGGTATGGGATTACTTATGGGAATATGAATAACTCTAATGTGTGGCATCACAAAGGCTTACATTAGAATGGGTGACTCATAAAGACTGGAACTCTGAATGTGTCGGCATGACTTGTTTGCAGCTGAATGAGACAGAGGGTCTCATTTCTTCAGTTCTCCTTAGTTACCACCTATTTAACCTTGGGAGTGGAAGGGCCTTGTTAATCCTGTAAGTTTCAGCCTTCCCAGCCATGGTTTAATTGCTGAGTATTATGAACCTTCATAGAACTTTCTGAGACTTAAGGAAATAGTCCTACCCAGGGAAGAACACACCAGTTGGATACTCACTATCAAATGGTCAGTCCTGAAAACATATGCTAGCTATACAGAATGATTGGTTTACATTTAGGAAATATAAAAATATGGATATATATATATATCTTAATGCACATATATATGTATATGCATGTAGCAACAATTAATGAAAATAGATGTCATAAATTAGAAGCACAGCAAAGAATAGTGTAGTGAGGGCCTGGAAGGATGAGAAAGAAGAGAAAATAATGCAGTTATAGTCTCAAAAATAATAGAAAATTATTGCATAAAAAGGAAAATTGTTACACAACATTTCACCCTTTCCTTAAAAATGTTAGTTGTTTCTACAAGTTCACATTCTCCCTTAGAGCTCTGCAAAGGCACTGAAGGCAAACACCAGTCCTGAAGTTCCTGGCGAATCAACCATTTTATGTTGGACCTCTTCTGTAAGCACAGCCCAGTGCTCTATCATGCCCAGTGAATTGGCTGCCAAGCACTACTTCTCTCGTGTATATTTTATCAGGAAAAACCCATCCTTCCTTCATCATCTTCCAATGTGTGTGTGAGACCTCTGCTTGTGATAACCAAGCATCCTCAATGCTTCCTGTGAGCCAGTCCATCAGGAAATAATTTCTTTCAGATATCAGTAGATTACATAGCCTGTATTTCAAGGAGGTTTAAGTAAGTGCATGACCTACTTTCCTACTTCTATTGCACTCAGATTGATCTTATCTGTTCTCATAGCCTACAATGCCATGAGCCAAGCTTTGACAGGAGGTTTCATTGATCTTTTGAAAGTCTTTTCTAATTCAAGTAGTTGAGAGACGGAATACTCCCTGACAAAGACAGGCTCTTTTTGCAGGCAATTTTAAGGCTCTCAAAAGAAAGTTCTAGCATGGATTTTCCTTTTCTCTGTATAAAAGGTTGAATCTAAGTGGCATCTTCTGTCACCATTATTCCCAACAGAGAATTACATTCTAATTGTATACAAGTGTACTGAATTTTGGCCTAAGGAATTTTAACAAATGCAGCAGTTTCTTATATGATCTTGATTTTTTTATGTTCCATAAAACTTCTAACTTATGATTAACTCTATTTTCTAGCCTTTTTTTTTTACATCTTTGCACTTCCATTTAGAAAATTCTATGGATTTTACCTCTTAACAAAAATTCATTTAGTCAGAAAACCTTTTTGTGTACTTCATGGGAGAGAACTAATATACATTGAATATCTCAACTCATTGAATTCATTATGTGTAAATTGCATTTGTCATATAAAGAAACAAACTTAGATGGTGTGTTTGCAAGTTACTAAAGTATAAAGTTGTTAGATGTTGATTTTGGGCTTGTTTTAAGCACAAATCGCATTTTTAAACAAACATTCTTTTACAAAAGATTTTTAGTGTCACAGTGTCAGAGATCTAAGGAATGTCACATTTTATCAAGTGTTGTGGAAGAAGGGATTACAAAGACTTGGGGTGGGGAAATATGGAGAATGAAACCCACAGAGAAAAGTTTTTATTTGTATGATGTAATTAATATTTACTAAGGCACTGTACAAACTCAGGGAGTCAAAAGTGGTTATAATATCCTGGATGAATAAGGGAAGAGCAAGAAGAAGGAGAAATAGAAGAGGAAGAGTAGTAGTTGTAGAAGATAGATCCAAGGTTGGCTGGATTGATAGGGGTAGATAGATGGATGGATTGATAGATAGAGATAAGTGATGGAAAGTTAAATAGATGATAGATAGATAGATAGATAGATGTGTACATACGTACCTACATACATATATACAGTTTTTCAGTCTATACAATACAGTACTTACTGAGTCCACCAAAGAGAGAGTGTCCCCAGAACATTTGTCCTTTTTTCTATATTGGTCAAAGAACTAGATCTGGGTGAAGAACTCAGAGCATTGGGCTCAGCAGCACAAGGACACCCCATTAAATAATTAGTCTGGAATCTTTTAAGTAAAGTGGAGATGCAGCAACTTGATGTAATGAAATGTAGAAGTGCCTGCAATTGAAAGATCAGAATGAGATGGTTCATTCTAGAATGTTAATCAAGAAAAGTCAGAATAAGGAAAATTAAATATAGGAGGAAGTCTGACAATGTGTGAGAAAAGTCTTTATTTGTTAATGCTTGAGTGATTGGCATTACACATCATCCCTGAAATTTAAAATATAATACAATGGGATCATTCTTTGAGAAATCATTTCCACACTTGATGTAATATTTTCTATTAAGTTCAACTCTCTGAAATCTTGTAAGAAAAACAAACATTATGGATCATGTTTCTGTTAAAAGAAGTAGGAAAGAATTACCGAAGCAGATTTTGGGTTAGTCCAAGCTTCTTGGTAGGAAGTGTTACTCCTATGTTATTTTTGAGACTTGATTTTTCCTAAAAATATCAGCCCAAGTCAAGATTTGAAGTTATATCAGGCCACAACAAGATGCATTATAACGCCATTTATATTATGCTATGTCCATATTCATTGGTTACTCAGATGAGAGCTTGGATCATATAGTGAATGGCACATCCTGGCGTGCATGTATGGAGCATAGTTCGTGTTTTAAATGAAATGTATATAATCCACACAGTTGGTACTCAGGAGGTCAACTTATATCTGTAGATTAAGTCTGTGAGTCCAAGATTTTCTTTTCTTTCTTTCTTTCTTTCTTTCTTTTTTTTTTTTTTTTTTTTTTTTTTGGTTTTTCGAGACAGGGTTTCTCTGTGTAGCGTTGAGCCATTCCTGGAATTCACTTGGTAGTCCAGGCTGGCCTCAAACTTACAGACATCCGCCTGGGACTGCCTCCCGAGTGCTGGGATTAAAGGCCTGCAACACCACTGCCCGGCCTGGCTGAGACATTAGTATTCTAAAACATGCAATAACCACAAAGGCTATTTAACTTCTGAAGTGCCTTGGAAATTTTGATCCTTGTAGGAATGTTATATTGGGAAAAGTATGTGATGATTGCTGAAACTGGTTAAATGCTGAAACCTGAACTGTCCACAGGGGCCTGCACAGCACAAATGACCAATAGCCTTAGACCAGGGAAGTGCACGGGGCACAAAGGACAGACTCTCAAAGGCACAATGCCAAGAAGAAACATGGCATTTCAATGACTCACCCTGGAACCTTCCTTGGTGCTTTTTCACTGGTTATTTCCAGTGAATTCCCTTACCTGCATGGCAGAGTAACTTCACTTTTGCCTTTTCCCATGAATTACTCTGGACTAGCAGTTTCTTCAAGCTGGACACACAGCAACCCTCCTCCCATCAAGAATTCTTTCCACTACAGTGAGCTTTTATTAAGAGTGTCATTCATTTGAAACAAAATTGAGCTCAAATTTTTCACAATGCACTTTAGTAATAATATTTTCTAACTTTCAGAACCACAAGAAAACCCTCTAAGGTAGAAATCCATGAGTTGATCATGGAAAGTACCAGGGAAGGGCCAATGAGATGCCCAGCTGGGTGGAAGGAAAGAGCTTACTCCTCCTAATTAGTTCATTTACCTCTATATAAACAGAATGACAGAATGGCATGATGTGTTGTGTATGTTCATTCTCTGTCATATGTATGTATGTATTTCCCCCTCTCAAAATAAGTAAATGGATATATTTTACTATTTTAAATTTGATCGGTAGATTTCCATACACTCATCATATGAAATAATTAATTTTTAAAATAATGAAAAAATCAATGCAGCTCACAAATGTTTGTAACTCCAGTTCTAGAGGAATCCACACCCTCACACAGGCATTCATTAAGGAAAAATACCAATGCATGTAAATTAGTGAATAAACAATTAAATTTTTGTATTTGATAGTGGTGTCAGGAGCCCCAGAAGCATCCCACAGAACTAACTAACCTAGGCTCATAGTGAACCACCAACCAGGTAGCTTACATGGGACTGACCTAGGCACTCTGCATATATTTCACTGTTGTATAACTTGGTCTTCTGGTGAGACTCCTAACAGTGGGAGCACAGCTTGTCTCTAATTCCTGCTTTTGGACCCCATTCCTCCTACTGAATTGCTACATCCAGCCTTAATAGAAGAGGTCATGCCTAGTCCCACCACAACTAGATATAACATGGCAGACAGATATTCATAGGAGGCCTGCCCATTTCTGAAGAGAAGAAAGAGGAGGAATGGGTGTGGATCAGGAAGAGTGAAGGTGGGTGGAGGGTTGAGAGGAGAGGATGGAGGTGAAATTTTGGTTAGGATGTAAAAACAAAAATAAACAAATAAATAAAAACATTCATTACAAAAGAAGGAAGAATATTGATGTTTATCATATTTAAATTTGAGATACTAAAAAATGTCCCTCAAGGGACATTACCACTTACTCTAACTTTATAATGTGCTTGTAGTTGTACAGGGATAGTTAAATCATGCTAGGCATAATTTTGAGCTGGTCTAATACATAATGTGTTTGTCTTGTACTTGGGATAATTATATCATGTTTAGGGATTATTATGACCTGGTTATTTTCCATTTGGAAATTAATTATGATATAAAAAGATATAATTGTGTGTCAAGTTGACATGGGGTGAAGTTGTGATGGCTCTTTTTGGTTGTGAAATTTACTACATCTGCAATTAAGCAAAACCCAAATATTGAGGGGCACACCTGTGAGGTATTTTTGCTTAATTTGAAGAGAGAAGATACACATGTAATCAGATCTTTGCATAAGGAAGACATTCCTTTAATCTAGATATTGATGGAGAAAGACACACCTTCACCTCAGATGTTTTAAAGCCCCAAAACCCCACCTGTAATCAGCCAGGCCTTGTGCTGGAAGCCCATATAAAGAAATGGAAAAAGGGAGCTTTTGCTCTTTAGCTGCTTGGTCTCACCTTGCTAGCAAGTTCATTCCGTCACTGGCATTGGAGACAACTTCTCTGGCATTCCAGACTATACTACTGATGGGTGAGACATCAAGTGTAGTGGACTGAGAAACTGCTGGATTCGTGGACTTTGTCATCATAGCCAGCCAATGTTCAAATAGCTGGAGCACAGCCTCTAAGTCATTCTAAAAAAATAGTCTTCTGTATATATAGAAATTCATTCAATAAGGTGTTAGACCAATGGAACCATGACCAATGCACAAGCCAGGTAGAGAACTTTTAGAGTAGTTTGGGTCTCACAACAGCCTTATCTCAGTTATAAATCCACACGGTCACATTCCCTTAACCTGTGTTTTAGGTGATGATTTGATGCTGGCCTACTAGGTTTCTATACTTTCTGGGCAAGAAAGTAAAATAACACAAGTCTGAAATTTCTCAAACGGAACACACAGTAATCTAATTAAATGAGTAATTATATGAGATGGAGAGATTCTAGTTTAAGTGAGAAATGAAAAACCAGATATCTTAGCTTCAGTGGGGTAAGACCTGGCACCCCCTCCCACACACACAGGAAGATCAGAGGACATTAGGTTTTTTTTACCCTTGATGTGAGAGCTCCAGTCTGGAAACCCAGGGGATAACTTTCTTTACACATTAAATCTCTGTCTCACTGTCAGTCTCAGGAGTCAGATCTATTCCAGAGGAGCTTCACCAGAGTAAATCAGTCTCTGGAAGAACTTTCTCAATATGATCTGAGATCTGCTGTGGTAAAAGAGCAGCTTCAACCACATCTCTCCTTTTTTAGTTTTGCACAGAATCACTCTGCACCAGAGACATGTGCCCCTGTTGCAGGCTCCATCCACTCCACCTAGTCATGAGGTTCCTCCCAACATTGCTTATCAGACCATCAAGAGGGATTCCTCATCCTACCTCCACCCCCAGGAGGGTCTTCTCAATTTTTATTACATCAGACTGGCTTAATAGGTGTTGTCAGCCTAGAAGAGATCTAGCAAATTTGTTCCAATCTGACAGTCAGTGACTGGGGCAGGATCCTGAACCTATGAGAGCCCTGAAATGGATGTGTGGTAGCCTAAGACCATAAGCATGCCTGTCCCTACAGTTTTCAATAAACTTCAGTCTTTGGTGGGGAGTGATCCAATCCACCTAATACAGCACACAGGGCTGGGAAGACAAGGGTCTATTATAGGGACTGTGGAGATGGCTCACCCATTAAGAACATTTATTCCTGTCTCAGAAGACTCACAGGACAGACAGCTAACAATCCTTTTTAACTTAAAATGCAGGTGGAATCTGCCCTCACCTGGCCTTTGTGGGAATTGCATGTATGTAGTGGCAAAACACCCATAAGTATAAACAAAAGCGCCACAAAATATCCTAAATTGTCTTGCAGGAAATCAGCTCTGCTGTTCACTTATCACTCATGATAAATTTAAGAAAACCAGAGGCAGATTGCTTTTTACTTCCTGATTTCCTTTATACAAGTTTAATGAACGTTCTCATTTCCTGAGTGGCCTGGAACAATATACTTGTGTTTCCCTTTAATTTGGTCTACATGAAGTTCCGTGAACATGTGTGTACAGTGTACAACATTTTACTGGTAGCTAAATATATGACCTCAAGGATACAATATGTCTAATTTTTCTATTATGTAGTTGGTATCCATGAGGTAGGCTATACACCAACATCCAAGTCGCCATCCCCCTGTGTAGCCCTGAGGCCCATGGCTGAAAAATCTGTGTGCAGCCTAAGATTCCTGGAACTTACTGAGATACATCCAAGCCTGTGATTTCTGGGTTTGCAGGCATGTGAAACCTCATCTGACTAAAGAAGAGTCTTAGAGTGAAAAGTTTGAAATTTATTTTATTCATAAAATACATTCATTTTACTCAATGAGAGTTTTCAAGACAGCAGTCATTATATACAGTATATAGCCTTAGCAAACTATTAAACCAATGACAAGAATAAAAGTATAACAAAAATTAACACAACCTTAAACAAAAATGAATAAAACCAAAGCATAAATACCCTAAGATATAAACAACAACAACAAAAAAAAACCAAAAAAAAAAAAAAAGGAAATTTCAGTTTCCTTTGGAATTTCATTATGGAAGAGCAAAAGAGGTGAGGAACTGGCATATTCTCTGTAGTGAATTATCTTTAGCTACACTTGCCCATGACATGCCTTCAGCTTGAAAACTGCACTAGAGAGAATCTTATGCTTTTGATGAGGTCTGTCTGGATGGCATATTCCTTGTCAGATTTCCATCACATATGGAGTCAGGGTTCTTAGTAATTTGTGTTGTGTTCTCTGTATATTAGACTTGTTTTTACACAAACTTTTATCTGGGGATAGTGAGCCAACAGATGTGGATCCGATTGTGGCTGGACCCCCTCATGGTAGGTTGATATTTGCCTCACTAGTGAGTTCAAAGCTGAAAAGAGGTGGCATTTTCTGAGGAGGCCTTGAACCTGGAGTGTAGAATGTCATGCCTTCAAGGTGTCTTTGGCTTCTTCCAGCCTTCCCAGTCTCCTTAACAGGTACTGTCAGGGAAAATCAGAAAAGAAAATATGATTCAGAAACAGTTTTGCTGTGCACATGGCAAGAAAATCAGGGCCTATTCACCCCTAGTAAACAAAAGTTAAGGAAGGAAACACACCCCATGAACACCCTGGCTGCTGGGGATGGGGCTCAATGGTGGCTGACTTGCCTGAGACATAGTGTTTCTGCTTCAGCAGCTCCATCTGCAGGAGGCTCTCATCCTGGGCTGTGGTCTGCTCCAGTTCCTGCTGGAGGTTTTCAAACCTAGGGGAGAAAGGCAGCTGGGGCACAAGCCTGGGGGAGCCACCTCCCCCCAGATATACTCAGACATACTAGACAATCGAGCATTACCTTTCAGCTGAGTTCATTCCCTGCTTCCCCAGGAGAAAAGGGTCAGATAGCACCTGGGCAGGATTTTTTTTTCTCAACTTTTAAAAACTGCTAGAAGTTGAACTGGAAAATACACACTGTGCTGGATTAGAAAAAAACAACATATTTCTCCAACAGTCCAAAGACATCATTTTGGAGAAATATCAGTATGAGAAGGTCTGAGGCACAGGTCAGGAAAGATGCAGCTGGCCTTGATTAGCTACCAGGTGAATGAGAACCTCCTGGAAAACTCTATGCCTGCCCTCTAGTGGAGCCTACACAGCAATGCAGAGAAGGCTCTGATTAATCCTACAGCGCAGAACCCTGAATGGGATTTGTCAACTCCTACTCTGTTTATAACCAGAGTAAATCTTTTCATAAGAAACTGATAAACACTGCAGAGAGCCTGCAATGAGCAGGAGTGTGCTGTATTCAAATCTGCCGAAGGGTAGACAATTATCTCTAAACGTGATGTTCCTGATGGAAAATAAAGTTGCAGGAGATTGCACTTATCTTCATGATTGATGATTCCCCTTGTAGGTTTCTGGATGCCATGGGAATATTTGTGGGGAGATCTAATGTTAGATTTGAGATACTCGGAGCATACTAGAGTTCTCAGAAGGGAAGAAGGGGACACAATCCCCATAAGACCAAGGAGGAAGCATATTGCTTCCTGGACGGAAGTTCCTGTTGACTGAGCCAGCAATGACAGTCTGAGGTGTTCATTCACTGGCTGTGGTTAGGAACTTTACCAATTGAACAGAAACTCAGAGGACAGAGATCCAGGTACAGTGGACCCACTTATATCCCCCTGCTTCTGGAAGCCTGGGCTCCTACCTCATCTGGGACACAGTGAAGTGATGCTGCAGCTTTGCTGCCAAGTCCCTTTGCCGGGTGAGCAGCTCCTTCTGCTTCATCAGGGACTGAAGATTTTCCTCAAGTCTTTGATGTTCCTTTTCATTAGAACATTGTGTTTTAGGAGAGGCTTGTCTGCACCCCTGTACATATAGACGCATGCACACACACACACACACACACACACACACACACTTGAACACATTCATGTACATGGATGCACACATACAAGCACACTACATTGTCTCCATGTTTGCTTTACCAGATAACACTGATGTAATATGAGATCACCTGGGATACTTCGAAGAAGAAATTGACCTTTCTTTAACCCACCGCCTCTCTACCCATATTCCAGCAGAGAGAAAGGAAAACACAAGGTCCTCTGAACACAGTGATGTGGAGAAGATTGTGTACTTTTGCTCTGTTTAGATAATTTTTCATTTTATTTTTACTTTATATGTTCAGTGTTGCCTGCCTGTGTGTCTGTATAACACATGCATGCCTGGTGATCTGGGAGAAGAATTCAGTATGCAGATAATTCAATGTAATGCTTGCCTTGTAAACCTGTACACAGACAGCTGAACCCCAGGGATCCTTTACCAGTAATCCAAGCTCTCCTAGCAAGTTCTCCAGTCTGCGAATTGAAGGCTTAGTTCCCCAGCACAAGACCACTGGATGGCAATGGGCCAGCCCCTTACTCTCACTCAATGCTTCCCAGTGCCTCCAGGGAGGGCAGCTTCCTCCTAAAGAAGCTCTCTAAAGCACAGGTTGCCTCAATTTAGGCCCAAAGCAACATGCTCAGAAACTAGAAAATCTCTAAACTCAGGAGTCTATATTAACCTTTCCTCCAAGTAAGATGACTGTGTCAGGGGTTTCTTTGAGTAACTGAAGGTTGACTAACTCAGCGAAAGGATTGCATGTATTATTCCATGTTTAACTATATTCCATGGACCACATTGTATGTTTGTACTCATCAAGGATGTGCATTTGAGTAGTTTCTAGTTGGGAGTGTTCTGATGAGTCCTGCTGTAACCCTGTTGTCCTCTCTTCTCTGTGGACACCTACTTTACATTCTGGAATCAATGGTCCACTTGGAGTCTGCATTCAACATTCTGAATAATTTTAAAGAGCTTCTCACAGGCTACAACATCTTACATTCCTACCAATATCTGATAGTTTTCATTTCTCCCAACCCTCCATCAGGCCGATTTTAACTCAGTATGAAGAAGTTTGGAATAAAAGCAGTTTCTGAGTGCTGCAGACACAACATGGAGTGGGTGCTTTAGAGTGTGATGAGCCTAAGGGGTGCACTGAGACAGCCTCTTCTCACACCTCAGCATAGCTGTGGGACTTCTGCTGGGCTGAGATGCATCCACAAGACCCTCTGCAGTTCAGAATTTCTCAAGGAATAAAGTCCAGGCCAAGATCCAAGGACAAGGTTAGCTGAACCAAGGTTAAACAAAGGTGAAAGGAAAATGGCAGCAGGCAGAAGAACAAAACAGGATGCAGGGAAGTCATCAGTGGTCAGCCACCATTCGCCCAGAGCAGAGAAGGACACAAACCCTCAGGCAGCCTTTCCTGCCTCCCAGTAGCCTTGTTCTCACCTTTATGAACCCTATTACTTTGTTTTTATCCCAAGGATTTCTTTGCAGATAAATAATTCTGCCTCTACAAATACCTGAAAATCTTTTAGCCTTCATCAGTTTTCTGTCTTTTGTTGTAGTTAGCTGTGTGGACATGGAGAATGATGGACAACATCATCTGTTCTTTGACTGATGCAAAGTGGTACTAACTAGATTAGGTACAGTACTTTCTCATTCAAATCTGTCTCCACCATTCTTAAAGATGTTCCATTGTTCCGTGGGTGAGTGAACATACACATAGAGGCTCAAACACATATTTTCTTACCCACAAAATTACACATAAGAAAACACAAATACACACACACAACTCTCTTGAACCCAGAAGGGCAAGGGACGGGGCTGGAATGTTGCAACTCTTTTTGTACTACAGGGAGAGGTAGTGGGTCCTCCCTGCTGTCTACAAGCCTCTTAGACACAGCCAGGCTTTTCTGCCCTGTCCTGAAATTATTTCCCCTCCTAGGACAGTTTTTATCACAGACTCAATGATTGTACAGAGAAATAAAAACCTCTGCACAAATGAGTTTGACCACACAATACCAAGTGCCCATGGAAGAGGGCTGGACATGAAGCCTCCTGATAGATCCAAGTTAACCCATCATAGTCTCCTCACTAAACCTGCCCAGATTCTGACACAGAAGACATTGATTGCACTTGCGAATGGAAATCACCATTGTCATTACCCAACAACTTTTGACTGGATTATAGTGCATATGATGTGAAAACAGCCCCAGTTAGTCAGTAGGAGGCTACTTAGTTCACCCATAGCACTTTCCTGAAATGCAATATTCTATACAACTATTAGGAGGAGTCTTTCCTAAGACACAGCTATACATATGATAGAGTGAGCATCAAAATGTCAGGTTCCATGTTGTGTAGGCAGTAAGATAAACCAGACATTTCATGGGACGTTATCCCTATTCAGTGAAAGAAAAGCCTACGTTGATTTTTAAAATAGCTCCATTGTTTGATTTTTTTATTTATTACAAAAATGCATTTGTTCCAAACCAATAAAAAAGTGCAGAAATTAAGAGAAACCAACAAGTCAGTTTACTTTCTGACCAAATGAATCATTTATCAATGAGATGAGACAGTAAAGGACAGGAAGCTCTAGTGTGAGGAGACAGGGATCCAAAGACCTTTGGCTATCCACTTAGCCAGAAGAGAAATTCTGAGGTTCAGTGAGAGGCCCAGGCTAAAGGGAATAAGGGAGAAAGCAACAGAGGTCACTTGATGTGATCATCTGGCCTTCCAACAACCCCACAAATGTAAGCATCCTCAGGCATGTATACACCACACATACACACACACACACACACACACACACACACACACACACACTCACCACAAATCGTAAGTGAACAGAACGCAATGAGGAGGACATCAACTGAACGAGGATGGCATTACCAGTTGAAATGAGACTCCTCACACTAGCTGTTTCAAGTGAGACCCACAGTTCTGCTTTCCATCATTTTGAGACTAAACATGCCTGGGGAAACATGCTGTGCTTCTGCAGGCTATGTTGGTGCACGTGGAGAAATTGTTCTCTTAAAATCTCAAATCTGCCACCCTGCCCCTTGTCTGTCATAAGCCCTGGCCACATCCCTGGTCATCCAGTGAGCTTCCGAGTGTAAGATCCAGGATGGGAGAACTTGCCTTGCCACTCAGAGCAAACAGTACTGAGAAGCTGTTACTTAAGTTTCTGTCAGTGTGAACCAAGAGCTTGGCCTGGTAAAGAGAACACCATGGCAGTCTCAGAAGAAGAGGGTAAAATAGTGTATGACACCCAAAAAGATGTCCACAAGACCCAGTCATTTGGCTTTTGTAGGGGACGTTCCTCCTTCCATGCTGTTTCTGCCTCTGATCTCATATGACCTGTGCCAAGCAAATGAGACCCAGACCCTTGAACTCATTCACACAGATCTCTGTGCTACTCCCTAAGTGGCTCCCATCACAGTACTGCTGCCCCATACTAGCATATTGGTGAGTGACATGTGATTTACCCATCTCCCTCCATGGACTGCAGCTTCTAGCAGAGCAGTAGGGTTTCCTTGGCAGTCATGCAGTGCCTTCCAAGAGGCTAACTCCCCTGAAAGACTTGTGAATGATCACAGAAATGAACTATTGGATGGCATGGGTCAGGTGGATAAGTGAGTAGAGAGTTACATGGGTGTGTGTATATGTGCGTGTGTGTATGTGTGTGTATGGGTAGACAGGTGGGGGCTTGGCCCTGCTGTTTCAAACTACCTGCTGCTGCTTTGTCCAGAGGTCATACATCTTCTCATGGGTCTCCTCACAGAGCCTCCTTGCCTCCTCACAGGACTCTTGTAGTAAAATATGCTCCCCATGCAGCTTTCTGTTGTTCTCTTTCAACGTGCTCACTTTTTCCCTTAGCTGAGTCCATTCACTCAGGAGCTGACTGTAGAGGGTGCTGAAATGTCACCAAAAATGATGAGTTCCACCTCCATCTCCCACTCCTGCTCCCTAATACCATGATTCCTGCAAGATCCCTTGTCCCCATTCCCAACAGCCCTTGGTTGGAACCCATATTAGCCATGGCAGCATCACTCAGGTGCAGGCCAAAGCCAGAGAATAGCCAAATTCCCGAAAAATTCCAACAACTTCTGAAGACCCTGACTGTAAAGGACCCATGTTCCTCTGAAAACTGGATCCCCCACTTCCCCCATACACACCCTGGTGTTTAATTGTTCACAGTATTGGGAAAACATGAGCAGGTAGAAGGAATCCATGCTTTGAGCAGGACAGAAGATCCAGCAGGAATACATTCCATCTTTGTGTCCCATAGAAACCATTCTGTGAGCTCCTGCCAGAGCCACAGAAACCAGTCATGGTTCAAACGATGTTTTCTGTCGAGAAGCTCCAGAAGTTGACAGGAAAATGTTGAGAGGGGCTCTCAGACTCTTCACTCTTTGGAGAACTCAGTTTAGGAGGTACAAGTCCAAGAGATATAAGGCAGGCTGCTTGCTAAGAGGTAAACAGACTAGAACCACAGCCCAACTTTGTTCTAAGGTGAAGAAGGTGCTGAGGAATGTTTTACTGTATACTGTGAATATGTGTTGCTCCCATTGGTTAATAAATAAACTGCTTTAGCCTATGGCAAGGCAGGATGGAGCCAGGTAGAAAAATCCAGACGAGACAAAGAAGAAAGTCAGAGGTAGAGCATATGCCAGCTGCCACCCAAGGAGAAACATGCCAGCAGCCTGGCCATGCAGAAGCCATGTGGCAAAATATAGATTAACAGAATGGGTTACGTTAAGATGATAGAGCTAACTAGCAAGAAACTTAAGTCATCAATCATACAGTTTGTAAGTAATATAAGCCTCAGTGTGTTTATTTGCACCATTTGATGCAGGAGTTAGGTCAGACAGGTTCCTCCTGATAGCTGCATCAGGCAGGACTGGAAAAAACTTCAGACTATCAGAAGCAGTCCTTACCAATTTTTACTAAATTAGTAAATTACTAAATTAGGCACTCACTGGTAGGAGTTGGTCTGCTCACTCAGCTTCTTGCACCTGTACGAGGCCTCACAAACCTCCTTGGGGAATTTCTTTACATCTGACATCTCCTTATGCTGTGTTTTCAGCATGTCAATCTCAGATTTCAGCCTGTGGTAGGGCATGGCCCAGGAGAAAAGAACCCCATGAACACGGGTGTCAGGGACCACATGAATTAAGGTTCTGTTTTGTACTACACTAGCCCACTGGATGTCACACCCTGAATTCTATCCTGGATCTCCTGGTGTGCATTAGACTTGCCTCACTGTCTCATGGCCAGGAAAGGCTGGGTATCAATAGGGAAGGATACAGGATTACATGAGCTCTCTCAGTAGCTCTGGACGGGTAGACTAGCTCTCTAAGAAGGTCTTGGAGTCTATGGCACAGATCCAGGTCTATCTGAAATCTGCAATGGCATTCCTACTGTCTTGAGAAAACAGATTCTTTCTCCTTATAAGGATACCCAGAACTCATAATCAGTATTGCCATGGAGGAGGCACTACATGAGGAAGGCTGTATAAACTCCCATACAGAGATAGAATGTCACAGAAATGCAGATAGGGGGCATTGTCTCATAGTGTAAGGAACAAGCTGAGAGGAGCAGAATTGAATTCCAGGCCTTCTGGTCACACACAGATGGACTGAGTAGGACCACCAGGCCCTTCAAGCTGCTCCCATAGCAAAAAGCAAAAGTAAATATCAATTCAGAGCACTGAGCATCTCCTAAAAGCCAATGCCTGTCAAGGCCTCTTGAAATGCATGTTGTGATCTTACTCCCTGTGCCCTACTCTGTAGATTGTGATTCAGGCCACAGGCTCTGGTTTTCATTTGGAGGAATCGGAACAGCCTATGTCCTATCTCACTCCTACAGGCTTCAGTTCTGCCTCTCAAATGCACTCAGGACACAGTAGGGTCAAGACAGTCGCCAGAGAAAAGGGCATGATGAATACCTGTTGTTCAACTCATTGTTGTTATAAAGGGCCAGGAGTTCCAGCAGTTCATTCCTCTCATTGGTCATCATCTGTAGCTGAAGGTTCAGTTTATCCACCTGGTTCAGCTGCTTCTCCTGCTCAGTGAGGAAGAAGGGTGTGGATGATGCCTTCCTAGTAGTCCCTGTAGGTACATAAACACAGTGAATTTGTACAGATGAATGGCATAGGGCCAAGAGATCATGTGGAACACACAGGAGGCCTGAGGAAGAAGAAATGCATGGCACCCGGTGAAGCCCTCAAATATCAGAGCAGATATCCTTAAACTGGGTCCCATAAGCCATGTGTCTGTCTCCAATCTCTAAGGCTAGATATATGCCTTATGACCTACTGCAGCCCCACTGTCCCTGAAAGGCATAAGGAAGGCCAGCCATGTTGGTTTAGAATTGTCAGCCGATACCTGATGCGATGCAACAAAGTCCTGTATTGCCTGGTGCTTTGAATCTCCCATCCCTGATAACCTGTGTGCAGGACTAAAGGCAACTCAATGTCTCAGACCTTGGTACATGGATAGTAAGTTTCCCTTCCTGGTATTTATATCAGATATCCATGAGATCTATAGAAATCCACTGAGAATAAAGTGCAGCAAAATCCTACCCTGATATCTCATTAGTGGTTCTGTGCCTCCTTTAGCATTTGTTGACAATCATAATGAACTGAAAAAGGTCCCAGCAAAGCAGCTGCTTCCCTGACATTTCCTGGCCCTCTGCCAACTAATCATCAGACATCCTCCACTTTTGATCTGTTCTTTAGGAACCCAGGTAAGCTGCATAGGCCCATTGCTTCAAATGATCACAGCTACTGAACCCCATTAAGAGAATGATCATGTCTGGCATCAACTGCTGCTTCGAAATCCAGGGCTTTCTATGTCAATTAGTGTTCTCAGTTTTGCCAACATGTTGATTGGTGAACCCTTAAACACTTAATGAATGCCTTAATGACAAATGGCATTGCCACAACACTGGTAATTTCACAAAAGATGCCAATGACACTCAGGATACAATAGAATTTCCAGAGAAGGGACAGTTAGGGTCACTGCTAATGTCATCACCTATCTGATAACAAACTCTTCTCCAATTCACCAAAAGCCAAGCTGCCCTTTCCAGCACCTTCCCTGAGACAGGGGAGGGCCTTCAGCACCTTGTCATTCCAATCCAGTGATCTCACTGATTCATTAGAATCTAGTTCATTCTAATTCAATAGTTCATCATATGTGGAAGGAAAGACTTGTTGTCCAAACCCTGCCGAAGAATGGCTCTTCTCATCCTGAAGAATGCTAACTAATAAGATGAGAAATAAAGGATGCTAAGAAATTAGCTCAGGATAATGGGAAAGGAAGATCAGTTCCACAAGGTGAACAAGCACATTAGAGAAGATCCACGAGGCACTTATAATGTATGGGGATGGTCGAGGATTCTATAGGTCCTGTAAGAACAATGATAAGTCACATAGGTAATGATTAAACTTTTGCCAAAAGCTTCAGCAGAATACATTCTAACCATCATGATGTTAGCAAAGGTGTTATCAACTATTAAAAGATGTGACTGAAAATACCTAAAGACTGGGCTTCCATAGGTGAGCCCTCTGACACCAAGAACAAATACTTACAGGAAGAGTGGTGTCCCAGTCCTGCACTCAAGATAGAGGGAAGATGACTGGCTAGTGAGAGGGCATGAACTCAGAAACCTTAGGGACCACTGACATGCAGCAATTCTTGGTGGCTCCTGCCCTGCTAGTAGTTGTTATTTAAAATGTGAGAATCTCTAGCATTGGTCAGGGGACTTTACTCTCTCTGTTATTAGTGACACACACCAAAAGACATCCAGTGTGGGTGAAGTGCAGGGCAGGCACTGAAACCTCTTTAGTCCCTCTGTGCTTCCTTCCCACTCAGAGTGAAAGCAGAGGGCCCTCAACAGAGCAGCTGCAGCCTTGACCATCCCTGGCTCTCTGCCAAACTAACCTTGAAAATCCTCAACTTTGTTCGGCTCTTGAAGAATTCAGAGGACTAAAATAGTCCCATTGCTTCTCAGAAACTCTCACCTGCTTAGCCTCACTCCTGGAAGGATCAGCTGAAGCCTTTCTCCTTCAGGAAGCTCCCCATCCCTTTCCCAGGACTCACTGTGCTTTCCCCAGAACCACTTATTTCTTGATGTGTGACATGGAGACTAAAGGCCATCTTCCTTCTGCTTCCCTTTGGTGTCCCTGTGCTCGCCATACTGTCTCCCAACAATCCTGTTCAGTCTAGACGGCATGTCTGTAGGTGAAACACGAGGCACTGCACAAATGCCCCAATGACAGTTGGCGTTGCCACAACACTGGTGACATCACATGGAATGCCAGGGCTCTCCAGGATACAGTAGAATGTCCATGTGCTGATGTCACCTGGTATAGCTATTTCATCCCTGTTACATACCTCACCCAAAAGTGACTTGAAACCACGTTGCCATTTTCAGGAGCCTCTGGATTCACAATGGAAGCCTTTAGGTAGATCCTCCTTCCAAAGCCAGAAATCTAGGCTTCTGCTTCATTAGAAAATTTATCTAAGTGAAGTTGAAAGCTCACTTTGCATGCACTGTCCAGGGTTGGATTTTCCCCTCCTTAAGATTCATAATCAATATTTTGAGAAAAAAGGATGCTCAGAAATTCGGTCAGGACAATGGGGAGTAGTAGGGATGAGAACTCTGAAGTTAAGAATCCCCAGGGAAAATCCTCAGAATTTTAGAGATTGGTGGGCTCAAAAATGTTACATAGTTAGTTATGAATATTCCCCCAGAGTGGCAGTAGAGCTCACTCAAGCTATGAGGTTGTGAGTGAAGATGTGACTAGCTCTGGACAGGTCTGGTTGGAGCCACTGAGACCAGGTTAGCTCTCAGATATTGAAAGCAAGCAATTCATGGAAAGAGTATGATGACACAAACCTTGAATTCATAGACTGTGGAAAATGTAGTGGCAAGTCAGATTTCAGTGTGGGCGATGGAGAGGCATCATGAATGAAACATAAATACACACACACACACACACTCACACACTCACACACACACACAAACTAGGCATTCAATCATGGAGTGGAACATGATGTAGATCACTGCTATGGTGCTTCAACCAGTAAAAAATGGCCAAATGCCTATTTTTCTAGCCATGTGTTCTAATCCACATGCTCTTGAATAGGTGGCACTGCTATCTTTGGGTTGAAGATCCATTAGGAGAACATGAGAAGGGCAGGTAAGGGGAGAGACTCAAGAGTTGTTGCATCATACAGCTTTGTTATATGCAAACCTCACATTTCTTATCGTGACATCGCTATAAAGAGAATCCAGGACACATGGTCAGCATGGAATGCATGTTCTCCAACCAAATCTCTGGACCTAAGCATAACCCTTGCAACCTAGTACTGATGAAACTTTTAGGTGATCTGTGTCATTTCAGATTTTGAAGCTTTAAGCAAATAAATGTGATTGTCAACTTTATTTCTAAATAGATTCTTGTGAAGACCAAAAAGTTGAGGACATATTGGAATTTGGGAGCAAGGCATGTCTCCTAAACTGACATATAAACTATTTTAAGAACACAGATGACAGTATGGGGGAAAGGAAATCAGAGGAGAGAGGTGGTATAGAGAGAGGGGGGAGATACTGAGAGAGTGATTGCTCACATGAATCCAGAGATGAGGCAGTAGATCTAGATGGAAAAGTATAAAGGATTGCCTGCAAATCCCATTAATTAGAAAGAGTCCCGAGTCAGCTGTATAGTTGAGACCTCAGACAGCTTGGTCTTTCTAAAAATCAGTTGTGGAATATCACACTTCCATGAACAGATACCCTGCCCAGGATATATAGTTATTCACCCAGCAAAGACAGAAACACCTTCTGCATGGTCCTGCCTCTTATCTCACTGATGTCCCATCCAGAGGAGGGTTCATGTTCTTCCAAATGCCCTGAGATCAAGCTGACAGGGGACAGTACCTGCCTTCTACAATATTCATCTCAGCCCACTCTTGGTAGTTGGATCATGTTCAGGAAATGAACTGGGGGATAAGACTGTGCCTAGCCGGTTCTCAAAGTTCAGCCTTGAGACTCCCCCTCTGTGAATGTCAACTCTCCTGTCTTCTACAGGCAGGGGTCTGCTGGTTTCTTCTCCTTTTTACATGGTTCAGGTGACCCAAAGGAGAGCCTCCTCAAGCTTATTCACAGCTGCTCAGGATACAGCCTGGCTTCAGACTCCCCAAATCTGGCCTCAACAGCCATGAGAATGGTGCCACAGTCAACATGACTTTTTTGAGACACAGGCTCTCCTGGCACTTGCACTGCAGTCAGTCTTCAATTCTCCTCCTCATTTCCCAGTTGGTTGAGGTCAAGGCATGCATCACTATTCCAAGCTCCTTTTTTCTATTTCTAAATGTTCAAACATCCAGAAAATCCAAACTCTAAAATGATTGTGTTCTCAGACCTTTCCCACAGGCCATTCTTGACCTTTGGAAATCCAGGAGCCAGTGTTGTTTGAGTGGCTACTTCATTCCCAGCCTGAGGCCCAGATCTACAAAGGCAGGCTGTGTGAGATGGAGTTTTCCATGGTGTGATGTCACTGGGGGAGTTCCCACAGAGCAGAGCTGACTCAGGCTGCATTTTGAGGCTGGTAAAAGTGACTTTGAGCCTGACAATAGGTACCTGATAATTCTACCATTCCCTGGTCCTTAGATGGCTCCTACCTCAGGGCCTTAATCTGATCGTTCCTCCTAGTCTGTAAATCCACTGCCCTTCAGTGCAGTTGCGGAGGCCTAGACACTCTGATGCAGGAAAGTTGGGGCCCTAAAGCCAGTTTATGCTCTATAGGGGGATGCTGTTTGATGTGTTTTTGTTTTATTTATTTATAAAAAAGTTTTTTTTTCAATTTTACATACCAGTTCCTGTTTTCCCTTCCTTCACTTTTCTCATGCCTCATCACTCCCCAGCCCACCTCCCATCCACACTCTTCAGAGAGGGTCCGGTCTCCCTTGGGTAGTCAACAATGTCTGGCATACTAAATTGAGGCAGGACCAAGCAGCACCCCTCTGTGTCAATGCTGAGTAAGGTATCCCACTATAGGAAATGTGTTTCAAAAAGGCATTTTATGCACCTGGTATAAGTTCTGGTTCCATTGCCAGGGGCTGCCCAAACAAATCTAGCCACATATCTGTCACCCACGTTCAGAGGACCTAGTTTGGTCCTGTGCTAGTTCCGGCCAGAGTCCATGAGTTTCCAGCTTGGGTAAGCTATCTCTGTGGTTTTCCCCATCATGGTCTTGACCTCACTTGCTCCTGTGGTTCTCCTGCCACTCTTTAAGTGAAATCTAGGAGCTCAGCCCAGTGTTGGTTATGGATCACTGCATCTGCTTCCATCAGTTACTGGTTCAGGTTCTATTTTGACCTTTAAGGTAGTCACTAATATAATTATAGCCAAGGTATGTTCAGGCACCCTCTCCATTATTACTTGAAGTCTTAGCTGTGGTCATCCTTGTGGATTACTGGGGATTCTCCTAGCACCATGTTTCTCCCTAACAACCTAATGGTTTCCTCTATCAAGGCATCTGTTTCATTACTCTCCCTCTGTATCCCTCCCTCCACTGGGCCATCTCATTCTCTTCTGTTCCCATCACCCATCCCCTCATTTCTACCCTCTCCCACTTTACCCATGAGATCTTAACTATTTTTCCTTTCTAGGGCCCTCCATGTATGTCACTCTTAGGGTCCTCCTTTTTACATAGCTTCTCTGGGGTTGTGGATAGTACCCAGCTTACACTTTGCTTTGCATCTAATATCCATTTAAGAGAGAGCACATACCATGTTTGTCTTTCTGGGTCTGGGTAACCTCTCTCAGGATCTAGTTTCATCCATTTGTCTACATATTTCATGGTATTACTATTTTTTAGCACTGAGTAATATTCCTTTGTGTAAAGGTACCAAATTTTCATTATTCATTCTTCAGGTGAGAGCCATCTCGGTTGTTTCCAGGTTCTTGCTATTACGAATAATGCTGCTATAAATGTGTTTGAGCGAGTGAACTTGTGGTATGAAAGAGCATCTTTTGGGTATATGCCCAGTAGTGGTAATATTGGGTCTTGAGGCAGGTTGAGTCCCAATTTTCTGAGATACTGCCATACTGATTCCAGAGTGGCTGTACAAGTTTGAACTTCACCAACAGTGGAGGCTTCTTCCCCTTGCACTGCATCCTCTCCAACATAACCTGTCATTAATGGTTTGGATCTTTTTTTTGTTTGTTTGTTTTTTTTTTATTATTATTATTATTATTTTACAACACCATTCAGTTCAACATAATAGCCACAGAATCCCCTGTTCTCCCCCTCTCGCCCACCCCTCCCCCCAGCCCACCCCCCATTCCCACCTCCTCCAGATCAAGGTCTCCCCCGAGGACCGGGGTTGACCTGGTAGACTCAGTCCAGGCAGGTCCATTCCCCCCTCCCAGACCGAGCCAAGTGTCCCTGCATAAGTCCCAGGATTCAAACAGCCAACTCATGCAACGAGCCCAGGACCTGGCACCAATGCACAGCTGCCTCCCAAACAGATCAAGCCAAATGACTGTCTCACCCGTTCAGGTGGCCTGATCCAGTTGGGGGCCCCTCAGCCTTTGGTTCATAGATCCTGTGCTTCCATTCATTTGGTTATTTGTCCCGGTGCTTTATCCAACCTTGGCTTCAACAATTCTCGCTCATATAAACCCTCTTCTTACTCACTAATTAGACTCCCAGTGCTCCACCAGGGGCCCAGCCGTGGATGTCTGCCTTCAGATTCCTCAGTCCTTGGATGTGGTTTATGGCACCACTATCTGGGTGTCTGGCCATCCCATCACCAGAGTAGGTCAGTTCCAGCCGTCTCGCGACCATTGCCAGCAGTCTTTTGAGGGGGTATCTTTGTGGATCTCCGTGGGCCTCCCTAGCTCTCTGCTTCCTCCCCTTCTCACCTTCTCATGTGGTCTTCATTTACCATGGTCTCCTATTCCTTGTTCTCCCTCTCTTTTCTTGATCCAGCTAGGATCTCCCACTCTTTCCCTGGACTGTCGCCCTTCATTGTTCCCACTCATGACCAGGCTATTCATGTAGATCTCGTCCATTTCTCCGTGTCTTTTTTTGGGGTCCCGTTTTCCAGGTAGCCTCACTGGTGATGTGAGTAGCAGTCTAGTCATCCTTGTTCCACATCTAGCATCTTCCTATGAGTGAGTACATACCATATTTGTCTTTCTGAGTCTGGGTTACCTCACTCAGGATGATTTTTTCTAGATCCATCCATTTGCCTGCAAACCGTGTGATGTCATTGTTTTTCTCTGCTGAGTAGTATTCCATTGTGTATATGTGCCACAATTTATTTATCCATTCTTCAGTTGAAGGGCATCTAGGTTGTTTCCAGGTTTTGGCTATTACAAACAATGCTGATATGAACATAGCTGAGCAAGTGCTCTTGTGGTATGATTGAGCATTTCTTGGGTATATGCCCAGGAGTGGTATAGCTGGATCTTGGGGGAGATTGATTCCCAATTTTCTAAGAAAGCGCCATATTGATTTCCAAAGTGGTTGTACAAGCTTGCATTCCCACCAGCAGTGGAGGAGAGTTCCCCTAGTTCCACATCCTCTCCAGCATAAAGTGTCTTCAGTGTTTTTGATCTTAGCCACTCTGACAGGCGTAAGGTGGTATCTCAGAGTTGTCTTGATTTGCATTTCCCTGATGATTAGGGAAGTTGAGCAATTCCTTAAATGTCTTTCAGCCATTTGGGATTCCTCTGTTGAGAATTCTCTGTTTAGTTCTAAAGCCCATTTCTCAATTGGACTGTTGGTCATTTTGATGTCTAATTTCTTGAGTTCCTTATATATTCTGGATATCAGTCCTCTGTCAGATGTGGGGTTGGTGAAGATCTTTTCCCATTCTGTAGGCTGTCGCTTTGCCTTGTTGACCGTATCCTTTGCTCTACAAAAGCTTCTCAGTTTCAAGAGGTCCCATTGATTGATTGTTTGTCTCAGTGTCTGCGCTACTGGTGTTATATTTAGGAAGTGATCTCCTATGCCAAGGCGTTCAAGACTATTTCCTACTTTCTCTTCTTAAAGGTTCAGAGTAGCTGGATTTATGTTGAGGTCTTTGATCCACTTGGACTTAAGTTTTGTGCACGGTGACAGATATGGATCTATTTGCATCCTTCTACACGCTGATATCCAGTTATGCCAGTACCATTTGTTGAAGATGCTTTCTTTTTTCCATTGTACACTTTTGGCTTCTTTGTCAAAAATTATATGTCCATAGGTGTGTGGGTTAATGTCAGGGTCTTCAATTCGATTCCATTGGTCCACATGTCGGTTTTTATGCCAATACCAGGCTGTTTTTATTACTGTAGCTCTATAGTAGAGCTTGAAGTCGGGAATTGTGATGCCTCCAGAAGTTGTTTTATTGTACAGGTTTCTTTTAGCTATCCTGGGTTTTTTGTTTTTCCATATGAAGTTGAGTATTGTTCTTTCCAGATCTGTAAAGAATTGTGTTGGTATTTTGATGGGGATTGCATTGAATCTGTAAATTGCTTTTGGTAAGATTGCCATTTTTACTATGTTAACCCTGCCTATCCATGAGCATGGGAGATCTTTCCATTTTCTGAGATCTTCTTCAATTTCTTTTTTCAGGGACTTAAAGTTCTTGTCATATAGGTCCTTCACTTGCTTGGTTAGTGTTACCCCAAGGTATTTTATGTCATTTTTGGCTATTGTAAAGGGTGATGTATCTCTAATTGCCTTCTCAGCTTCTTTGTCCATTGTATATAGGAGGGCTACTGATTTTTTTGAGTTGATCTTGTATCCTGCTATGTTGCTGAAGGTGTTTATAAGCTTTATCAATTCCTGGGTGGAATCTTTGGGGTCACTCAAGTATACTATCATGTCGTCTGCAAATAGGGAAAGCTTGACTTCTTCCTTTCCAATTTGAATCCCCTTAATCTCCTTATGTTGTCTTATTGCTCTGGCTAGAACTTCAAGTACTATATTGAATAAGTATGGGGAGAGTGGACAGCCTTGTCTCGTTCCTGATTTTAGTGGAATTGCTTTGAGTTTCTCTCCATTTAATTTGATGTTGGCTGTTGGTTTGCTATATATTGCCTTTATTATGTTTAGGTATGTTCCCTGTATTCCTGATCGCTCCAAGACTTTTATCATGAAGGGGTGTTGGATTTTGTCAAATGCCTTTTCTGCATCTAGTGAGATGATCATGTGGTTTTTTTCTTTGAGTTTGTTTATATGGTGTATTACATTGATGGACTTTCGTATGTTGAACCACCCTTGCATCCCTGGGATGAAGCCTACTTGATCATGGTGGATAATTGTTCTGATGTGTTCTTGGAGTCTGTTTGCCAGTATTTTATTGAGTATTTTTGCATCAATGTTCATGAGGGAGATCGGTCTGTAGTTCTCTTTCTTTGTTGCATCCTTGTTTGGTTTAGGAATCAGGGTAATTGTAGCCTCATAGAAGGAGTTTGGTAATGTTCCTTCTGTTTCTATTATGTGGAACAATTTAGAGAGTATTGGTATTAACTCTTCTTTGAAGATCTGGTAGAATTCTGCGCTGAAACCATCTGGTCCTGGGCTTTTTTTTGGTTGGGAGACCTTTAATGACTGTTTCTATTTCCTTAGGGGTTATTGGACTATTTAAATAGTTTATCTAGTCTTGATTAAACTTAGGTATGTGGTATCTATCCAGAAAAATGTCCATTTCTTTTAGGTTTTCCAGTTTTGTGGAGTAGAGGTTTTTGAAATATGACCTTATAATTCTCTGGATTTCCTCAATGTCTGTTGTTATGTCCCCCTTTTCATTTCTGATTTTGTTGATTTGGATTCTCTCTCTCTGTCTTTTGGTTAGTTTGGATAAGGGCTTGTCTATCTTGTTGATTTTCTCAAAGAACCAACTCTTTGTTTCATTAATTTTTTGTATTATTCTCTTAGTTTCTAATTTATTAATTTCACCTCTCACTTTGATAATTTCCTGGCGTCTATTCTTCCTGGGAGACTTTGCTTCTTCTTGTTCTAGAGCTTTCAGATGTGCTGTTAATTCACTAGTGTGCGATTTCTCCAACTTCTTTATGTGGGCATTTAGTGCTATGAATTTCCCTCTTAACACTGCTTTCATAGTGTCCCATAAGTTTGGGTATGTGGTGTCTTCATTTTCATTGATCTCTAGGAAGTCTTTAATTTCTTTCTTTATTTCTTCCTTAACCCATTGGTGATTCAGTTGAGCATTATTCAGTTTCCATGAGGTTGTAGGTTTTCTGTAGTTTTTGTTGTTGTTGAAATCTAGCTTTAAACCATGGTGATCTGATAGAACACAGGAGGTTATTCTGATTGTTTTGTATCTGTTGAGATTTGCTTTGTGGCCAAGTATGTGGTCGATTTTAGAGAAAGTTCCATGGGGTGCTGAGAAGAAATTATATTCTTTCTTGTTAGGATGAAATGTTCTGTAGATATCTATTAGGTCCAATTGGGTCATGACATCGGTTAAGTCCTTTATTTCTCTGTTAAGTTTCGATTTGGGAGATCTGTCCAGTGGTGAAAGTGGGGTGTTGAGATCTCCCACTATTAATGTGTGGGGTTTTATATGTGGTTTAAGCTTTAGTAATGTTTCTTTTACATATGTGGGTGCCCTTGTGTTTGGGGCATATATGTTCAGAATTGAAACTTCATCTTGGTCGATCTTTCCTGTGACGAGGATGTAATGTCATTCTTGATCTCTTTTGATTGATTTTAGTTTGAAGTCTATTTTGTTGGATATCAGGATGGCTACCCCTGCTTGTTTCTTAAGACCATTTGATTGAAAAGTCTTTTCCCAGCCTTTTATTCTTAGGTAGTGTCTATCTTTGAATTTGAGATGTGTTTCTTGTATGCAGCAGAAAGATGGGTCCTGCTTTCGTATCCATTCTGTAAGTCTATGTATTTTTATAGGTGAATTAAGTCCGTTGATATTAAGGGATATTAATGACCAGTGATTTTTCATCCCTGTTATTTTTGGTGGTAGTGTGTGTGTACTTCTCTTCTTTGGGGTTTACTGTTGTGGCTTTATCTATTGCCTGTGTTTTCAAGTGTGTATCTGACTTCCCTCGGTTGGAATTTTCCTTCTAGTGCTTTCTGTAGGGCTGGGTTTGTGGATAGGTATTGTTTAAATCTGGCTTTGTCTTCGAATGTCTTGTTCCTTCCGTCTATGATGATTGAAAGTTTTGCTGGGTATATTAGTCTGGGCTGACATCCATGGTCTCTTAGTGTCTGCATTACATCTGTCCAGCTCCTTCTGGCTTTCAAAGTCTCCATTGAGAAATCGGGTGTTATTCTGATGGGTTTACCTTTATAGGTCACTTGGCATTTTTCCTTGGCTGCTCTTAATATTCTTTCTTTATTCTGTACATTTAGTTGTTTAATTATTATGTGTCGAGGGGACTTTTTTGGGGGGTCTAGTCTGTTTGGTGTTCTATAGGCTTCTTGTATCTTCATAGGCATTTCCTTCTTTAAGTTGGGAAAGTTTTCTTCTATAATTTTGTTGAATATATTTTCTGTGCCTTTGAGTTGGTATTCTTCACCTTCTTCTATCCCTATAATTCGTAGGTTTGGTCTTTTTATGGTGTCCCAGATTTCTTGGACATTTTGGTTCATGATTTTGTTGGCTTTAGTGTTTCCTTCGACTGATGGAACTATTTCTTCTACTGTAACTTCAATGCCAGAAATCCTCTCTTCCATCTCTTGCATTCTGTTGGTTATACTTGCATCCAAAGTTCCTGATCTTTTACTCAGGTTTTCTATTTCCAGCATTCCCTCTGTTTGTGTCTTTTTTATTTTTTCAATTTCCCTTTTCAGTTCTTGGACTGTTTCCTTTGTTTGTTTCATTGCTTTTTCATGATTTTCTTTCAGTGCTTTATTGTTTTCTTCCAGGATTTTAATGTTTTCTTCCAGGACTTTATTGTTTTCTTGGAGGGCTTTATTGTTTTCTTCTAATTTGTTTGCCCTTTCCTCTAGTTGTTTACAGCGTTCTTCCAATTTTCTTGTCTTTTCCTCTACACAAGCCTCTACCTTCTTCATGAAGTTACTCATAAGGCTACTTTCTTCTGCTTCTTCCAATTTTTGGTGTTCAGGTCTAGATGTTGGAGGCGAGCTAGGTTCTGGTGATGCTGTATTGCTCTTCATTTTGCTGTATGTACTTCTGCTTTGACGTCTGCCCATCTCCTTGTGGTTCCTTCTTGGTCTTATCAGTGTACTTGTTTCAGAAAGAGCTGACAGACTCAGGAAGACTCTCTCTGTTGTCCAAAAGGGAGTTCTCTTGTCCAACTCTTTGGTCCAGAAGGGAAGTCAGGGGCAAGCTCTGGTCCAGAATGGCAGTCGGGGACAGGCTGGGAGCTGGGGGCTGGTCTCTAAGTCTCAGGAAGTGGCTGGGGTCTTGGGCAGATGGGCGTGGGGGCAGGGCGCGGAGACTGCAGGGGCTGCCGGGGGCTTGGAAAAGGGGATCCCTCCCGGTGGGGCTAGAAGGGGAACTGCCCGGTGGCCAGAACCTGGTGCCAAGTTGGGCAGGTCCTCCCGGGGTGGCTGGTGGCCAGGGATGGGGTCCGGGCTGGACCCAGGCACTCACCACTGGTCCAGAAGGGAAGTCGTCCAATGGTTTGGATCTTATTCATTCTGACATATGTAAGATGGTATCTTAGTGTCATTTTGATTTGCATTTCCCTGATGGCTAAGCATTTTGAGCAATTCCTTAAATGTCTTTTGGGCATTTAATATTCTTCTGTTGTGAATTCTCTGTTTAAATGTGTATCCCATTTTTTAAGTTGGATTATGTGGTATTTTGATGTCTAGTTTCTTGAGCTGTTTATATATTTTGGAGATCAGCCCTCTGTCAGATGTGGGTTTGGTGAAAATCTTTTCCCATTCTGTAGGCTGCCATTTCATCTTGTTTACCCTCTCATTTGCCTTACATAAGCTTCTCAGCTGTAGGAATGTCAGCTATTGGTGAAATTATTAAGGCCACTCCACATAGTTAAAAGGGAGGTTAATTTTATTACAAGTGAAGGGATAGGTACCAGTGTCTGGGAAAGGTGTTTTGCAGTCCAGCAGTGTTCTCTGGAGAACTCTGCTCAGTCTGCCTCCAGCGTCCAGGGTCCAGGAACCAAGAGAACTGACCCATCTGGATCTCGGGTCTTCATGGTCCTCTCTCAGCCCTGCCTTGTAGATGTGACAGTTACCAAAACCTCAGTGGGGTTTGGAACTTCTAGATCAAAGATGGAATGGCTACCCACTACATCTCCCCTTTTTTGTCTAAATAAGAAAGTTCTAACCTAATACAAGACTATATACAAAGGATTGGTAATCAAATATTGTGAAGGAGTAATGAGGCATAGTGACCTAGATAAGATGGAACTTCAACCAATACGAACAATATCAAGGAAGAAACACATACTAAAATTCAGAGAAGTCTAGAGTGTAGGTAAATAGCTTGTTACAGTCATCATTCCAAAAGGTGTCCTATCATAAAGAACCTGAATCTAATATTAATAATATGTTCTATCTAATACACACACACACACACACACACATATATATATATATATATATATATATATATATATATATATATTAAATATAACTGCTAGTCTTCAAAGATAGAAAGGTAGATTATTGAATCTACTTTTAAAATGGAACTACTAGTTTTAAATATTTCAGAATGGATTGGATTTTTATATATTATATATAAATTATGTATATTGATACAGATTTGAGATTGATTTTGTTAGAAAATACTGCACATATACTTCTATCTTGTTCAGTGTATCATTCCTATACAGTTCATTTCACAATGCAATGCAATTTTCAGTCCTTGAAAGTTATTGCCAACTATTTAGGATAATAAAGAAATGCAGGTTAGCATTTTGTCATTACAATGAAACCTGTAGTCATATTAGCTCTGTCCTCAAGGTCAAGCAGAAATATATTTTAGATAGACAGGTCATCTTAAAGCACTTCAGAGATCTGCAGAATATGACATTTAAAATGATAACATATATTTTTTTTCTTTTTTTATGACTATGAGACATGTCTGTTCCTGGGAGCATCAATCTACTTCAAAGAAGATGATGGGAAGTGAAGAAACTCTATATAGTGTTTACTTTATTTGTATCAAATGTTAGCCACTGGGTAAGAACGTGACCTTATATCAACTGCTGACAGTATGCTTTCCAAAATGGACAAGCGGGACACACACAAAAAAAGACTGTTGCACCTTGCAAAGACAAGGTAGGAATGCCCTTCAAAAAATCTTGCTTCACAGATGAGTCTGTAAAATATGCTAGGCCTGTAGGCCAAAGATGGATGCCCCAATGTTGCAGAGAAATCTTGAGTGACAGTCTAGGCAACAAAATGTTTGTGTCATTTCTCACATATTTTGGAAGTTGCTTAGTTATATTTCCTATATACTCAATATTATTTCCTTCTCGGGTCTCTGAAGGAGTTGAATATTAGATAGTTATAGTTTTTCTTGTTAAGATATTCAGAAAATATACTCACTAAAGAGGTGTAAAGTATATAAGTTTGAAAGACATCAAAAGCTATTTTTCGGTTGGTAATGCAAATTAGGATAGAAGGTGAATTAGACACAGTCGTTGCAACAGTTAATGAAAATAGAGGTCATAAATTAGAAACAGAGCAAAGAGGAGTATAGTGAGGATTCAGAAGGATGAAAAAGAAGAGAATAATGTAATTATAATCTCAAAAATAATGGAAAAGTATTTCATGTCATAAAAAGGAAAATTGCTACACAACACTTGACCCGTTCCTTAAAATGTTAGTTGTTTCTACAATTTCACATTCTCCCTCGGAGCTCTGCAAAGGCACTGAAGGCAAACACCAGTCCTGAAGTCCCTGGTGAATCAACCATTTTATGTTGGACCTCTTCTGTGAGCACAGCTCAGTGCTCTATCATGCCCAGTGAATTGGCCGTAAAGCACTGCTTCTCTCATATTTTATCAGAAAAACACCATCCTTCCTTCATCATCTTCCAGTGGGTGTGTGATACCTCTGCTTGTGATAACCAAGCATCCCCAATGCTTCCTGTGAGCCAGTCCATCAGGAAATAATTTCTTTCAGGTATCAGTAGATTACATAGCCTGTATTTCAAGGAGGTTTAAGTAAGTGCATGACTTACTTTCCCACTTCTATTGCACTCAGATTGATCTCATCTGTTCTCATAGCCTACAATGCCATGAGCCAAGCTTTGCCAGGAGGTTTCATTGATCTTTTGAAAGTCTTTTCTAATTCAAGTTGTTGAGAGACAGAATACTTACTCCCTGACTAAGACAGGCTCTTTTTGCAGTCCATTTTAAGGCTATCAAATGAATGTTCTAGCATGGGTTTTCCTTTTCTTTGTATAAAGGGTTGAACCTTAGTGGCCTCTTCTGTCACCATTATTCCAAACAGAGAATTACATTCTAATTGTATACAAGTGTACTGAATTTTGGCCTAAGGAATTTTAATGAATACAGCAGTTTCAAATCTGATCTTGATTTTTTTATCTTCCATAAAACTTCTAACTTATGATTAACTCTATTTTTTGGCTTTCTGTATATCTTTCCATTTCCATTTAGAAATCTCTACTTATTTTATTTTTTTAACAAAAATTTATTTAGTCAGAAAACGTATTTGTGAACTTCATGGCAGAGAACTAATATACATTGAATATATCAACTCATTGAATTCATTATATGTAAATTGCATTTGGCATATAAAGAAACAAACTCAGATGGTATGTTTGCAAGTTCCTAAAGTATAAAGTTGTTAGATGTTTGTTTGGGGCTGGTTTTAAGCACAACTCACATTTTTTAACAAATGCGCTTTTACACAAGATTTTTAGTTTCACAGTGTCAGATATCTGAGGAATGTCACATTTTAGCAAGTTCTGGGGAAGACAGGGATTACAAAGACTTGGGGTGGGGAAATATGAAGAATGAAACCCACAGAGAAAAGTTTTTTGTTATGATGTAATTAATATTTTCTAAGGCCCTGTAAAAACTCAGGGAGGCAAAAGTGGTTATAATATCCTGGATGAATAAGGGAAGATCAAGAAAAAGGAGGAATAGAAGAGGAAGAGTAATAGTAGGAGAAGATGGATGGATAGGGGTAAATAGATGGTTGGATTGATAGAGATAGGTGATGGAAAGTTAGATAGATAGATAGATAGATAGATAGATAGATAGATAGATAGATAGATAGATAGATAGACAGACAGGAATACATACAGTTTTTCAGTCTATACACTACAGTGGTTATTGAGTCCTCCAAAGGGAGAATGGACTTGGAACATTTGTCCTTTTTTTCACATTGGTCAGAGAACTAGATCTGGGTGAAGAACTCAGAATTTTTTCTTTCAGCATCTGTGGACCTTTGAATCTGGACAATTCTATGACTTCTGGTTCCCAGATATAGCCCTCAAATTTAGTTCCATTCCAATTGTCTCTGTGGTCCCACTTTTTCTTTATGCTGATATGTGAGGTGATGTGGGACAAATCCTGGTCATCCAGGGAGCCTTGGCATTCTAGTCTCCCAAGAACCTTTCTAAATAAATGTTCCAGGTATTGTATAGAACTCTAGAAGAGGAACAAGGAAACCTGAATACAGCAGATGATACAGAAAGGTTGTGGCAAAACAGATTGAGTTCTAGCATGGTGATATGGATTATTATAATGGAGAGGCAACATTTTCTGGTCCAGAAATATTAACAGGCTAGATACACTGAAGATTACATTTATACCATTTTTTCTCAGAGCTGAGGACCAAGCCCAAGGCCTTGTACTTGCTAGGCAAGCACTCTACCACTGAGCTAAATCCCCATAGCCAAATTTTTAAGGACATATTTTAGAGAAAAATCAGAAGGAAATGGAGGATTTAAAACTACCAATGTCTGATGCCACGTCATAGGCTTTTCTAGAATGTGATGGACTGATCGAGTTTGCCTCTGGGGATGTTATTTTTATAAAGACAGCAAACTTAGTAGGTGGTTCCCTAGCATTGGGCTCAGCATCACAAGGACACCCCATTAAATAACTTGTCTGTAATCCTTTAATTAAAGTGGAGTTGCAGCAAGTTGATGAAGTGAAATGTAGAAGTCCTGCAGTTGAAAGGTCAGGATGGGATGTTTCACTCCAGAATGTTAATCAAGAAAAATCAGAATAAAGAAAATTAAATATAGGAGGAAGTCTGACAATGTGTGAGAAAAGTCTTTATTTGTTAATGCTTTGGTGATTGGTATTACACATCATCCTGGGACTGTAAAAAAATAATACAATGGGATCCTTCTTTGAGAAATCATTTCCACACTTGATATAATATTTTATATTAAGTTCAACTCTCTGAAATCTTGTAAGAAAAAAAGAAACTATGGAACATGTTTCTTTTAAACATCTTCTTCTGTTAAAGAAGTCAAAAAGAATTATTGAAGCAGATTTTGGGTTAGTCCAAGCTTCATGGGAGGAAGGGTTACTCCTATGTTATTTTTGAGACTTGTTTATTCCTAAAATTATCGGCTGAAGTCAAGATTTGAAGTTTTATCAGGCCACAACAGCATGCAGTAGTATAACACCATTTGTATTATACTATGTCCGTATTCATTGGTTATTCTAATGAGAGCTTGGATCATATGGGTGAGTAGCACATCCTGGCTTGCATGTATTGAGGATGGTATGTGTTATAAGTGAAATGTTTCTGATCCTCACAGTTGGTACTGAGGATGTCAACTTATATCTGTAGATGAAGTCTGTCAGTCTAAGATTTTCAACAAACATTCTTCTGTGTGTCTCTTTTGAGGCTTTGATTGACTGTAAAATATCAAGCGAAATCAAGATCTGGGATCAGAGTGCCTCAAGGTTCCCTCTAACTACCAAATATGTTAATGATGTCCATTCGCTTTCATCTGTAAGGGAGCCATTGGCTCCTTTGGAACATGGTGTTTCAGGCTCCCTTTTGGTTAGAGTGTTGGATGAAGAAGAGAGTATTCTGCCCAAACACCCTTAAAGTTCAGGGCTTCTGAGTTTAATTCTTCCTCAGTAGGCTGCAGGTCTCCACTGATAGCAGTCAATGGTCAGGCATGCTTCCCTTCTTGGATTGCCTGGACTCATTTCACACAGAGATTGGTCCCTGGCTACTTGATATTAGTGTTTGGCCTAGGAAGAGTTTTCCATTGTGGTTGGAGCAGGCTCCATTTAAATTGTCTCTTCAAACTGCACTTCCTAGGGTCAACATTAAGTCTGACCACATATCTCTAATTGGGTTAGCACGAGCTAACTTGATTTTTGGGTTTGTGTTTAATCTTCATCAAGGTCAATGGTTGGCCTGTAACATTTCCACTTTTGGTTTTGCCTGGTTTGTTTTTTGAGCTTTGTATGAGCTCTGAATTCTTCCCAGTCATTACTTGCCCCAGACCTACTTCTTCATTTGGTCCTTGGTGTTTTCAGAATGAGGATTAGAGCTGGGTATGGCTGTTTTCTTGGTTTTCTCTGGGTGTTATTTTAGGGGTAGCTCAGCCCCATATCTCTTCTTGATTAGGACCCAGGCATTTCAAAGCTAGAATGGGACTCTGTCCCACTACTTTGCTTGGTTTTGGCCTGGTCTTTGTCAGCATTAAGGTTATGATGTGGCCCAAATCTCTTCTTGTTTAGGTCCATACTTTGTCAGGGTAAGGATTTTAAGCAGCCAATTTTTTTTTCTTGATTTGTCTTTGGCCTCTTTCATTTATGAGAATATCCCTGGTCGTCTTCTCTCCTTGTTTTGTCTCTGGCTCTTGTCAGGGTAAGTGTTAGGTCCTTGTGTTCTCCATTTCCTGTTTTGCCCTGGCCTCTTTCTTTTTGTTGGGGGTGGGGGAAGGAAAGGATTTATTTGGCCTACATTTCCACATCATAGTAGACCATTGAAGGAAGTCAGTACAGGAACTCCAACAGGGCCAGAACCTGAAGGTAGGAGCTAATGCAGAGGGCACGGAGAGGTGCTGTTTACTGACTTGTTTCTCATGGTTTGCTCAGCAAGCTTTCTTCTAGAACCCAAGACCACCAGCCCAGGGGTCCTCACAATTCCTCGGGCCTTTTCCTATCAATCACTAAGAGAATGCCCTACAGGTTTGTCTGCAGTCTGATCTTCTGGAGGCAGTTTCTTAATTGAGGTTCCCACCTCTCCGATGATTTTGGCTTCTGTCAGGTTGACATAAAACTATCCAGCAAATGTAATTATATCAAAAAATTGAACATTTAAAAAAATCTTCAATACATGCCTTCTGTAGAGTGCAAAAGACATTGTACGTTTGGTCTTGTAGCTTTGTAGGTTTGAACTTCCACAAACTAAAAATATTAAGAAAAAATATTGGAACTGGGCATATATTGTCTTTTGTTTTTATCATTTCCTAACAGTTTTACATAATAACTACTTACATAGCATAACCCGATATTCTACATTTTTTTCCTTTTATTTTACAATACCATTCAGTTCTACATATCAGCCACAGATTCCCTTGTTCTCCCCTCTCCTCCAGGGCAAAGCCTCCACCGAGGACTGAGATCGACCTGGTAGACTCAGTCCAGGCAGGTCCAGTCCTCTCCTCCCAGACTGAGCAAAGGGTCCCTGCATAAGCCCCAGGTTTCAAACAGCCAACTCATGCAATGAGCACAGGACCCGGTCCCACTGCCTAAATGCCTCCCAAACAAATCAAGCCAATCAACTGTCTCACCTATTCAGAGGGCCTGATCCAGTTGGGGGCCCCTCAGCCTTTGGTTCATAGTTCATGTGTTTCCATTCGTTTGGCTATTTGTCCCTGTGCTTTATCCAACCTTGGTTTCAACAATTCCTACTCCTATAAACCCTCCTCTTTCTCATTAATTAGACTCCCGGCGCTCCACTTGGAGCCTAGCCGTGGATGTCTGCATCCAGATTCCTCAGTCCTTGGATGGGGTTTCTGGATAGGGTGTTTGGCCATCCCATCACCAGAATAGGTCAGTTCTAGCTGTCTCTCGACCATTGCCAGCAGTTTATTGTGCAGGTATCTTTGTGGATTTCTGTGGGCCTCTCTAGCACTTTGTTTCTTCCTTTTCTCATGTGGTCTTCATTTACCATGGTCTCCTATTCCTTGTTCTCCCTCTCTGTTTTTGATCCAGCTGGGATCTCCCGCTCCCACAGGCTCTCTTTCCCTCGACCCTCGCCCTTCATTACTCCCACTCATGCCCAAGTTGTTCATGTAGATCTCAGCCATTTTTCCATCATTGGGCGATCCTCGTGTCTTTCTTGGGGTCCTGTTTTCCAAGTAGCCTCCCTGGTGATGTGAGTAGCAGTGCAGTCATCCTTGTTCTACCTCTAGTATCCTCCTATGAGTGAGTACATACCATATTTTTCTTTCTGAGTCTGGGTTACCTTACTCAGGATGATTTTTTCTAGATCCATCCATTTGCCTGCAAACCTCATGATGTCATTGTTTTTCTCTGCTGAGTAATATTCCATTGTGTATGTGTGCCACAATTTATTTATCCATTCTTCAGTTGAAGGGCATCTAGGTTGTTTCCAGGTTCTGGTTATTACAAACAATGCTGATATGAACATAGCTGAGCAAGTGCTCTTGTGGTATGATTGAGCATTTCTTGGGTATATGCCCAAGAGTGGTATAGCTGGGTCTTGGGGGAAATTGATTCCCAATTTTCCCATATTGATTTCCAAAGTGGGTGTACAAGCTTGCATTCCCACCAGTAGTGGAGGAGAGTTCCCCTACTTTCACATCCTCTCCAGCATAAAGTGTCTTCAGTGTTTTTGATCTTAGCCATTCTGACAGGCATAAGGTGGTATCTCAGAGTCAATTTGATTTGAATTTCCCTGATGATTAGGGATGTTGAGCAATTCCTTAAATGTCTTTCAGCCATTTGAGTTTCCTCTGTTGAGAATTCTCTGTTTAGTTCTATAGCCCATTTCTTAATTGAACTGTTGGGCATTTTGATGTCTAATTTCTTGAGTTCTTTATATATTCTGTATATCAGTCCTCTGTCAGATGTGGGGGTAGTGAGCACCCATCCTGCCCTGGACTTCCTGTCTGGACAAAAGCTCCCACCCTGCCCCGGACTTCCCATCCAGGTAAGAGCTTCCATCCTGTCCCGGAGTTCCCATTTGGACAAGAGAGCTCCCATCGGGACAAGAGAGAGAGACTTCCTGAATCTGTCAGCTCTGTCTGAACCAAGTGTGTTGATGAGACCAAGAACGAACCACAGGGAGATGGGCAGACATCAAGGCAGAAGTACATACAACAAAATGAAGAGCAATACAGCACCACCAGAACCTAGCCTGCCTCCAACATCTAGACCTGAACATCAAAAATTGGAAGAAGCAGAAGAAAACAGCCTTATGAATAACAACATGAAGAAGGTAGAGGCTTGTGTAGAGGAAAAGACAAAAAAATGGGAGGAATGCCCTGGCCTCTTTCATTTGAAGGATTGGTCTGGGCACACATCCTTTCTTAGTTTTGGCACAGGCTTCAGGGTCAGAGTTATGCTGAAGCCAACTTCTCATCTTGGTGAGGGCCCTGGCATCAGTCCAGGTAAAGTTGAAGCATGGATATTCTCCTTTGCATTCTTTAGGCCAGATATTTTTCTTCTGAGTGATAGGGTAGGACACATTTCCCTCTTGGATGGGGCCAGCTCTCTTTATAGTCAAGGTTAGGCATGGATATTCTTTTCTTTTCTCTTTGTTTCATTTCATTTTGTTACTTTTCCTTCTCTTCTGGCCTTGGCTCTTCTGCTTAATGGACTGGCCCAGGGATACCTCTGTTTTTATTCTGGGCCAGAGTTTATTCAGCTTCAGAATTTGGTGCAAGCTTCTTTTAGGTCAGGGTTTGGCACTTTAAACTTAGGGTTGGTTGCTGGCCTTTCTGGGTAAGGGAAAGCCTTTGTTAATTTAGGCTTTATTCCTGGTCATCATCAGGTTCATCCTTAGGCCTTGGAATACTTGTCTCTTGACATCTTTGGTTTAATGTTTAATCCTGGTCTACTTACACTTTAGGTGCTTAGCATGGATTTTTTCAGGGACCATGTTGGCCTGGGCTACTTTTGAGGGTATAGCAGTATCTAGGCAGTTTTTGTGTTAGAGTTAAGCCTGGTTACATTGATATTCTGGGACTGTGTGGTACCTGTTTCTCTTTAGGGTTGAAGCAATGGATACTCTGGACTCCAGGTTTATCTGAAGCTATTTTGTAATGTATAATTAGCCTTAGATTATGCTCAGCCATTCTGAAAAAAATGTGCATATTGATGTAGGACTGTATTTATTTCCCTTCCCTTACATCTCAAGTATATTCTGAGGAACATTGGCTCTTTCCAAGGGAAATAGGTGCAGACACCAATACACACAGCACAGAGTCCAGATGAAATAAACTACATATTACACAAATAGAAAAGTGAAGTAAGGAGGAGACAGTGGTACTTGGGAGAGTCATTGCTGCTGCATTGGTGACTGTAGGCATGGTAAAGAGGTACCATGAGCTCATGTGGAATATTGTTGCTTCTCAGTAAAGATAACATAATAGACTCTCAACAAGGTTTCTGCTGCCTTTCTTTCCTTCTGTGGTCTACTCCCATGAAGGCATATCACAGGCAGTTAATATAACAGCAGAGACTGGTCCTCTATTGATCTAGTGACTGCCTTGATAGGCACATGAGGGTTGTGGAGATCTTCATGTGGCCTCTTATGCAGTGTGGGCCTGGTGTCCTCCCCTGTGTGGCATTCATGGCATTCACTGTGAAGGTGTTCCTCTGGTCTTTGCTATGGAAACATTTCTCAAAATCTTATTTGTCTTGAAAACCCTTGGAACAATGAACCATGCCTTTGTGATCACTTTCAAGAAAGCTCCCTGTCATCTCCACACACTGTTGTGCGATCAGGTCTTTCCAAAAAGAATGTCTCCACTGACTTACCAGAAATTGATTACTGCTCACATTATTATTATTGTGAATCACAGGCCACTTTAATAGTGTGAGCTGCCAACTTGTCAAGGGCACACATGTAACTATGTCAATGATTCCTTATGGAGTGTCACAGAGGCCAGGCTTCACTCTGCTCAGAGAAACACAAAGGTGGTCAAGCTGTGCAGATATCTTTGGACTGGTAATTAGAAAAGGTGCCTTGAAGGATTCAAGATTTCCAGCAGTCCTTCTAACTCAGTCTCCTTAGTGTTGAGTTTCCTTTTTATTCTTTTTACCATGGATGCTTTTTTCTTGCCCTAACATGACATTTGAAGGGTAGTCGGAAGGAGGCATCTTAATGATCTGAGGAGTTAGTCAAGGTATCACAGTGTTCCATTCCTCTATCTTATTGAGGATGGAAACCTACACTTAAGAATTGTGGCATGCCAGACTGCAACCCACAATTCCAGAGAGCCTAGCTAACAGGGAACAATCCTAGGAGAGACACATGGATGACCCTGCAAAAGAGAAGTGGATGAGATCTACATGAGCAGAGTGGGTGGGAAAGGGTGGCAGTGGGCGAGGGTGGGGGATGAGAACATAAAAAATGGGAGGGTCAAGCTGGAACAGGGACAGAGTGGGAGGGCAGGGAGGAAGATACCATGATAGATGAGGACATCATGGGAATAGAAAGATGCAAAGTGCTGGGGAGGCTCTCAGTAATCCACAAAGATCACCCCACCTTTGTCTGCTGGCAGTGGTCCAGAGGGTGCCTGGACTGGTCTACTCTGGTGACCAGTCTAGCGAATAACCTAGCTGCCATCATAGAGCCTTTGTCCAGTGACTGATGGAGATAGATACAGAAATCCAAGGCCAGGTATCAGGCTGAGCTCAGGGAATCCAATTGATGAGAGAGAGGAGGGATTCTGAAGGTGAGGGTGTCAAGATCATGATGGGAGGATGTGCAGAGATGACCGTCCACACTAGTGGAAGCCCATGAACTGTGGACTGGTGGCTGTGGAGGCCCCATGGACCTGGACTAGGCCCTCTGGATACAGAAGATGGTCGTTTGGCTCAAACTGTTTGGGGAGCACCCAGTAGGGGGATCAAGATCTGTCCCTGGTGCATGGGGAGGCTTCTGGGAAGCTGGTACCTGTGGTGTGATGCCTTACACAGCCTTGGTGCAGTGGGAAGGGGCTTGGACCTGCCTAGGCTCAGTGTGCCAGGCTCTGCTGACTCCCCATAGGGATCTTGATTTGGGGGATGTGCGGATGAGGGGTGTCTTGGAAAAGAGTGCTGGGGGTGGGAGGAAGGAAGAGGGGGGAACAGTGGGTGATATGTAGAGTGAGTAGAAAATTTCTTAATAAAGAATAATGAAAAAATCATTAAAATCAGTAGCAATCAAAAAAAGAATTGTGGCATGCAAAAAGAAAGAAAGCAAACCTGAATTAACATGTTCTATTGGTTCTCAACCAATAAAATCTCAGTTATAGAAGAAAAACTGTTGGGAAATTCTTCTCGTTATTTCTAGATGAAGAGTAAGCATTGTGCTACCCTCAAAGCCAAACAGGATTTTGGGAAGATGGCCTCAATTAAACCAGCTATATAATCACAGAGCTTGAAATGCTTTTCCTGTCTGAGCAAAATCTGGAAGAAGAGAAGTTATACAGTTGCCCAGCAGGGATTCCTCTTTGCTGTCTCAGCCTGGAGGCCTGTGGTAACAGTTGCAGTAGGAAAGCCCCCTCTGGGAGTCTTCCAGTCACATCACTGTATCTTGGGAATCCAAAATTTCCTGGTCTTCACCAAGTTCTGGATAGCCAGTAAGTGTTTTTAGATTTACTTGATGATGGTGATTTACTATAATCTGAAAGTGCAGAGGAAGAGGAAGGAGAAACTGAAAACTTCCATGTGCTTGGTGTCAAATCGTATCTGAGGGACTTAATAGTAGATATCCATCTAAGGAAGATCCTGAAACATCTACACATTGTTAGTAACATCTTGGACAGCATCATTGCTCTAGAAGCATGGAAGTTCCATGTACAGAATGAAGCATGATCAAGCATGACCCACCCCATCATAAAGGATGAAGACACCATCAATGTTGTGCCACAATACACAGATGCTTGTTTCTATACAATACACATATACATGTGCCCACATTTATACATTTAACAACATGTATTTGTTTACACCTTTGCATGCACACACATACATACACACACATAGAAATATACTTTGAAATTAAATTAGACATACAATAAATTGACATATCAAGAAATTAAAAAGAAACAAACTTTGTGGTATTTGTATACATGTATATGGTATGCATGTTGTATGCAGAGCTATGAGTATGATTATGTTCATGTTTTTATATGTATCTATATGGTATACATAATGTGTACACCCATATCTAACTGCATATACATATGTACATATAAATATAAAAATAAACTGAAATCCCAACTCCCAAACACCAGCCAAGGAGGCGGCAGAACTTTCTGAGTGGCCACCTTGCTGTGTTAGCACTTTTCTGCCTTCAACTCTGAGTGCCTGTTATGTTTTTTGAAAGGCATAACTTTTTTTTTTATAACATTTTCTTTTGTGTATACTTTTTTATTTTATTTTACAGTAAATAATAATAATTCTACATATCAACCACAGATCCCCTTTTTCTCTCCCCTCCGGCACCCCTCTCCTTCCCCACAGCCCACCCTCCATTCCTATCTCCTCCAGGGCAAAGATTCCCTTGAGGATTGAGATCAACCCGGTAAACGCAGTTCAGGCAGGTCCAGTCCCCTCCTCCCAAGCTGAGCCAAGCATCCCTGCATAAGCCTCAAGTTTCAAACCAACAACTCATGCACTGAGCACAGGACCTGGTCCCACTGGAAAGGCATAACTTTTTAATTCACAACAGAGACACCGCATTTGCCCTATTAGAAAATATGTAAAATGTAACTTTCAAAAAGCAGAAATATGAGAAATAAGCTTTGCTTTCATTATCTAGAAATGAATATTAAAACTTCCTTCAACCCTTTTTTATAACTGCATATGATTTCAGTAGTTTAATATTAATACTAATCTTAATTTTTCCTCCCCTGAATAATGCAGCCTTCAATATATATAAGTCCGGAGGTATCATTCTCCGTGATGGTAGTGGCCACTACTGTCTCTATCTAAAACATCTTCTAGTTGCCTAGAAGTCAAGTTGTTAATTCCTGCATGGACGAGTTTATGTTTCTGTGTAGACTTAGGAAACATTTAGTACACTAGGCTTTGAAGACAAGGAGGTAACTAGGGTGAGAGGCATGGGAAGGAGATGGCTTTGGTGGGCTGACTGCATGTATGGGAAAGTTCTAGTTCAATGGGTGAAAGGTCATGTCTGAAGTAATAGGAGGCAAAAAGGCAGAACACAAGAGAAAGGTATTTCTGACCTCACGCTGCTACTCAGTGTAGAACAACAGATCAGCTCTTACCCACTGCATGACATATGGCTGTCCCAGATTTCTACTTAGCATGGTGAAATGATTGTCCTTGGCTTGCTCTGCAGTGGTGTCTATAAAGATGATACAGGTCTAAAAGCATTTGTAACAAATACAGATAAATGTACAACCCTTTACCAGATATTCTGCATCTGAACTGGTTTATACCAAAGTCCATGCTCAAAGGGTGGTCCAAAAGTAAAATTCTTTTTTGATTCCATTGTTCTGTGTAATTATGTTGGATACCTACTGTCTTAGTTAGGGTTTCTAGAGCTGTGAAGACACACCATGACCACAGCAACAACTATAAGGAAAACATTTAATCAAGTGGCTTACAGTTTCAGGGATTTAGTTCATTATGATCATGGCAGGACAAGGAGGTGTGCAGGCAGACATGGTGCTGGAGAAGGAGAAAAATGTGGAGAAGAAGCTACATCTTGATCCCACAAGCAAACGTGCTCTGAGACACTAGGCATGGCTTGAGCATAAGAGAACTCAACCCTCCCCAACTGTAACAAAATCCTCCAACAAGGCCACACTCCCTCCAACAAAGCCACACCCCCTAATACTGCCAATCCCTATGAGATTATGGGGGCTTCTTACTTTCAAATTAACAAACCTCCAAGATATGCTTAGAAGGCATAATAGAACAGATTATGGTGGGGCTAATAGAAGATATTTTTGAGAGGAGAGCACTTTTTTTTTAAAGGAGAGTCTAATCATTGGTTCTACCCATCTTAGGTTCCTTGTTAGGGACTCCACAACAAAACAGAGATTACCAAGAGAAAAGCATATTCACTTTCCTAGTGCAAACTTTCACATCACAAGTCTTCCTAAGGTAGAAAAAAACCCGACAAGCGCTTAGACATGAGATAATTTTTTCAAGATTCTTTTCATCCAGAATTAATTGTCATTGGATAGAATATCCTGTGCTTAAGAAGTAATCCTTAAACGTGCATATTTTCAAATAATATTAAGCAAATATTGTAATTTACAATTTAAAAAGTCAGGTACATTAAATGTATCATCAGTTGCGATCCTTCAACACCTCACTGTCATTTGCCCTGGAGGGCCTCTAACCCCGAATCTCAGAAGCCTCTGTACGCAGCCAGACACCACTCTTATTTGGAGAGGTCCCTCTTGGACCCAACTTAATGAGCTTCCAGCTATCAGGGGAAAGGATGGAAAGAGGTATCTCTCACTGAAACTGTTTGATATGTATGAAAGTATAAGAGCAACTCTTACTCCTGTACATGCCTGCACTGTCTTTGAACAGGTCTCATTCCCTGGTCTATGCCAACCCTAGCCAGACTACCAAGTGTGAAAGACAAGAACAAAGCCTTTGACACCATCTCACTTGTGCCTAAAGTCTCCACAAGATGAACAAACAAACAGGAATAGTCCATCCCCAAGAGTCCCCATGCCTCCACCAAATAGCAGTCACCACAAGGTTCACAGACTCCTGCCAAAAGCTGACCCAAGTGACACCCAGCAGCCCCAGAACACTCCTTAGTTTTGTGTGGGGTAACATCCCAGGACAGTTCAGAGTGACCCATGGAGCACATGGAGATGGGGAAAGCGCATCAGTCCTGCTGTGGTGATCATGTCAAGAGGAATTACTGACCCAGCAGGCAGCTAGAGACCTGAACAAGGCTACCAAAGAAAGGGAGTCTTCCAAACACTCATCTGGTCTCATATCAGGTTTCTGTCCCCAAATTCTACAATGTGTAGAGACAGAGGTGCTCATGGCCCCAAAATTATGGGCCCTTACTGTAGATTTCATTGTGGTCCTGATCCTTGGAGTTGGCTATAGCCTTCATGGTTACCAGAGTTCCTTACATACCACAAAATAATGCCTTTATATATCCCCCATATTTTTCAATACTTCTACCCTTCCCTGCTCAGTGGCCTTTCCTGATACTCAACTCCTGGTGGGCCCAGTCATTTCTCCCATACCATGGGCATTCACCATTGCTCAGGGCCAGCACTGTGCCTCTTAGAGCATGAAGTAGACCTGAGAGTTTATTCTAGAGTTGATGGAAAGTGGAATGTAATGAAACGTGTGTCAAAATGAAAGCAATAGGAGTCAAGCAGATGAATGGCAAATAGTGAGGGCTTTTGGGTCATGTCCTCTCTGTGTGCCTTCATCAGTCTTCAGATGTGACGCTGTACCTTTCCTCCATGGAGAGACATGTGGTGCTTCTGACCTGCTTCAGGAAATTGTCAGGAAGTCCTTTCTAGGTTGTATAAGCAGTTTCAGGGGAAGATCTGAGTCCTTTCTCACATTCATACATCCACTCAAAGAACTTCCTATGTCAAGCCCTATGTTTTAAGATAGCATATTCTGAGTGCCATCAAGTATGAAATAAAGCCAAAAGTCTGGGCATAATTAATGAATGTGTTCATATTTGATCCTGAAGTGCAACATTTATATAAATTTAAAGATGAATCTCAGTATATCATGTTCTGTGCATGTCATTTTGCATCAACTTTTCAGTAATTCTTGTTTTAAGATTATCTAGAGATTGAAATATACAAGGTAATTCATCTAATTGGAATGTTTTTTCACTAAGTCTTTGAGACATTAGTATTCTAAAACATGTAGTAACCACAAAGGTTACTTAAGTTCTGAAGTATCTTGCAAATTTTGATCCATGTAGGAAAGTTATATTGGGAGAAGTATGTGATTATTGCTGAAACTGGTTAAATGCTGAAAACTGAACTGTTCACAGTGGTCTCAGAGCACTAATGACAAATAGCCTTAGACCTGAGAAGTGCACGGGGCACAAAGGACAGACTCTCAAAGGCACAATGCCAAGAAGGATCATGGCATTTCAATGACTCACCCTGGAACCTTCCTTGGTGCTTTTTCACTGGTTATTTCCAGTGAACTCACTCACCTGCATGGCAGAGTAACTTCACTTTTGCCTTTTTCTATTAATTACTCTGGACCAGCAGTTTCTTCAAGCTAAACACACAGTAACCCTCCTCCCATCAAAAATTCTTACCACTACCGTGAGCTTTTATTAAGAGTATCATTCACTTGAAATAAAATTCTGCACAAATTTTCACAATGCCCTTTAATATTAAGGTATTCTCTAAGTTTCAGAACCACAAGAAAATCCTCGAAGGCAGAAAGCCACAAGTTGATCATGAAAAGTACCAGGGAACGGCCAAGGAGATGCCCAGTTGGGTGGAAGGAAAGAGCTTACTCCTCCTAATTTGTTCATTGACCTCCATATGAACAGAATGAGAAAATGGCATGGCGTGTATTGTGTGTTCATTCTCTCCCTATCGTATGTATGTATGTATGTATGTATGTATGTATTCCCCCCACTCTAAATAAGTAAATGGATATTTGTTATTATTTTAAATTCTGATCAGTAGATTTCCATACACTCGTCATATGAAATAATTGATTTTTAAAATAATGAAAAAATTGAATGCAACTCACAACTGTTTGTAATTCCAGTTCCAGAGGATTCAACACCGTCACACAGGCATATATGAAGGCAAAACACCAATGCACATAAAATAATGAATAAACGATTAAATTTTTGTAGGAGCTAGTGGGGTCAGGAGCCTCACAAGCATACTACAGAACTAACTAACCTAGGCTCATAGTGACTCAGAGACTGAACCACAAATCACGGAGCATGCATGGGTCTTACCTAGGCCCTCTGCATATATTTTACAGTTGTAGAACTTGGTCCTCTTATGAGACTTTCAACAGTGGGAGCAGGGCTTGTCTCTAACTCCTGCTTTGGGGACCTAGTCCTCCTACTGAATTGCTACATCCAGCCTTTCTTTCTTCCTTCCTTTCTTTCTTCCTTCCTTCCTCTTTCTCTCTTTCTCTCTTTCTCTCTTTCTCTCTTTCTCTCCTTCTCTCCTTCTCTCCTTCTCTCCTTCTCTCTTTCTCTCTTTCTCTCTTTCTCTTTCTTTCTTTCTTTCTTTCTTTCTTTCTTTCTTTCTTTCTTTCTTTCTTTCTTTCTTTCTTTTGTTTGATTGTTTGAGCTGAAGACTGAACCCAGGGCCTTGATCATGCTAGGCAAGCACTCTACCACTGAGCTAAATTCCCAACCCCATACATCCAGCTTTAATAGAAGAGGTCATGCCTAGTCTCACCACACCTTGATATAACACGACAGGCAGATGTCCATAGTAGGCCTGCCCATTTCTGAAGGGAAAAAAGAGAAAGAAGAATGGATGTGGAGCAGGAAGAGAGGAGGTGGGGGAGGGGATGAGAGGAGAGGACAGAGGCGAATCATTGGGTAGGATGTAAAAACAAAAATAAACAAATAAATAAAAACATTCATTCCAATGAAGGGAGAATATTGGTGTTATATTTAAATTTGAGATACTAAAAGAATGTCCCTCAAGGGACATTACCCCTTATTCTGACTTTATAATGTGTTTGCAGTTGTACAGGAACAGTTAAATCATGCTAGGAATAATTTTGAGCTGGTCTAATACACAATGTGTTTGCCTTGTACTTGGAATAATTATATCATGTTTAGGCATTATTTTGACCTGGTTATTGTTTTACATTTGGAAATTAATCATGACATAAAAAGATATAATTGTGTAAGTCAAGTTCGCATGGGGTGCAGTTGTGATAGCTATTTTTAGTTGTCAAATTTATTACATCTGGAATTAACTAAGACCCAAAAATGGAGGGGCAGACCTGTGAGATATTTTTGCTTAATTTGAAGAGAAAAGATCCACATGGAAGCCAGGTTTTTGCAGTTGGAAGACATTCTTTTAACTGGATTTTGATGAGGAAAGAAACACCTTTAAATCAGGTGTTGTGAGCCCCCAAACCTGACCTGTAATCTCAGGCAGGCCTTGTGCTGGAAGCCTATGTGCAGAAATGGAAGAAGGGAGCTTTTGCTCTTTAGCTGCTTGCTCTCACCTTGCCAGCAAGTCCATTCCTTCACTGGCATTGGAGCCAACTTCTTTGGGATTCCAGACTATACTACTGATGGGGTGAGATCAAGCATAGTGAACTGAACAACTACTGGATTCTTGGTCTTTGCCTTCAAGCCAGCCAATGTTCAATTATCTGAACCACAGCCTCTAAGTCATACTAAAAAATAGCCTTCTGTATATATAGAAATGCATTCTTTAAGGTGTTACCCAATAGAACCCTGAGCAATGCACCAGACAGGGATAGACCTTTTAGAGTAGTTTGGGACTCACAACAGCATTATCTCAGTTATGAATTGCACAGAATCACTGGGCAAGAAAGTAAAATAACACAAGTCTGAAATTTCTCAAACGAAACACACAGTAATCTAATTGAATGAGTAACTATATGAAATGGAGAGATTCTAGTTTAAGTGAGAAATGAAAAACCAGATGTCTTAGCTTCAGTGGGGTAAGACCTGGCACCCCCTCCCACACACACAGGAAGATCAGAGGACAGTAGGTTCTTTTTACCCTTGATGTGAGAGCTCCAGTCTGGAGACATATGGGATAACTTTCTTTACACATTAAATCTCTGCCTCACTGTCAGTCTCAGGAGTCAGATCTATTCCAAAGGAGCTTCACCAGAGTAAATCAGTCTCTGGAAGAACTTTCTCAATATAATCTGAGATCTGATGTGGTAAAGGAGAAGCATCAACCACCTCTCCCCTTTTTCAGTCTTGCAAGAATCACTCTGCACCAGAGACATGTGGCCCCTGCACCAGACAGGCTCCATCCACTCCACCTAGTCATGCGGTTCCATATCTGCCTCTCACTCTTTTAGAGTCCCCCCACAAAGGAAAGAAAAGGGGAATATAAATGAGACAATATAAACAATAATTAAAAAGAAGAAAAAGTAAAGCACTTCACTCCCCCGACCCCCATCTTTCCCACCTCTCCATCATCTCTCCATCATCTTAGTGGCATTAGGAGCTGCTGTATCTCATGCAGGTCTAGCATTGATGGTGTACTGAAGCCAGGGGCCTTGAACCTGACCAACATCTCATTACACCACGAATATTTGCAATTGAAGCTGTTGGACTTTCCCTCCTTTTGTTCTGTCGACTCCCACCACCAATTTTAATTGTGGATTTGTCAGTTTCCATCCACTTTCTCATCCAGGTTGGGGGATTCGTAGTTAAATACTTTTCAAGTGGAGTGTTCTGTCTGCCTGGTAAATTGATCCCTTTCCACCAAACACATATATATTATAATATTTGTGTTATTCATAATAGATACTTTCCCTAGTAAAACTTATTGTTCAGCAGTTTACTTTGGTGGTAACATGGGTACTAGGACATTTTAAAGAACTCTACCTTTTCCTGACTCCTTACTCTGATACTCTGCCCATACATTTATTTTCTATTCATCATAGAGTGAAATCTTTTGTGGTTGTTTATCTAGTCTGGCAATTTCGCTCTCATTTGGACCTTTATGTTTAATGCAATTACATGGTTAGTTTGAGTCTTCTGTCTTGATAGTTTTAACTTCACAGGTTCTGTCCAGAATGTCTTTCTGTGTCTGCTTTTGGGTTTTTATTCTATTTATCCCCTCACCTAGCTTGTTATTTAGACATCTTTTTAAAAAAAAATGAATAGCTTTTTTTAGGCACTGGAGGCCCATGGGCTACTAGACTCAGAGCTCCTTCCTTGGTGACTTATGTCAGAAGCTGCCAGACCTCTGGAGCTCATCCATTATGTGTTGTGTCAGCCAGACCAAGTAATAGTTTGTAGTTTATAGATTATTCATGCCAAAACAGATTATTCTGTCTTTTGTTATGGTGAACTTCAAAGCTTTTGTAATCCTTCTTAATTAAATATACATGACGTATGACAATGTGGTGATGGAATTTAGGCACACTGTAACTTTCAGTGACTAAAACTAATGAAATGCTAAGAAAGCCCTTATAATGTTTAAATTTTATGCAGATTTATTTGCATCAATTTTATACAACTCAGATTTCTTACGTGGTCCAATTATTTTATATAATGGTGTAAATCTTTTAGGATTCTGGGTTCCAGAATGACCTTATAGTACTTATAATTTATTAATTACACTCCTTTATTCTTACAACTGAGAGTGTGAGAATGAACTGACATCATGTACAGCATCCATGCAACCCTCTCTGCCTCTCTGGTTCCAGAAAACTCAATAGGGAAATTTGGAGAGAATACTTTTAAAATTCCACATATGTGTTTATAGGGGGAGGTATGTGCACAGGAGAGCAGTTCCCACAGAGATAAGGAGAGGCTCCAGATTTCCTGGAACTAGAGATATTGGTGTTTGATTATGAATCACTGCGATGGGTGATGGAAACTGAACTCAGGTTCTTTGAAAGAGTACAGTGTGTGTTTTTCTGTGAGGCCAACTCTAGCCCCATCATTCAAACATTTTAAGAGAAGTTTAGAAGATAGTAAAAATGTAGTCATTTTGTTTAGTTTTATTAAAATCTATAAGCCCTTATGCATATAAGTAATTCTTTTTCTGTTTTGTTACTTTTGAAATTAATCTTATTATTCTATACATATTAATTATACAAAGTCACTAATTTGTTCATAAACATCCCCTCACTACCTGTTATGCTCCCTCCATCTAAAATATGTGCCCTCACGCTTCCTCAAAAATTTTCCTCCTACTTTGATATTTTTTCTAGATTCCATTTATGAGAGAAGATATGGGATATTTGTATTTGGATAATTGTCTATTTCTTAAGTTTGATGATAAATAGTTATAGTAATTTTCTTGAGGATTATGTGATTAATTTTTTCTATAGTTTTTCTTTATTGAATTATCTTGCATTACTTGTGTATATCATGCTTTCTTTATCCATTAGTATATTGGTGGTCTTCTAAGCTCATTCCATAAATCATCTGTGTTGTAGGTAGCACAATGATAAAAATTACACACAAACTCACATACACACATATACATGATTCAGTATAGTGAGTTCACTTTTAGAAGTAGGCACACCCAGAAGTGACACAGCTGGTATTTCTATGTTAAATTTTCATTCATAACCATCATTATAGCATCCACAGTACCCAGGATGTTTATTTTACAATAAACACAGCATATATGCTCTTTTTTACACTTCCTGTGCAGCATTAAACAATTAGATTTGGTGAAAATTGTAATCATTAAAAAGACACTTAGAGCTGGAATTATGGGGCAATCTAAATATTATTCATCACCACAGGATCATTTGTCCTCTTCTGTGTTTACATTTTTTATATTTTACTAGTGTGAGAATGGGTCTGGGGACCCAAGAAAATGACCACATAATCTGTAGTGTTTGAGCCAGGCTATATGTCCTGCTGCAAATTTATTTTAATGCAAGTGATTGCCATGCCTTCCTTACTCTGAGTGGTTAGAGCTTGACCTCATATTACTGCATGGCTGGTTCCCTCAAAGTGGTCCACTTGGTAAGCAGAATGCACTTGTGAGTACCTAGTATAACTTTGCACACATATTTGTATCTCACATATATGTTGGCATTTGAGATACTGTCTCAGATACGGTCATTATGAAAAATTGTTTTCAGCATGCAAGAAAATGAAACTCTGTTCTTTATCTTTTACCATATGCAAGCTCTGCACCAAATGCATCATAGATGTCAAAATGAGACCTGATACCCTGAAATTGTCAAAGGTCACAGTAGCGATAATACTCCCACTTCCAAGAACAGGTAAGCGATTTCTGAGTAGGACTCTCATCCAATAGTAAATGAGACCAAATTCAACAAATAGGATCTTATGAAATATGACTTTTTATTTCAGCATAAGCAAATATAATTTAAGTGGTGGCCTACAGAATATGAGAAAGTCACTGGGCAAATAGAGAGTGTGATAAGGTGGGGTGAGAGAGGTACTTACTCTCTTTTGGTGGAGTATTTCATTGGGTTAAGAAGTATTGGCTGGGGCTGGAGAGATGACTCAGGTGTGAAGAACAGTGACTGCTCTTCTAGAGGACTCAGGTTCAATTCCTAGCACCCACATGGCAGCTCCCAACTGTCTGTAGCTCTAGTTCCAGGGGACCTTTGCACAGACACACACAGGCAAAACACCAATGTACATAAAATAAATAGAATGAGCTGGGCGGTGGTGGTGCACATCTTTAATCCCAGAACCCAGGAGGCAGAGGCAGACAGATGTCTGTGAGTTCAAGGCCATCCTGAGCACTCGGGAGGCAGAGGCAGGTGGATCTCTGTGAGTTCGAGGCCAGCCTGGTCTCCAAAGTGAGTTCCAGGAAAGGCGCAAAGCTACACACAGAAACACTATCTCGAAAAACCAAAGAAAGAAAGAAAGAAGGAAGGAAGGAAGGAAGGAAGGAAGGAAGGAAGGAAGGAAGGAAGGAAGGAAGGAAAGAAAGAGGGAAGGAAGGAAGGAAGGAAGGAAGGAAGGAAGGAAGGAAGGAAAGAAAGAGGGAAGGAAGGAAGGAAGGAAGGAAGGAAGGAAGGAAGGAAGGAAGGAAGGAAGGAAGGAAGGGAGATAGATAGATAGATAGATAGATAGATAGATAGATAGATAGATAGATAGATAGATGATAGATAGATAGATAGATAGATGATAGATAGATAGGTAGAATAATTGGCTTCCTACTCTGCATCTCTGATTTTTCAGCTTTTACCCCAATATCTGACTCTGGGTGATCACCTGCAGCTTCAAGTGACTATGTTCAAGACTGACTGTGAACATACCTATCTGTCCTGAACCAGACAGCTGGAAGAGGCAGCCTGTTGGTGGAAGACAAAGCCTACTAAGCCGTTGTCTCAGTACAGAAACTAAAAAGGAAGCCAGAAGTTGGCCATTTGTATTACTTATCAGTTACCCTTTATCTGTCTGCTTCCCAGGGAAGACTGTGGAATTCCTATTTCCTCAAATTAATGAGTTTATTGAGATTAATACAGGAGAATAAGTATGGAATTAATTATAAGAACATGAATATCTGTAATGTGAGGCATCACAATGTCTCACATTAAAATGGGTGACTCATGAAGACTAGAATTCTGAATGTGTCTGCATGACTTGTTTGCAGCTGAATGAGACAGAGGGTCTCATTTCTTCAGTTGTCCTTAGTTACCACCTATTTAACCTTGGGAATAGAAGGATCTTGTTAATCCTGTAAGTTTCAGCTTTCCCAGAGTATTATGAACCTCCATAGAACTTTCTGAGACTTAAGGAAATAGCCCTACCCAGGGAAGAGCACACTAGTTGGATACTCAATATCAAATGATCAATCCTGACAACATATATTCTAGCTATACAGAATGATTGGTTTACATTTAGGAATATATAACTACACACATATACACATATATGTATATATGTATAAGCTTATAACAGCAATTAATGAAAAGGCAGGTCATAAATTAGAAAGAGAGCAAGGAAGAGTATAGGGAAGATTTAGAAGGATAAGTGAGAAGAGAAAATACTGTGATTATAATCTCAAAAATAACAGAAAAGAATATCATATCATAATAAGGAAAATTGTTATACAACACTTCACCCTTTCTTTAAACTGTTAATTGTTTCCACAAGATCACTTTCTTCCATTGGGCTCTGAAAATGCTGGAGAGCCACAAACCAGTCCTGAAGTCCCTGATGAAGCAACCATTTAATTTTCATCTCTTCTTTAAGCACAGCTCCATCATGCCCAGTGAATTGGCTATAATGTACTGCTTCTCTCATACATATATTTTTCTTTCTTTTTTTCATTAAGAATTTTTTTCATTTTATATAACAAGCACAGATACCCCTCTCTTCCCTCCTCCTGCTTTTCCAGCATTTCCCCCTTCAACCCACCCCGTACTCCCTCCTCCAACAAGTAAGGCCTCTCATGGGGAGTCAGCAGAGACTAGTCCATTCAGTAGAGGCAGGTCCAAGCCCCTCCCTCTGCATCAAGGCTGTGCAAGGTGTACCACCATAGGTAGTGAGCTCCAAAAACCAGCCCATGCACCAGGGATGGATCCTGATACTACTGCCAGGGGGCTCCTTAAACAGATCAAGCTAAACAACTGTCTTGATTATGCAGAGGGCCTAGTCCAGTCCCACAGAGGCTCCATAGCTGTTGGTCTAAAGTTCATGAGTTCCTTCTAGTTTGATTTGGTTGTCTCTGTAAGTTTCCCCATCATGATCTTGATGCCTCTTTGCTCATAGAATCCTCTTCTCTCTCTTTGACTAGACTCCCAGAGTTTGGCCTGGTGTTCGGCTGTGGATCTCTGGATCTGCTTCCATCACTTACTGGATTAATTTCTCTATGATGACAGGGTATTCACCAATCTGATTACTGGACTAAGACAGTTCAGACACTCTCTCCACTATTGCTAGTCATCTAAGCTTAGGTCATCCTGAGGGATTCCTGGGAACTTCCCTAGCACCCAGTTACACCCTATCCCCATGATTTCTCCCTCTATCATGGTATCTCATTGCTCTTTCACTATGTCCCTGTTCCAGATCGACCATCCTGTTCCCTTATTTTCTCCTCCCCAACCCCCTACCCTCCATTACCCCCCTCCTCCCCAGTTTCCTCATGGAGATCTCATCTATTTTCCCTCCCGGGGTGATCCATGTGTCCCTCTTAGGGTCCACCTTGTTACCTAGCTTCTCTGGAGCTGTGGGTTGTAGTCTGGTTATCCTTTGCTTTACATCTAGTATCCACTTATGAGTGAGTACATATCATGTTTGTCCTTCTGAGTCTGGGTTACCTCACTCAGGATAACATTTTCTAGTTCTATCTATTTGCCTGAAAATTTCATGATGTCATTGTCTGTTACTGCTGCATATTATTCCATTATGTATATGTACCACATTTTCTCTTCAGTTGAGGGTCTTCAAGGTTGTTTCCAGGTTCTTGCTTTTACAAATAATGCTGCTATGAATGTAGTTGAGCATGTATCCTCGTAGTATGACTGAACATTCCTTGGGTGTATGCCCAAGAGTGGTATAGCTGGTTCTTGAGGTAGATTGATTCCCAATTTTCTGAGAAACCTCCATACTGATTTCCAAAGTGGCTGTACAAGTTTGCATCCCACCAACAGTCGAAGAGTGTTCCCATTGCTCTGCATTCTCTCCAACATAAGCTTTTATCAGTGTTTTTAACTTAGCCATTCTGACAGGTATAAGATGATATCTCAGGGTCATTTTGATTTGTATTTTCCTGATGACTAAGGATGTTGAACATTTCCTTAACTGTCTTTTGGTCATTTGAGATTCTTCTGTTGAGAATTCTGTTTAGATCTGCACCCCATTTTTAATTTGATTGTTCAGTATTTTGATATCTAGTTTCCTGAGTTCTTTACATATTTTTTAGATCATCCCTCTGTCAGATGTGGGGTTGGTGAAGATCTTTTCCCATTCTGTAGGCTCTCATTTTGTCTTATTTACTGTGTCCTTTGCCTTACAGAAACATCTCAGTTTCAGAAGGTCCCATTTATTAATTGTTGCTCTCAGTGTCTATGCTACTGGTGTTAGATTTAGGAAGTGGTCTCCTGTGCCAGTGCATTCAAGACTACTTCTACTTTCTCTTCTATCAGGTTCAATGTAACTGGATTTATGTTGAGGTCTTTGATGCACTTGGACTTGAGTTTTGTGCACGGTGACAGATACGGATCTATTTGCAGCCTTCTGCATGTTGACATCCAGTTATGCCAGCATGATTTCTTTTTTCCATTGTGTAGGTTTGGCTTCTTTGTCAAAAATCAGGTGTTCATAGGTATGCAGGTTAATGTCAGGGTCTTCAATTCAATTGATTGGTCCACATGTCAGTTTTATGCCAATACTAAGTTGTTTTTATTACTGTAGCTCTATAGCAAAACTTGAGGTCAGGGATGGTGTTGTCTCCAGTGGTTGCTTTATTGTACAGGATTGTTTAAGCTATTCTGGGTTATTTGTTTTTCTATATGAAGTTGAGTATTGTTCTTTCCAGGTCTGTGAAGAATTGTGTTGGGATTTTGATTGGGAACGCATTGAATCTGTAGAATGCTTTCGGTAAGATTGCCATTTTACTATGTTAATATTACCTATCCATGAGCATGGGAGATTTGTCCATTTTGTGATAACTTCTTCATTTTCTTTCTACAGATACTTACAATTCTTATCATACAGATCTTTTACTTGCTTAGCTAGAGTTACCCCAAGGTGTTTTATATTATTTGTGGCTATTGTAAAGGTGATATTTTTCTGATTTCTTTTCAGCCCATTTATCACTTGTATATAGGAGAGCTACTTTTTTTTTTTGAGTTTATCTTGTATCCTGCTGCATTACTGAAGGGGTTTATCAGCTGCAGGCATTCCCTGTTAGAGTTTTGGGGTCACTTATGTAGACTATCATATCATCTGGCAATAGAAAAAGTTTGACTTCTTCCTTTCCAATTTGTATCCCCTTGCTCTCCTTTTGTTGTCTTTTTGCTCTAGCTAGGACTTTGAGTACATATTGAATAGATATGGGGAGAGTGGACAGCCTTGCCTTGTTCTTGATTTTAGTGGAATTGCTTAGAGTTTCTCTTCATTTAATTATATGTTGGCTGTTGGCTTGTTGTAAACTGCCTTTATTAGTTTTAGGTATGTTCCTTGTATTCCTGATCTCTCCAAGACCTTTATCATGAAGGGGTGTTACTTTTGAGACTTCTTTGTTCCTAAAAATATCAGTTGGAATCAAGATTTGGAATTTTATCAGGCTACAACAGCGTGCAGTATAACACCATTTGTATTATGCTATGTCCATATTCATTGGTTACCCAGATGAGAGCTTGGATCATATGGTGAGTAGCACATCCTGGTGTGCATGTATTGAGGATGGTATGTCTTGTAAATGAAATGTATGTGTTCCACACAGTTGGCACTCAGGATATCAACTTATATCTGTATATGAAGTTTGAGTGGCTAAGATTTTCAACAAACATTCTTCCGTGTGTCTCTTTTGAGGCCTTGATTGACTATAAAATATCAAGGTCTGGGATCAGAGTTCCCTCTAACTACCAAATATGTTAATGATGTCCATTTGCTTTCATCTGTAAGGGAGCCATTGGCTCCATTGAGAACATGGTATTTCTGGATCCCTTTTGATTAGAGTGTTGGATGAAGAAGAAAATATTCTGCCCACACATCCTAAAGTTCAGGGCTTCTGAGTTTAATTCTTGCTCAGTAGGCTGCAGGTCTCCACTGACAGCAGTTTATGGTCAGGCATGTTTCTCTTCTTGCATTGCCTGGACTTCTTTTACACAGGTCTTGGTCCTTGGCTACTTGATCAGTTGTTGCCGGAGGGCTTCTCTCAAGGTTCCCCAAGCCCCGCAGTCCCACAATCCACATATAAAATAATCACTCAGACGCTTATATCACTTATAAACTGTATGGCCGTGGCAGGCTTCTTGCTAACTGTTCTTTTATCTTACATTAACCCATTTTTATAAATCTATACCTTGCCACGTGGCTGGTGGCTTCCCAGCGTCTTCACATGCTGCTTCTCCTGGCGGTGGCTGCAGTGTCTCTCCTCCTTCTTCCTGTTTCCCCAATTCTCCTCTCTCTTTGTCCCGCCTATACTTCCTGCCTGGTCATTGGCCATCAGTGTTTTATTTATATAGAGTGATATCCACAGCAATCAGTGTTTGGTCTAGGAAGAGTTCATTGCGGTTGGAGCAGGCTCCATTTAAATTATCTCTTCAAACTGGACTTCCTAGGGTCAACATTAAGTCTGGCCACATATCTCACATTGGGTTGTCAGGAGGTCCCTTGATTTTAGGGTTTGTGGTTTCTCTTCATCAAGGTCTGTGGTTGGCTTGTAACATTTGATTTTGCCTAGTTTGTTCTATGAGCTTTGTATGAGTTCTGAATTCTTCCCAGTCAATATTTGCCTCAGACCTCCTTCATTTGGTGCTTGGTGTTTTCAGAATAAGGATTAGGCCTGGGCATAGATGTTTTCCTGGTTTTCTCTGGGTGTTCTTTCTTTAAGGGGATGGCCCAGTCCCACTTCTCTTCTTTATTAGGCCCCAGATATATTCATAGCGAGGACTGGAATCAAGCCCACTAATTTTCTTGGTTTTGGCCTGGTCTTTTTCAGCCTTAAGGTTATGAAGTGTCCCGCATCTCATCTTGATTAGGCCCATACTTCATCAGGGTAAGGATTATAGACAGACAGTTTTTTTTTCTTGGCCTCTTTCATTTAAGAGAATGTCCCTGGTATTCTTCTCTCCTTGTTTTGTTTTTTAAACGTCTCAATCTAGTCTTAAGTTATTATTTTTTTTAAGATTTATTTATTTATTATTATGTGTACAGTATTCTGTCTGCATGTGCCCCTGCAGGCCAGAAGAGGGCACCAGATCTCATTACAAGTGGTTGTGAGCCACCATGTGGTTGCTGGAAATTGAACTCAGCACCTATGGAAGAGCAGTCAGTATTCTTAACCACTGAGCCATCTCTCCAGCTCCCAATCTTCTCTCCTTGTTTTTTCTCAGGCTTTTGTCAGGGTAAGTGTTAGGCCCCTGTGTTCCCTTTTCTTGCTTTGTCCTGGCCTCTCATGTGAGGGATTGGTCTGAGCCCATGACCTTTCTTCATTTGGCCCAGTCTTCAGGGTCAGAGTTATGCTGAGGCCAACTTCTCATCTTGGTGAGGGTCCTGGCTTTAGTCCAGGTAAATTTGAGGCATGGATATTCTCCTTTTCTTTTTTCCAGCCAGGTCTTTTTCCTCTGAGTGATAGGGTAGTACTAATTTCCCTTTTGGTTGGGACCAGCCCCCTTCAGGATCCAGGTTAGGCATGGCCATTCTTTTCTTTTCTTTTTGTTGCATTATATTTTGTTACTTTTCCTTCTCCTTTGGCCTTGGCTCTTCCATTTAATGGACTGGCCCAGGGATACCTCTGTTTTTCCTCTGGGTCAGAGCTTATTCAGCTTCAGGTTTTGGTGCAGGCCTCTTTTAGGTCAGGGTTTGGCAATTTTATTCTTAGGGTTGGTCTCTGGCTTTTCTGGATAAGGGAAAGCCATTGCTAATTTAGGCTTTATTCCTGGTCTTCATCAGGTTCATCCTCAGGCCTTGGAATACTTTTGTCTTGACATCTTGGTTTAATGGTTAATCCTGGACTACTTTCACTTTAGGTACTTAGCATGGGTTTTTTCAGGGACCATGTTAGCCTGGGCTATTTTCAGGGTATGGTGATATCCAGGCAGTTTTTGTGTTAGAGTTAAGCCTGCTTACATTGATATTCTGGAACTCTCTAGTACCAGTTTCTCTTTAGGATTGAAGCAGTGAATACATTTGAGTCCAGGTTTGCCTGAAGCTACTTTGTCATTTGTAATTAGCCTTGGATTATGCTCAGCCTTTCTGAAAAAAAATAACATGTGGATATTGGTAGAGGACTGTATCTACAGCCCTTCTCTTATATCTCATGTATATTCTGAGGAACATTGGCACTTTCCAAGGGAAGTTGGCACAGACACCAACACACACAGCACAGACTCCAGATGAAATAAACTACATATTACACAAACAGAAAGGTGAAGTAGGGGGGAGACAGTGGTGCTTGGGAGAGTACTTGCTGCTGCATTGGTGACTGTGGTCATGGTAAAGAGGCACCCGGAGCTCATGTGGAAAATTGCTGCTTCTCAGTAAAGATAACAAAGTAGAGTCCCAACAAGGTCCCTGCTGCATTTCCTTCATTCTGTGATCTGTTCCCATGAAGGCATATCACAGGCAGTTAATATAACAGCAGAGGATCGTCCTCCATTGATTTAGAGGCTGCCTTGTTAGGCACATGAGGGTTGTGCAGATCTTCATGGGGCCTCTTATGCAGTGTGGGCATGGTGTCCCCTCCTGTATGTCATTCATGGCATGCACTATGAGGGTGCTCCTTTGGTCCTTGCTATGGAAACACTTCTCAAAATGTCAATTGTTTTCTGCCTTGAAAACCCCTGGAACAATGAACCATGCCTTAGTGATCCCTTTCAAGAAAGCTCCTTGTCGTGTCCACTCAATGATGTTCGATCAGGTCTTCCCACAAATAATGTCTGCACTGATTTACCAGAAATTGATTCCTGCTCACATTATTATTGTTGTGAATCACAGGCCACTTTAATAGAGTGAGCTGCCAGCCTATCAAGGGCACATAAGTAACCATGACAATGATTCCTTATGGAAAGTCACAGAGGCCAGGCCTCACTCTGCTCAGGGGAGCACAAAGGTGGTCAAGCTATGTAGATGTTTTTGGACTGATAACTAGGGAAGGTGCCCGAAGGCTACTGCTATCATCATTGCTGGGGACAGTTTCCCATCCAATCATCCTTTCCTACTACAGAAGTTCACTGCTGAGAAGAGGAAGGTCAGTGGGGATGGGGCAGACTCAGGCCATATGTACACAGTTCAAATACTGGTCTATCATTTATGATGCTCATTCTATCATCAAGATTCTCTGATCATGAGGCTGGTATTGTGCCATTTGCAGTACCTGGGGCTTGGGGAACAGAGCTATTTGAAATTTTCCCTCCAGGCTGTCCCTTCACCAACATTAAAAACGACTTGAAGTGGGATTGACCAGAAAGCAGAAAGACATGAGGCTGTCCCTACCTCCTCTCCTCATGGTAGTTGATGACTTCTGAGGCTGTCACTCACTGGATAGCAGTGTAACAGCAGTTCATCCTGTCCCATTTTGGAAAGTGGAGTCCTGGGACAGGTGCTGACTCTGCCTCAGCTGTTGTCACCCTTTCTAACAAATGCTAGTGGAGATTAGTAGTAGAAAACAATGGACATATCTCACTTTGAGAAAACCCCTTCCCAATCTCCCATTGTCCTTTGCCTTCATGCCTCTCTCCTTCCCTGACAGTTTATCTCTCAAGGCTGGTCTCAGATTTTCTGCAATACTTCTAACTCAGTCTCCTTAATGTTGGGTTTCCCTTTTATTTATTTATTTATTTACTTATTTATTTATTTATTTATTACCATGGATGCTTTTTTCTTGCCCTAATATGACATTTAAGGGTAGTGGGAAGGAAACATCTTAGAGATCTGAAGAATTAGTCAAAGCATCACAGTGTTCCATTCTATCTTATGAGGATGGAAACCTACACTTAAGAATTGTGGCATGCAAAAAGAAAGAAAACAAAATTGAATTAACATGTTTTTCTACTGGTCCTCAACCAATAAAATCTCAGTTATAAAAGAAAATCTCTTCCTGTTATGTCTAGATGCAGTTACTGTAAGCATTATGCTATCCTCAAAGCCAAAAAGGATTTAGGGAGGGTGGCCTCAATAAAACCAGCTATCTAATCACAGAGCTTGAAATGCTTTTCCTGTCTGCAGCAGGTAAATCCGGAAGAAGAGAACTTACACGGTTGCCCAGCAGAGATGCCTCTTTGCTGTCTCAGCCTGGATGCCTGTGGTAACAGTTACAGTAGGAATGCCCCACCTGGAAGTCTTCCAGTCGACATCATTGTATCCTGGGAACCCACAATTTCCTGGTCTTCACCAAGTTCTGGATAGCCAGTAAGTGTTTTTAGTTTTACTTGATGGTGATGATTTACTATAATCTGAAAGTGCAGTAGAAGAGGAAAGAGAATCAGAAAACTTACATATGCTTGGTGTCAAATGTTATCTGAAGGGCTTAACATGTGACATAGATTGTAGATATCCATCTAAGAAAGATCCTGAAACATGTACACATTGTTAGCAACATCTTAGACAACATCAGTATTCTAGAAGCATGGAAATTCCATGCACAGAATGCAGCATGATCAAGCATGCCCCACCCAAAAGTAATAGTGCCACTAGCCCATCATAAAGGATCAGGGCACCATCAGTGTTGTGCCACAATACACACATGATTTTTCACACACTATACTCAGATATATGTGCCCACATTCATACATTTAGAAACATGTATTTGTCTACAACTTTGCATGCACAGCCACATGCACCCACACACACCCATATGCAGACACATAGAAATATTCATTAAATTAATTAGATGTACAATAATTTGGCATGACAAAAATAAAAAGAAACAAACAATCCTTGTGGTATTGGTACGCATGTGTATGGTATGCATGTTGGATACAGAACTATGGGTATAGTTATGTGCATATTTTTATAAGTATCTATATGGTATACATAATATGTACAACCATATCTAATTGCATATACAATGTGCATATAAATATAAAGATAAACTGAAGTCTCAACTCCCAGACACCAGCCAAGGAGGCAGCAGAACTTTCTGAGTGGCCACCTTGCTGTGTTAGTTCTTTTCTACCTTCAACTCTGAGTACCTGTTATGTTTGTTTGAAAGGCATAACTTTTTAATTCACAACAGAGACACTGTTTTGCCTTACCAGAAAATATGTAAAATGTAACTTTCAAAAAAAAGAAACATGAGAAATAATCTTTGCTTTCAGTATCTAGAAATGAATATCAAAACTTCCTTCAACGCTTTTTTCTATAACTGTATATCATTTCAATACTTATTTATTAAATTTAAAATTTTTTATCCCCTGAATAATGCAGTCTTCAATATATATATAAATCCTGAGGTATCATTCTCCATGATGATAGTGGCCACCACTGTCTCTATCTAAAACATCTTTTAGTTACCTAGAAGTTGAGTTGTTAATTCCTGCATGGACTAGTTTATGTTTCTGTGTAGACTTAGGAAACATTTATTACACTAGGCTTTGAAGACACAGAGGTAACTAGGGTGAGTAGCATGGGAAGGAGATGGCTTGGGTGAGCTGACTGCATGTGTTGGGAAAGTTCTAGTTCAATGGGTGAAAGGTCATGTCTCAAGTAATAGGAGGCAAAAAGGCAGAGCACAAGAGAAAGGTATTTCTGATTGCTCGCTGCTACTCAGTGTAGAACAACAGATCAGCTCTTACCCACTGCATGACACATGGCTGTCCCAGATTTCTACTTAGCATGGGGAAATGATTGTCCTTGGCTTGCTCTATGGTGGTGTCTATAAAGATGATACAGGTCTAAAAGCATTTGTAACAAATACACCTAAATGTACAAACCCTTACAAGGTATTTTGCATCAGAGCTGGTTTATACCAAAGTCCATGCTCAAAGGGTCGTCCAGAAGTAGAATTCTTTCCTGAGTCCATTGTTTTCTGTGATTATGTTGGATACCTACTGTCTTAGTTAGGGTTTCATTGCTGTGAAGGGACACCATGACCATAGCAACAATTACAAAGGAAAACATTTAATCAGGTGGCTTACAGTTTCAGAGGTTTAGTTCATTATGATCATGGCAGGACAAGGAGGCATGCAGGCAGACATGGTGCTGGAGAAGGAGAAAAATGTGGAGATGAAGCTACATCTTGATCCACAGGCAGCAAATGTGCTCTGAGACACTAGGCATGGCATGAGCATAAGAGATCTCAACCCTCCCCCACTGTAACATAATCCTCCAACAAGGCCACACTCCCTCCAACAAAGCCACACCCCCTAATAGTGCCAATCCCTATGAGATTATGGGGGCTTCTTACTTTCAAATTAACAAACCTCCAAGATATGCTGAAAAGGCATAATAAAACACATTATGGTGGGGCTAATAGAAGATGTTTTTGAGAGGAGAGTACTTTTTTTAAAAAGAGGAGAGTCTTATCATTTGTTTCTACCCATCTTAGTTCCTTGTTAGGGACTCCACAACAAAACAGAGATTACCAAAAGAAAAGCATATTCACTTACCTAGTGCAAACTTTCACAGCACAAGTCTTCCTAAGGTAGAAAAAAAAACCCAAAAATTGCTTAGACATGTGATAATTTCTTCAAGATTGCTTTCATCCAGAATGTTCATTACATAGAATATCCTGTGCTTAAGAAGTAATCTTTAAATGTGCATATTTTCACATAATATTAAGTAAATATTCTAATTTACAATTGAAAGAGTCAGGTACTTTAAATGTACATTAATAGCAACATTTTGACTTCACTTAATCATTATCAAATTAATTAAATATAAAAGCACATAGTATTGATGCCCAGCCATTGAGTAAGCAAAGCACTGTCTTTGAACAGGTGTCATTCTCTGGTCTATGCCACCTCTAGTCAGGCTTCCAAGTGTGAAAGACAAGAGCAAATCCTTTGACACCAACATCTCACTTGTGCCTAAAGTCTCAACAGGAAGAGCAAGCAAGCAGGATTAATCCATCCCCAAGAGTCCCCATGCCTCATTCAAATGACAGTCACCACAAGCTTCACAAACTCCTGCCAAAAACTGTCCCAAGTGACACCCAGCAGCCCCAGAACACTCCTTAGTTTAGTGTGGGGTAACATCCCAGGCACAGGTCAGAATGACCCATGGAGAACATGGAGATGGTGAAAGGGCATCAGTCCTGCTGTGGAGATCATCTCAAGAGGAATTACTGACCCTGCAGGCAGCTAGAGACATGAACAAGGCTACCAAAGAAAGGGAGTCTTCCAAACACTCATCTGGTCTCATATTAGGCTTCTGTCCCCAAATTCTCCAACGTGTAGGGACAGAGGTGCCCATGGCCCCAAAATTATGGGCCCTTACTGTAGATTTTTTTATGGTTCTGATCCTTGGAGTGGCCTACAGCCTTCATGTTCACCAGAGTTCCTTCCATACCACAGAATGATGCCTTTATGTATCTCCCATGTTTCCCAATCCCCTTACCCTTCTCACCTTGGAGGCCTTTCCTGATACTCAACTCCTGGTGGGCCCAGTCATTTCACCCATGCGGCATGACATTGAGCCGTGGACTCAGGGCCACAATGTGCACAATGTCTCAGGGCCAGCACTGTGCCTCTTAGAGCATGTAGTAGACCAGAGAGTTTATTCTAGAGTTGATGGAAAGTGGAATGTAATGAAACGTGTGTCAAAATGAAAGCAATAGGAGTCAAGCAGATGAATGGCAAATAGTGAGGGCTTTTGGATCATGTCCTCTCTGTGTGCCTTCATCAGTCTTCAGATGTGATGCTGCACCTTTCCTCCATGGAGAGACATGTGGTGCTTCTGACCTGCTTCAGGAAATTGTCAGGAAGACCTTTCTAGGTTGTATGAGCAGTTTCAGGGGAAGATATGAGTCCTTCCTCACATTCATTCATCCACTCAAAGAACTTCCTATGCCAAGCCCCATGTTTTGATATAGCATATTCTGAATGCCAACAAGTATGAAATAAAGAAAAAGTCTGGGTATAATTAATGACTGTGCTCATATTTGATACTGAAGTGTAAAATATATATAAATTTAAAGATGCATCTCAGTATATCACATTCTGTGCATGTCATTTTGCATCAACTTTTCAGTGATTCTTGTTTTAAAGTTATCTAGAGATTGAAATGTACAAGGTACTCCATTTAAGTGGAATGTTTTTCACTAAGTCTTTGAGACATTAGTATTCTAAAACATGCAGCAACTACAAAGGCTATTTAAGTTCTGAAGTATCTTAGAAATTTTGATCCTTGTAAGAATGTTATATTGGGAGAAGTATGTGATGATTGCTGAAACTGGTTAAATGCTGAAACCTGAACTGTCCACAGGAGCCTGCAGAGCACTAATGACTAATAGCCTTAGACCTGAGAAGTGCATGGGGCACATAGGACAGACTCTCAAAGGCAAAATGCCAGGAATGATCATGGCATTTCAATGACTCACCCTGGAACCTTCCTTGGTGATTTTTCACTGGTTATTTCCAGTGAACTCCCTTACCTGCATGGCAGAGTAATGTCACTTTTGCCTTTTCCCATGAATTACTCTGAATCAGCAGTTTCTTCAAGCTAGACACACAGCAACTCTCTTCCCATCAAGAATTCTTACCCGTAGCATGAGCTTTTATTAAGAGTATCATTCATTTGAAACAAAATTCTGCACAAATTTTCCCAATGCCCATTAATATTAAAATATTCTCTAAGTTTCAGAACCACAAGAAAATCCTCTAAGGCAGAAAGCCACAAGTTGATCATGAAAAGTACCAGGGAAGGGCCACTGAGATGCCTAGTTGGGTGGAAGGAAAGAGCTTACTCCTCCTAATTTGTTCATTGACCTCCATATGAACAGAATGTTAAAATGGCATGGTGTGTATTGTGTGTTCATTCTCTCTATATCATATGTATGTATATAAATGTTTCCCTTATTGTAAATAAGTAAATAGATACATGTTATTTTAAATTCTGATCAGATTTCCATACACTATTCATATGAAATAATTTTTAAAATAATGAAAAAAATCAATGCAGCTCACAACTGTTTGTAACTCCAGTTCCAGAGGATTTGACACCCTCACACAGACATACATGAAACCAAAACACCAGTGCATTTAAATTAGTGAATAAAAAATTAAATTTTTGTATGAGCTAGTGGGTTCAGGAGCCCCACAAGCATGCCACAGAACTAAATAACCTAGGTTCATAGTGACTCAGAGCCTGAACCACCAACCAGGGAGCATCATGGGACTGACCTAGGCACTCTGCAGATATTTTTTAGTTGTATAACTTGGTCTTCTTGTGAGACTCCTAACAGTGGGAGCAGGGCTTGTCTCTATTGACTGCTTTTGGGACCCATCCTCCTTCTGAATTGCTATATCCATCCTTAATAGAAGAAGTCATGCCTAGTCCTACCACAACTTGATATGACATGGCAGGCAGATATCCATAGGAGGCCTGCACATTTCTGAAGAGAAGAAAGAGAAGGAGGAATGGATGTGGATCAGGAAGAGTGGAGGTGGGTGGAGGGTTGAGAAGAGAGGATGGAGGTGAAATTTTGGTTAGGATGTAAAAACAAAAATAAATAAATAAAATCATTCATTCTAAAAGAAGGGAGAATATTGATGTTTATCATATTTAAATTTGGGATACTAAAAAATGTCCCTCAAGTGACATTACCACTTATTCTAACTTTTTATTGTGTTTGTAGTTGTACAGGGATAGTTAAATCATGCTAGGCATAATTTTGAGCTAGTCTAATACGTAATGTGTTTGCTTTGTACTTGGAATAATTATATCATGTTTAGGCATTATTAGGACCTGGTTATTGTTTTACATTTAGAAATTAATCATGATATAAAAAGATATAATTGTGTGCCAAATTGACATGGGGTGAAGTTGTGATAGCTATTTTTAGTTGTCAATTTTATTACATCTGGATTAACTAAGACCTCAATATGGAGGGGCACACCTGTGAGTATATTTGCTTAATTTGAAGACAGAAGATCCACACAGAATCTTGCTCTTTGTGGTTGGAAGACATTAATCTGGATGTTAATGAGGAAAGTAACACCTTTAACTCAGATGTTTTGAGCCAAAACCTCATCTGTAACCTTAGCCAGGCCTTGTGCTGGAAGCCCATATACAGAAATGGAGGAAGGGAGCTTTTGCTCTTTAGCTGCTTGATCTCACCTTGCTAGCAAGTCCATTCCTTCACTGGCATTGGAGCCAACTTCTTTGGGATTCCAGACTATGCTACTGATGGGCTGAGATATCAAGCATTGTGGACTGAGCAACTACTGGATTCTTGGACTTTGCCATCATAGCCAGCCAAGGTTCAATTAGCTGGACCACAGCCTCTAAGTCATTCTAAAAATAGGCTTTTGTATATATAGAAATGCATTCTGTAAGTTGTTACCCCATAGAACCCTGACCAATACACCAGACAGGGATAAAACTTTTAGAGTAGTTTGGTCCTCACAGCAGCATTATGTCAGTTATGAATTGTACAGAATCACTGGGCAAAAAAGTAAAATAACACAAGTCTGAAATTTCTCCAATGGAACACACAGTAATCTAATTAAATGAGTAATTATATGAGATGGAGAGATTCGAGCTTAAGTGAGGAATGAAAAACCAGATGTCTTAGCTTATGTGGGCCAAGACATGGCAACACACACACACACACACACACACACACACACACACACACACACACACACACACCTGCACACATTAAGATCAGTAGACAGTAGGTACTTTTTGCTCTTGATTATGATAGTTCTAGCTTGGAGGCATACGGAATTACTTCCTTTACACATTAAATCTCTCCCTCACTCTAGTCTCAGAAGTCAGATCTATCCCAGAGTAGCTTCACAAGAGTAAATCAGTCATCTTGAAGAATTTTCTCGATATAATCGTGATCTGCTGTAGTAAAAGAGCAGCTTCAACCACTTCTCTCCTTTTTTAGTTTTGCCCAGAATCACTCTGCACCAGAGACATGTGGCCCTGACGCAAACTCTATCCACTCCCTCTAGTCATGAGGTTCCCTCCCATCATTGCTTTTCTGGACCATCAAGAGGGATTCCTCATCCTACCTCCACCCCCAGGAGGGTCTTCTCAATTCTGCATTTCATCAGACAGGCTTAATAGCTGTTGTCAACCTAGAAGAGATCTACCAAATCTGTTCCATTCTCACAGTCAGTGAGACTTGGGCAGGATCCTGAACCTATGAGAGCCCTGAATGGATGTGTGGCAGTCTAAGACAATTAGCATGCCTGTCCCTACAGTTTTCAATAAACTTCAGTCTTTGGTTGGGAGTGATCCAATCCACCTAATACAGCACACAGGGCTGGGAAGACAAGAGTCAATGCAGGGACTGGGGAGATGGCTCATCCATTAAGAGCATTTATTGCTGTCTCAGAAGACCCACAGGACAGCTAACAAACCTCTTTAACTTAAATTCCAGGTGGACTCTGCCCTCACCTGGCCTCTGTGGGAATTGCATGTATGTGGTAGTAAAACACTCCTATGTATAAAGAAAACACCACAAAATATCCCAACATGTCTTGCAGGAAATTATCTCTACTGATCTGTTATCACTCATGATATATTTCAAGAAACCCAGAGGCATATTGCCTTTCATTTCCTGATTTCTTTTATACAATTTTAATGAACATTTTTATTTCCTGAGAGGCCTGGAGCAATATATTTTTGTTTCCCTTAATTTCGTCTAAATGATGATTTTGTGAACATGCATGTACAGTGTACCACATTTTACTGGTAGCTAAATATATGACCTCAAAGATAGAATATGTCTAGTTTTTTTCTTATGTAGTTGGTATCCATGGAGTAGGCTATGCCATCCACATCCAAGGTGCCACCCCCCTGTGTAGCCCTGAGACCCATGAATGGAAAATCCTTGTGCAGCCCAAGCTTCCTGGATCTTACTGAGATACATCCAAGCCTGTGAGTTCTAGGTTTACAGGAGTGTGAAACCTCACCTGAGTAAAGAAGCGTCTCAGAGTAAAAAGTTTGAAATTGTGTTTTACTCATAAAATACATTCATTTTCCTCAATGGGGCCTTCAAAACAGTATCATTATATACAGTGTATAGCCTTAGCAAACTATTAAAACAATGACAAGAATAAGAGTAATAACAAAAGTTAACAAAACCTTAAATGAAAATGAAGAAAACCAAAAACCAATGCATAAATATCCCAAGATATAAAACAAAAATATTAAGGAAATTACAGTTTTCTTTGTAATTTCACTATGGAAGTGCAAATGAGGTGAGGAACTGGTGTATTCTCTGTAGTGAATTATCTTTAGCTACACATGCCCATGACATGGCGTCAGCTTCAGCACTGCAGTAGAGAGACTCTTGTGCTTTTGGTGTGGTCTGTCTGGATAGCAGTGTGAGATAGAGACAGTCTTCTTTCTCAGATTTCACATCAAATATGGAGTCAGGGTTTTTAGTAATTTTTTTTGTGTTCTCTGTATCTTAGACTTATTTCTGACACAAACTTTTCTCTGGGGATAGTGAGCCAACAGATGTGGATGATATTGTGGCTGGATCGCCTGATGGTAGGTTGATATTTGCCTCACTATTGAGTTCAAAGCTGAAAAGAGGTAGCATTTTCTGAGGAGGCCTTGAACCTGGAGTGTAGAATGTCATGCCTTCAAGGTGTCTCTGGCTTCTTCCAGCCTTCTCAGGCTTAACAGGTGCTGTCAGGGAAAATCAGTAAAGAAAATATGATTTAGAAAGAGTTTTGCTGTGCCACTGGCATGGAAAATCAGGGTCTATTTATCCCTAGTAAACAAAAGTTAAGGAAGGAAACACACCCCATGATCCCTGACTGCTGGGGATGGGGCTCAATGGTGGCTGAATTGCCTGGGACATCGTGTTTCTGCTTCAGCAGCTCCATCTGCAGGAGGCTCTCATCCTGGGCTGTGGTCGGCTCCAGTTCCTGCTGGAGGTTTTCAAACCTAGGGGAAGAAGACAGCTGGGACACAAGCCTGGTGAGGACCTGCCATGTCAGCTTTTGAGCCCTCACCAGATCTACTCAGCTAGACAATTGAGCATTACCTTTCAGCTGAGCTCATTCCCTGCTTCCCCAAGGGAAAAGGGTCAGAGAGGTCCTGGGCAGGATTTTTTTCTCAACTTTTAAAAACTTCTAGACATTTAACTGGAAAATACACACTGTGCTGGATTAGAAAAACAGCATGTTTCTCCAACAGTCCAAAGACATCATTTTGGAGAAATATCAGTACGAGAAGGTCTGAGGCACAGGTCAGGGAAGATGTACCTGGTAGTGATTAGATACCAGGTGAATGTGAACCTCCTGGAAAACTCTATGCCTGCCCTCTAGTGGAGCCTACACAGCAATGCAAAGAAGGCTCTGATTATTCCTACAGCTCAGACCCCTGCATGGGATTCACTTGTCAACCCCTACTCTGTTTATGACCAGAGTAAATCTTCTCATGAGAAACTGATAAATAGTGCAGAGAGCCTGCAATCAGCACTGGGCTGCTGTATGCAAATCTGCCAAATGGTAGACACTTATCTCTAAATGTGATGTTCCTGATGGAAAATAAAGTTGCAGGAGGACACACTTTCCTTCATGATTGATGATCCCCTCTAGGTTTCTGGCTGCCATGTGAATATTTGTGAGGAGATCTAATGTTAGAGATGAGATACGCAGAGGATACTAGAGGTCTCAGAAGGGAAGAAGAGGACACAATCTCCATAAGACCAAGGAGAAAGCATATTGCTTCCTGGATAGAAGTTCCTATTGACTGAGTCAGCAATGTCACTCTGAGATGTTCTTTCCATGGCTGTGGCTGGAAGTTTTGCCAATTGAACAGAAACTCAAGAGGACAGAGATCCAGGTACAGTGGACCCACTTAGATCCCCCTGCTTCTGGAAGCCTGGGCTCCTACCTCATCTGGGACACAGTGAAGTGATGCTGCAGCTTTGCTGCCAAGTCCCTTTGCCGGGTGAGCAGTTCCTTCTGCTTCAACAGGGACTGAAGATCTTCAAGTCTTTGATGTTCCTGTTCATTAGAACATTGTGTTTTTAGGAGAGGATTGTGTGCACCCCTTTAAATACACACACGTGCAAGCACACACACACACACACACACGTGCACGCACATATGAATTAGTACACTTACACACTCTTGAACACACACATGTGAATGCATGCACACATACAAGCACACTACATTGCATCCATGTTTAGTTTCCCAGATAACACTGTTGTAAGAAGAGATCACCTGGGATAGCATAGAGAAGAAAATTACCTTTCATTAACCCACACCCCTCTCTACCCATCGTCCATCCCAGAGGCAGGAAAACAGGATGCTCTGAAAACAGAGATGTGGAGAAGATTGTGTACTTTTACTCTGTTTTGATATTTTTTCATTTCATTTTACTTTATATGTGCGGGTGTTCTGCCTGCCTATGTGTCTGTATAACACATGCATGCCTGGTGACCTGGGAGAAGAACTCAGTGGGTAGATCAGTCAGTGTAGTACTTACTTTATAAACCTGTACACAGACAGGTGAACTCCAGGGTTCCTTTACCAGTAATCCAAGCTCTCCTAGCAAGTTCCCAGTCTGTGCATTGAAGTTCCCCAGCACAGGACCACTGGATGGCAGTGGACCAGCCCCTTGCTCTCACGCAATACTTCCCAGTGTCCTCAAGGGCATCTTTCTCCCAAAGAAGCTCTCTAAACCACAGGTTGCCTTAGGCCGAAAGCAATGAGCTCAGAAAACTAGAAAACTTCTAAAATCAGGAGTTTATATTAACCTTTCCTCCAAGTATCATGATTGTGTCAGGGATTTCTTTGAGTAACAGAAGGTTGACTAACTCAGCCAAATGATTGCATGTATTATTTCATGGTTCACAATATTCCGTGGACCAGATTGCATGTTTTCACTCATCAGTGATGGGCATCTGAATAGTTTCTAGTTGGGAGTGCTGTGATGAGTCCAGCTGTAACCCTATTGTCCCCTATTCTCTAGGACACCTACTTTCCATTTTAGAATCAATGGTCCACCTAGAGTCTGCAGTTCAACTTTCTGAATAATTGTACATAGCTTCTCACAGGGCTGCACCATTTTATACTACTAGCTATATCTGAGAATTCTCATTTCTGCGAACCCTCCATCAGGACGAATTTTAACTCAGTATGAAGAAGTTCAGAATAAAAAAAGTTTCTGAGTGCTGCAGACAGAACATAGAGTGGGTGCTTTAGAGTGTGATGAGCCTAAGGGGTGCACTGAGACAGCCTCTTCTCACACCTCAGCATAGCTGTGGGACTTCTGCTGGGCTGAGATGCAGCCACAAGCACCTCTGCAGTGCAGAATTTCTCAGAGAATAAAATCCAGGCCAAGCTCCAAGGACAAGGTTAGCTGAACCAAGGTTAGGGAAAAGTACAAGGAAAATGGCAGCAGACAATGAGGAGAAAAACAAAACAGGATGCAGGGAAGTCGTCAGTGGTCAGGCACCATTCACCCAGAACAGAGGACACAAACTCTCAGGCACCTTTCCTGCCTCTCAGTAGCCTCTTTCTCACCTTCATTGACCCCACTACTTTGTTTTTCTCCAAAGGATCTCTTTGCAGATAAATAATTCTGCCTGTGCAAATACCTGAAAAACTTTTACCTTGTATCAATTTTCTATCTGTTGTTATTGTTAGCTTTATGGACATGCAGAATGATGGGCAGCTCCATCAGTTCTTTGACTGATGCAAAGTGGTACTAACCACGTTAGGCATAGTACTTTCTCATTGAAGTCTGTCTCCATCATTCTTAAAGATGTTCCATTGTTCTGTGAGGGAGTGAACATACACATAGAGGCTCAAACACATATTCCCATACACACAAAGATGCACATAAAGACAACACACAGACACACACACACACACAACACACACACAGACACAAACACACACACCTTTCTTGTACCCAGAAGAGCAAGGCAGAAGACTAGAATCTTGCAGCACCTTTTCTACTCTAGGGGGAGGTAGTGGGTCCTCCCCGCTATCTGAAAGACTCAGACCCATCCTTGCTCTTCTGCCCTGCTCTGAACTTATTTCCCCTTCTAGGGAAGTTTTTATCACCAGACTCACTGATTGTACAGAAAAGTAACAACCTCTGGACAACTGAGTTTGACCACACAAGACCAAGTGCCCATGGAAGATGGCTGGACATGAAGCCTCCCGACAGATCCAAGTTGACCCATCATAGACTCCTCACTAAACCTGCCCAGACTTTTCCACAGATGACAGTGATGGACCAGAGAATGGAAGTCACCCATTGTCATTACCCAATAACTTTTGACCAGATTACAGTGCATATTATATGAAAACAGCCCCAAGGAAGTCACTAGGAGGCTACTTAGGTCACCTACAGCACTTTTCTGAAATGCGCACTCTATACAACTATGAGGAGGAATCTGTCATAAGACACAGTCATATGCATGATAGAGTGAGCATCAAAATGTCAGGTTCCTTATTGTGTAGCCAGTAAGACAAACTAGAAATACCCTGGGATGTTACCTCTATGCGGTGAAAGAAAAGTCTATGTTGATTTTTCAAACAGCTTCATTGTTTGATTTTTGCTATTTACAACAAAATGAATTAATTCCAAAGTAATAAAAGTGTGTAAAAATTAAGAGAAACCAGCAAGTCAGTTCTTTTTCTGACCAAATGTATCATTTAGTAATGAGATGAGACAGAAAAAGACAGGAGGCTCTACTGTGAGGAGTCGGGAGATCCAAAGATCTGTGACTATCCAGCTTAACCAGAAGAAAAAATTTCAGGTTCAGTGAGAGACCTGGGCTAAAGGGAATAAGGGAGAAAGCAACAGAGGTCGCTTGATGTGGCCTTCCAACAAACAAATAAATGTGTGCACCCTCACACATGCATACACCACACACACACACACACAAACACACACACACACACACACACACACACTCACCACAAATCATAAGTGAGCAGAACGCAATGAGGAGGACATCAACTGAATGAGAATGGCATTACCAGTTGAATTTAGACTCCTCACACTAGCTGTTTCAAGTGATACCCACAGTTCTGCTTTCCATCATTTTGAGACTAAACATGCCTGGGGAAGCATGCTGTGCTTCTGCAGGCTATGTTGATGCAGTTGGAGAAATTATTCTCTTAAAATCTCAAATCTGCCACCCTGACTCCCACCTGTCATAAGCCCTGGCCACATCCCTGGTCATCCAGTGAGCTTCTGAGTGTAAGATCCAGGATGGGAGAACTGGCCAATGCCAGTCACAGGAAACAATATTGACAAGCTGTTACTTAGTTTCTGTGAGTGTGAACCAAGAGGTTAGCCAGGTAAAGAGAACGCCATGGCAGTCTGGGAACAAGAGGGTAAAATGCCATATGACACCCAAAAAAGATGTCCACAAGACCCAGTCATTTGGCGTTTGTAGGGGATGTTCCTCCTTCCATACTGTTTCTGCCTCTGACCTCATATGACCTCTGCAAACAAATGAGATCCTGATTCTTGAACTCAGTCAATCAGATCTCTGTGCTACTCCCTATGTGGCTCCCATCATAACACCGCTCCTTCTGTGCTAACATATCAGTAAGTGACAAGTGATTGACCCGTCTCCCTCGATGGACTGCAGATTCTAGAAGAGCAGTAGGGTTTCCTTGGCAGTCATGCAGTGCCTTCCAAGAGGCTAACTCCTCAGAAAGACTTGTGAATGATCACAAAAATGAACTATTGGGTGGGAAGGGTCAGTTGGATAAGTGAGTTGAGGGTTACATGAGTGTGTGTATAAGTATGTGTATGGTTAGACAGGTGGGGAGCCTGGCCCTGCTACTTCAACCTACCTGCTGCTGCTTTGTCCACAGGTCATAGATCTTCTCATGGGCCTCCTCACAGAGCCTCCTGGCCTCCTCACAGGACTCTTGTAGTAAAATCTGCTCCCCCTGCAGCTTTCTGTTATCCTCTTTCAACATGCTCACTTTTTCCATCAGCTGAGTCCATTCACTCAGGAGCTGACTATAGAGGATGCTGAAATATCACCAAAAATGATGAGCTCCACCTCCATTTGCACTCCTGCCTCCCAATACCATCATTCGTGCAAGGTGTCATCTACCCAAACCCAGATCCCTGGGATGAAGCCACATTAGCCATGCCAGCATGACTGAGGTGCAGACAAAAGCCAGAGAATAGCCAAATTCCAGAAAGATTCAAACTACTTCTGAATACCCTGACAGCAAAAGGGATCCATGTAACTCTGAAAACTAGATCCCCTACCTCTCTACCACACACCCTGGTGTTTAACTGTTCACAGTATTGAGAAAACATGAGCACGAAGAGGGAAACCATGCTGGGGGCGGGGGCAGAAGACCCAATGGGAATGTATTTCATGTTTTCCATAGAAACCAGCTCTGTAAGCTCCTGCCAGAGCCACAGAAAACATTCATGGTTAAAACCATGTTTTCTGTCTAGAAGTTCCAGAAGCTGACAGGAAAATGTTGGGAGGGGCTCTCAGACTCTTCACTCTTAGGAGAACTCACTGTAGGAGGCACAAAGTCCAAGAGCTATCAGACAGGCTCCTTGCTAAGAGGTAAACAGGCCTGAACCACAGCCCAACTTTGTTCACAGGTGAAGAAGGGAAGAAGCTGCTGTGGGATGTCTTCTGTATGCTGTGAATATGTGTTGCTCCCATTGGCTAATAAGGAAGCTGCTTTGGCCTATGACAAGGCAGCATGGAGCCAGGCAGAAAAATCCAGGAGAGTCAGAGAAGAAAGTCAGAGGTGGAGGAGATGCCAGCTTCCACCCAAGGAGAAACATGCCAGCAGCCTGGCCATGCAGCAGCCATGTGCCAAACATAGATTAATAGAAATGGGTTAATTTAAGATGATAGAGCTAGCTAGCCAGAAACTAAAGCCATTGGCCATACTGTTTGTAAGTACTATAAGCCTCTGTGTGTGTCTTTGGGACCATTTGGCTGCAGGAGGTGGATGGGACAGATTCCTCCTGACAGATGCATCAGGCAGGTCTGGAAAAACTTCGGACTACCAGAAGCAGTCCTTAACAATTTCAGGGGTCCCATCTAAATTAGGCACTCACGGGTAGGAGTTGGTCTGCTCACTCAGCTCCTTGCACTTGTAGGAAGCCTCACAAATCTCCTTGGGGAATTCCTTTACATCTGACATCTCCTTCTTATGCTGTGTTTTCAGCATCTCCAGCTCAGATTTCAGCCTGTAGTAGGGCATGGCCCCAGTAACAAAGAACCCCATGAATACAGGCCTCAGGGACCACATGAATTAAGGTTCTGTTTTATACTACCGTAGCCCACTGGATGTCACACCCTGAATTCTATACTGGACCTCCTGATGTGCATTAGACTTGCCTTACTGTCCCATGGCCAGGAAAGGCTGGGTGTCAATAGGGAAGGAGACAGGGCTACATGATCTCCCTCAGTAGACCTCTGGGAGCAGACTAGCTGGCTATGAAGGTCTGAGCAGTCTGTGCCACAGATGGGGGTGTATCTGAAATCTGCAATGACATTCCCACTGTCTTGAGAACAGAGATTCTTTCTCCTTACAAGGATACCCAGAACTCATGATCTGTATTGCCATGGGGAGGCACTACATTCAGATGGCTTTATAAACACCCAAGGGGATTCCAATGAGGGACCAGGATGAGCACAAAGGCTGAGAGCAGTGATGTTCAATGTGGGGCTCCCTGGCCTCAGCACTTCCATCACCAGAAATCTTTGAGACATGTGAATATTCAGACCTACTATCAATGTCTGACTCAGGATCTGAAAGGACGGACACACACACACACACACACACACACACACACACTGTAAGTGAGCCTCTCAGAGACAGTACAGAACACACTCAGACACACAATCCTCAGCACAAGGAGATTTATTAACCTAGCAGTGCAAGCATAGCTTGGGACCTTGTCTCTTGAGCAGGCGAAGGCACACAGCAAGCAGCAGGCTTTTTTAACAGTGGGTTTTTAAGTAGAGAAGTTTAAGTCTGTGCTGGGTAAATTGTTGAGCTCTGATGGGACAGGTTAGCCAGTGTAACCAAGTAATGAATTTTGATTGTTGAACTTTGGTGTTTACTTTCAAGAATGAGTCAGTGTCCACAAAAGGGAATGGGCTTTGGGGACTAAATTTAGGAATGTTATCTAATGGTTTATCAAGGGAGAGAGAAGTGAAAAGGGCAAAACCGGCCACTGCTTTGTTTGCAATGTTTGGGCCCCTTAGAGAGCACTTCACACACATGAACCCACACACAGGATGTCAAAGAAATGCAGGTAGGGAGTATTGCCTCAAAGTATAAGGAGCAAGACCAGAGAGGAGCAGGGATGAACTCCAGGCCTTCCAGACACACAGATGGACGAGTAGGACCACAAGGCCTTTCGGCCTATTCCCAGAGCAAAAAGCAAAAATAAATATAAACACTCAACCCAGAGCACCAAGCATCTCCTAAAAGCCGATGTCTGTCAAGGCCTCTTGAAATGCATGTTGTGATCTTACACCTTCCTGCCCGTCTGTAGATAGTGACTCAGGCCACAGGCTCTGCCTTTTCATTTGGAGGAATCAGAACAGCCTGTGTCAAATCTCACTCCTCCAGGTTTCAGTTCTGCCTCTCAGATGCACTCAGGACACAGTAGGGTCAAGACAGTCACTAGAGAAAAGTGCATGATGAATACCTGTTGTTCAACTCATTGTTGTTATAAAGGGCCAGGAGTTCCAGCAGTTCATTCCTCTCATTGGTCATCATCTGTAGCTGAAGGGTCAGGTTATCCACCTGGTTCAGCTGCTGCTCCTGCTCAGTGAGGAAGAAGGGTGTGGATGATGCCTTCCTAGTAGTCCCTGTAGGTACATAAACATAGTGAATTTGTACAGATGAATGGCATAAGGCCAAGAGAGATCATGTGGAGCCCCAAGAGGAGGCCTGAGGGAGAGGAAATGCATGGAATCCAACGAAGGCCTAAAATTCAGAGCAGATATCCTTAAACTGGGGTCCATAAGCGATGTGTCTGTCTTCAATCTCTGAGGATAGATATAGGCCTCAGGCCCTACTGCAGCCCCACTGTCCCTGAAAGGCATAAGCAAGACCAGTCATGTTGGCTTGGAATTGTCACCAGATACCTGCTATGATGCAAGAAAGTCCTGGACTCCCTGGTGCTTTGTACCTTCCTGCTGATAACCTGTGTCCAGGACTAAAAGACACTGAATGTCTCAGACCTGGGTACATGGATGGAAAGCTTTGCTCTCTGGTATTTATATCAGATATCCATGAAACCTACAGAAATCCACTGAGAATAAAGTGCAGCAACATGCTACCCTGATACCTCATTAGTGGTTCTGTGCCTCCTTTGGCATTCTTTGACAGTCAGAATGAACTGAAAAAGGTCCTAGCACAGTACTGCATACTTGACCATTCCTGGCCCTCTGCCAACTAACCATCAGAAACCTCCACTTGGGATCTGCTCTTTAGGGACCCAGAGAAGCAGCATAGGCCTATGACTTCAGATGATTACAGCTACTGACCTCCATTACTAGAAGGCCCAGTTCTGGCCTCAACTCCTCCCTAAAAAACCAGAGATCTCTCTTCCAGTCAGTATGCTCAATCTAGCCCACATGTTGATTGGTGAACTCTATACGGACTTAATGAATGCCTCAAGGGCATTTGGCGTTGTAACAACATTGGTGATTTCACAAAAGATGCCAAGGGCTCTCCAGGATACAATAGAATTTCCAGAGAAGGGACTGTTAGGGTCACTGCCAACAGCCTTCACCTATCTTATAACAAATTCTTCCCCAATTCACCGAAAACCAAGCTACCCTTTCCAAGGAGTCTTCCCTGAGACACAGGGAAAGGCCTTCAGCACCTTCTCCTTCCAATCCAGAGATCTCTCTGTTTCATTAGAATCTAGTTTATTCTAATTCAATAGTTCATCATGTATGGAGGGCAAGGCTCATTTTCCAAACTGTGCCCAGGAATGGCTCTTCTCTTCCTGATGATCTCTAACAAGATGAGAAATAAAGGATGTTAAGAAATTAGCTCAGTATAATGGGGAAGGAAGATCAGTTCCACAAGGTGAATAAGCACATCAGAGAAGATCCACAGGGCAGTTACAATGTATGAGGATGGTGGAGGATTATGTGGGTCCTGTCAGAGCAATGATAAGTCACATAGGTAAAGATGAAACTTTTGCCAAAAGCGTCAGGAGAATACATTCCATCCATCATGATGTTAGCAAAGATGTTATCAACCATTGAAAGGTGTGACTGAAAATACCTATGAACTGGGCATCCACAGGTGAGCCCTCTGACATCAAGAACAAATACTTACAGGAAGAGTGATATCCCAGTCCTGCACTCAAGGTAGCGGGAGGATGACTGGCTAGTGAGAGGGCAGGAAATCAGAAACCTTAGGGATCACTGACATGAAGCAATACTTGGTGGCTCCTGCCCTGCTAGTGGTTGTTATTTAAAATGTGAGAGCCTCTAGCTCTGGCCAGGGGACATTACTCTCTCTGTCATTAGTGACACACACCAAAAGACATCCAGTGTGTGTGAGTTGCTGGGCTGGTACTGAAACCTCTTTAGTCCCCATGTGCTTCCTTCCCACTCAGAGTGAAAGCAGAGGGGCCTCAACAGAACAGCTGCAGCCATGAATATTCCTGACTCTGCCAAACTAACCTTGAGAATCCTCAACTTTGTTCTGCTCTTGAAGAACTCAGAGGAGCAGGTAGGCCCATTGCTTCTCAGAAACTCTCACCTGCTTAGCCCCACTCCTGGAAGGAGCAGCTCAAGCCTTCCTCCTTCAGGAAGCTCCCCATCCCTTTCCCAGGACTCACTGCGCTTTCCCCAGAACCATTTATTTCTTGATGTGTGACATGGAGACTGAAGGCCATCTTCCTTCTGCCTCCCTTTGGTCTCCCTGTGCTCTCCATCCTGTCTCCCAAGAATCCTGTTCAGTCTAGACAGCATGTCTGTAAGTGAAACACAAGACACTGCACAAATGCCCCAATGACAGTTGGTGTTGCCACAACACTGGTGACATCACATGGAATGCCAGGGCTCTCCAGGATACAGTAGAATGTCCATGTGCTGATGTCACCTGGTATAGCTATTTCATCCCTGTTACATACCTCACTCAAAAGTGACTTGAAACCAAGGTGCCATTTTCAGGAGCCTCTGGATTCACAATGGAAACCTTTAGGTAGATCCTCCGTCCAAAGCCAGAAATCTAGGCCTCTGCTTCATTAGAAACTTTATCTAAGTGAAGTTGAAAGCTCCCTTTGCATGCACTGTCCAGGGTTGGATTTTCCCCTCCTTAAAATTCATAATCAATAATTTGAGAAAGAAAGAATGCTTAGAAATGAGGTTAGGACAATGAGGAGTAGTAGGGATGTGACCTCTGAAGTGAACAATCCCCCAGGGAAATCCTCAGACTTGTAGACATTGGTGGGCTCTAAGAAAAGTCACATAGTTAGTTATGAATATTCCCCCAGTGTCAATAGAGCTCATCAAGCTATGAGGTTGTTAGTGAGATGGTATCTTAGTGTCATTTGATTTGCATTTCCCTCTTGGCTAAAGATTTTAAGCAATTCCTTAAATGTCTTTTGGCCATTTAATATTCTTCTGTTGTGAATTCTGTTTAGATCTGTACCGCATTTTTTAAGTTAGATTATTTCATATTTTGATGTCTAGTTTCTTGAGTTCTTTATATATTTTGGAGATCAGCCCTCTGTCAGTTGTGGGGTGGTGAAGATATTTTCCCATTCTGTAGGCTGTCATTGTGTCCTCTTGACCCTGTCCTTTGCCTTTCAGAAGCTTCTCAGTTTCAAGAGGTCTCATTTCTTTATTGTTGCTCTCAGTGTCTGTGCTACTTCTCTTCTATCAGGTTCAGTGTAACTGGATTTATGTTGAGGTCTTTAATCCATTTGGACTTCAGTTTTGTGCATGGGCATAGGTAATGGATCAATTTACATTCTTCCACGTGTCAACATAAAGTCCTACAACCACCATTTGTTGAAGGCACTTTCTTTTTTCTTTGTATACTTTTAGCTTCTTTGTCAAAAATCAGGTGATCTTATGTCTTTGGAATAGTTCCAGGTCTTTGTGGATCATCTTTAAGAATGATGGAGACAGATTTAAATGAGAAAGCACTGTGCCTTATCTGGTTACTAAAACTTTTGCATCAGTCAAAGAAGAGATGGAGCTCCCCGTCACTCTGCATGTCCACACAGCTAACTACAACAAAAGACAAAGAAACCAATGCAAGCTAAAATGTTTTTCAGGTATTTGTAGAGGCAGAATTATTTATCTGCAAAGAAATTCTTGGGAGAAAAACAAAGTAATGGGGTACATGAAGGTGAGAAAGAGGCTACTGAGAGGCAGGAACGGTGCCTGAGGGTTTGTGTCCTGATCTGTTCTGGGCGAACGGTGGCTGACCACTGATGACTTCCCTGCATCCTGTTTTGTTCTTCTGCCTGCTGCCATTTTCCTTTCACCTTTGCTTAACCTTGGTTCAGCTAACCTTGTCCTTGGAGCTTGGCCTGGACTTTATTCCCTGAGGAATTCTGAACTGCAGAGGTGCTTGTGGCTGCATCTCAGGCCAGCAGAAGTCCCATAGCTATGTTGAAGTGTAAGAAGAGGCTGTCTCAGTGCACCCCTAGACTCAACTTTTTTGTTTGTTTGTTTTTGGTTTTTTCAAGACAGGTTTTCTCTGTGTAGCTTTGTGCCTTTTCTGGGACTCACTTGGTAGTCCAGGCTGGCTTCGAACTCACAGAGATCCGCCTGGCTCTGCCTCCCGAGTGCTGGGATTAAAGGCGTGCGCCACCACTGCCCGGCTCAGACCCTGCTTTTACTCCAAACTTCTTCATACTGAGTTAAAAACTTCCTGATGGAGGGTTGGGAGAAATGAGAATTCTCAGATATTGCTAGTAGTGTAAAATGGTGCAGCCCTGTGAGAAGCTATGTACAATTATTCAGAAAGTTGAACTGCAGACTCTAGATGGACCATTGATTCAGAATGTAAAGTAGGTGTCCACAGAGAATATTGGGGACAACAGGGTTACAGCAGGACTCCTCAGAACATCCCCAGCTAGAAACTCTTCAGATGCCTTTCATTGATGAGGGAAAATGTACAATGTGGTCCATGGAATATTGTGAAGCATGGAATATTATATGCAATTATTTGGCCATGAGTTAGTCAACCTTCTGTTACTCAAAGAAATCCTGACACATTCATCTTACTTGGAGGAAATGTTAATGTAGAGTCCTGATTTTAGGGATTTTCTAGTTTTCTGACTATTTGCTTTGAGACTAAATTGAAGCAACCTGTGGTTTAGAGAGCTTCTTTAGTAGGAAGCTGCCCTCCTTGGAGGAACTGAGAAGACCTAAGAGAGAGAAGAGAGCAAGGGGCTGGTCCACTGCCATCCAGTGGTTCAGTGCTGGGAACTAAGCCTTCAATGCACAGATTGGGGAACTTGCTAGGAGAGCTTGTATTACTGGTAAAGGATCCCTGGCGTTCAGCTGCCTGTGTACAGGTTTACAAAGCAAGTACTACATTGACTGATCTGCCCACTGAGTTCTTCTCCCAGGTCGCCAGGCATGCATGTGTTATACAGACACACAGGTAGACAGAACAACTGCACATATAAAGTAAAAATAAAATGAAAATTATCAAAAGAGAGTAAAAGTACACAACCTTCTCCACATCCCGATGTTCAGAGCATCCTCTGGGATGGAATAAGGGTAGAAAATATGTGGGTTAATGATAGGTCACTTTCTTCTCCATGGTATCCCAGGTAATCTTGTCTTACAATAGTGTTATCTTGGAAACTAAATATGTATGGAATGTGTGTGCTTGTATGTGTGCATCCATGTACATGTGTGTGTTCGTTCAAGTGTGTGTGTGTGTTCAAATGTGTGTGTGTGTGTGTGTGTGTGTGTGTGTGTGTGTGTGCATGTGTCTATATGTACAAGGGTGCAGACAACCCTCTCCTAAAAACACAATGTTCTAATGAACAGGAACATCAAAGACTTGAGGAAGATCTTCAGTCCCTGATGAAGCAGAAGGAGCTGCTCACCCGGCAAAGGGACTTGGCAGCAAAGCTGCAGCATCACTTCACTGTGTCCCAGATGAGGTAGGAGCTCAGGCTTCCAGAAGCAGGTGGATCCAAGTGGGTCCGCTATACCTGGATCTCTGTCCTCTTTGAGTTTCTGTTCAATTGGCAAAGCTTCCAGGCACAGCCAGGAAAAGAACACCTCAGAGTGTCATTTCTGACTCAGTCAATAGGAACTTCTGTCCAGGAAGCAATATGCTTTCTCCTTGGTCTTATGGAGATTGTGTCCTCTTCTTCCATTCTGAGACCTCTAGTATGCTCTGAGTATCTCATCTCCTAAATTAGATCTCCCCACAAATATGCCCATATTAGCCAGAAACCTAGAGGGGATCATCAATCATGAGGAAAGTGTGTCCTCCTGCAACTTTTCTTTCCATCAGGAACATCACATTTAGAGATAACTGTCTACCCTTTGGCAAATTTGCATATAGCAGCCCAGTGCTGATTGCAGGCTCTCTGCACTATTTATCAGTTTTTCATGAGAAGATTTACTCTGGTCATAAACAGAGTAGGAGTTGACAAGTTAAGCCCATGCAGGGGTCTGAAATGTAGGAATAAGCAAGGCCTTCTCAGCATTGCTGTGTAGGCTCCACTAGAGGGCAGGCATAGAGTTTTCCAGGAGGTTCACATTCAGGTACATCTTCCCTGACCTGTGCCTCAGAACTTGTCATAATGATATTTCTCCAAAATGATGTCTTTGGAGGAGAAATGTGCTGTTTTTTCTAATCTAGCACAGTGTGTATTTGCCAGTTCAAGTCTACTAGTTTTTAAAAGATGAGAAAAAAATCCTGCCCAGTAGCTCTCTGACCATTTTCCCTTGGGGAAACAGGGAATGAACTCAGCTGAAAGGTAATGCTCGATTGTCTAGCTTAGTAGATGTAGTGGGGTCTCAAAAGCTGACATGGCAGGTCCTCACCAGGCTTGTGCCCCAGCTGCCTTCCACCCCTAGGTTTGAAAACCTCCAGCAGAAACTGGAGCCGACCACAGCCCAGGATGAGAACCTCCTGAAGCAGAAACACTATGTCTCAGGCAAGCAAGCCACCATTAAGCCCCATCCCCAGCAGCCAGAGTGTTCATGGGGTGTGTTTCCTTCCTTAACTTTTGTTTACTAGGAATGAATAGGCCCTGATTTTTTTGCCATGTGCACAGCCAAACTGTTTCTGAATCTATTTTCTTTACTGATTTTCCCTGACAGCACCTGTTAAGAAGACTAAGAAGGCTGGAAGAAGCCAGAGACACCATGAAGGCATGACATTCTACACTGCAGGTTCAAGGACTCCTCAGAAAGTGCCACCTCTTTTCAGCTTTTAACTCAATAATGAGGCAAATATCAACCTACCATCAGGCAATCCAGCCACAATCAGATCCACATCTGTTGGCTCACTATCCTTGGAGAAAAGTTTGTGTCAGTAACAAGTCTAATATACAGAGAACACAACACAAATTACTAAGAACCCTGACTCCATATGGGGTGGGAAATCTGACAAGGAAGACGGTGTTAATGTCACACTGCCCTCCAGACAGACCACATCAAAAGCATAAGATTCTCTCTCTAGTACAGTGCAGAAGCTGAGGCCATGTCATGGGCAAGTGTTGCTGAAGAGAATTTACTATAGAGAATAAGCCAGTTCCTTACTTCTTTTACTCTTCCATAATGAAATTACAAAGGAAACTGAAATTTCCTTCATTTTTGGTTTTATATCTTAGTATATTTATTCTTTGCTTTTTGGTTTTCCTCATTTTTATTTAAGGTTGGGTTAATTTTTGTTATACTTTTCTTCTTATCATTGTTTTAACAGTTTGCTAAGGCTATAAACTGTTTATAATGACTGCTGTTTTGAAAAACCCCATTGAGTAAAATGAATGTATGTTTATGAATAAAATAAATTTCAAACTTTTCACTCTGAGACTCTTCTTTAGTACATGGGGTTTCACACTCCTGTAAACCCAGAACTCACAGGCTTGGATGTATCTCAGTAAGATCCAGGAAGCTCGGGCAGCACAAGGACTTTCCAGCCATGGGCCTCAGGGCTACACAGGGGGATGGCACCTTGGATGTTGGTGAATAGCCTACCTCATGGATACCAACTACATAATAGAAAAATTAGACATATTGTATCCTTAAGGTCATATATTTAGCTACCAGTAAAATGTGGTACACTCTGCACACATGTTCACAAAATCATCATGTACACCAAATTAAAGGGAAACATAAGTATATTGCTCCAGGCCTCTCAGGAAATAAGAACGCTCATTAAACTCGTATAAAGGAAATCAAGAAGTAAAAAGTAATCTGCCTCTGGTTTTTTTGAAATACAACATGAGTGATAACTGAACAGCAGAGTTGATTTCCTGCAAGGCAATTTAGGATATTTTGTGGTGCTTATGGGTATGTAGTATTTTGTTTATACTTATGGGTGTTTTGCTACCACATAAATGCAATTCCCATAAAGGCCAGGTGAGGACAGAGTCCACTGGAATTTAACTTAAAGAAGTTTGTTAGCTGTCCTGTGGGTCTTCTGAATAAATAAATGCTCTTCCAATAAATGCTCTTAATGGATGAGCCATCTCTCCAGTCCCTGTAATTGACCTTTGTCTTTCAAGCCATGTGTGCTGTATTATTTCCATTGGATCACTCCCAACCAAAGACTGAAATTTATTGAAAACTGTAGGGACAGGCATGCTAAATATCTTAGTCTGCCACACATCCATTCAGAGCTATCATAGGTTCAGGATCCTGCCCAAGTCTCACTGACTGTCAGAATGGAACAGAATTGCTAGATCTCTTCTAGGTTGACAACACCTATTAAGCCTATCTGATGAAATGCAGAATTGAGAACACCCTCCTGTGGGTAGAGATAGGATGAGGAATCCCTCTTGATGGTCCAGATAAGCAATGATGGGAGGAACCTCATGACTAGATGGAGTGGATGGAGCCTGCAACAGGGGCACATGTCTGTGGTGCAGAGTGATTCTGTGCAAAACTAAAAAAGGAGAGAAGTGGTTGATGCTCCTCTATTACCACAGCAGATCTCAGATTATATTGAGAAAGTTCTTCCAGAGACTGATTTACTCTGGTGAAGCTCCTCTGGAATAGATATGACTTCTGAGACTGAGAGTCAGGCAGAGATTTGATGTGTAAAGGAAGTTATCCTGTGGGTCTCTAGACTGGAGCTGTCATTTCAGAGGTAAAAAGAACCTACTATCCTCTGATCTACATGTGGACAGTAGGGTGTGTGGTTGTGTGTGTGTGTGTGTGTGTGTGTGTGTGTGTGTGTGTGTGTGTGTGTGTGTGTATGTGTGCCAGGTCTTAGCCCACAGAAGCTAAGACATCTTGTTTTTCATTCCTCACTGAAGCTAGAACCTCTCCATCTCATATTAATAACTGTGTGTTCCATTTGAGAAATTTCAGACTTGTGTTATTTTACTTTCTTGCCCAGAAGCTATAGACACCTTGTAGGCCAGCATCAAAGCATCACCTGAAAAACAGGCTAAGGGAATGTGATCATGTGGAATTTATAACTGAGATATGGCTGTTGTGAGGCCCAAATTTCTCTAAAACTCATATACCTCTTCGGTGCATTGGTTAGGGTTCTTTGGGGTAACAAATTATACAATGAATTTCTACATATACTAGAGGCTACTTTTTAGAATGACTTACAGGCTGTAGTCCAGCTAATTGAACCTTGGCTGGCTATGATGACAAAGTCTAAGAATCTAGTAGTTGCACAGTCCACTATGCTTGAAGTCTCAGCCCATCAGTAGTATAGTCTGGAATCCCAAAGAAGTCAGCTCGAATGCCAGTGAAGGAATGGACTTGCTAGCAAGGTGAGAGCAAGCAGCTGAAGATAAAAAACTCCCTTCTTCCATCTCTGTATATGGGCTTCCAGCACAACGCCTGGCTGAGGTTACAGGTGGGGTTTTGGGGCTCAAGATATCTGAGTTAAAGGTGTTTTTACCCTCATTAATATCCAGATTAAAGAATGTCTTCTTAACTCAAATTACATGTGGATCAGGATTACGTGTGGATCTTTTCTCTTCAAATTAAGCAAAAATACCTCACAGGCATGCCCAAAAAATTTTGAGTTTTAGTTAATTCCAGATGTATTAAATTTGGCAACTAAAAATAGCTATCACAACCGTACCCATTGTCAACTTGATACACAATTATATCTTTTTATTATTTTAATTTTATAATTGAATTTAAATTTACACATCAGCCACAAATTCCTCTGTCCTCCCTTCTCCCACCCCACCCCGTGCTTTCCCCCAATTCACCCCCATTCCCATATCTTACAGGACAAGGACTCCCCTGGGGATTCAGCTCAGCTTGGTAGACTCAGTTGGGGCAGGTCCAGTCCTCTCCTCCCTTCACTCAGGCTGAGCAAAGTGTCCCTGTATAGGCCCCAGGCTTCAAAAAGCCAGCACATGCACTAAGGCAGGTCCTGGTCCCACTGCCTGGGGGTCTCCTAAACAGTCGACTGTCTCACTTATCCAGAGGACCTGATCCAATTGGGGGCTTCTCAGCTATTAATTCATTGTTCATGTGTTTCCACTAGTTTGGCTATTTGTCCCTGTGCTTTTTCCAATCATGGTCTCAACATCTCTTGCTCATACAATAACTCCTCTTTCTTGCCGATTGCACGCCCGGAGCTCCACCTGGGGCCTGGCCATGTTTCCATCAATCATTGCATGAGAGTTCTACCACAACAGTTAGGGTGTTTGGCCATCCAAGAACCAGTTTAGGTCAGTTCTGGCTATCTTTCGACCATTGCCAGTAGTCTTTTGTGGAGTTATGTTTGTAGATTTCTGGGGACCTCTCTAGCACTTTGCTTTTTCCTATTCTCATGGGGTTCTCATTTATCACAGTCTCTCTTTCCTTGTTCTCCCTCTCTGTGTTTGATCCAGCTGGGATCTCCGGTTCCCCAAGTTCTCTTTCCCCCAAACCTTGGCCTTCATTTCCCCCCATCATGTCCAGTTTGCTCATGTAGATCTCATCCATTTCTCTGTCACTGGGTGATCTTGGTGTCTTTCTTAGGGTCCTCTTTACTACATAGCCTCCCTGGAGTTATAAGTAGCAGTCTAGTCATCCTTTGCTTTACGTCTAGTATCTACCTATGTGTGATTACATACCATGTTTGTCTTTTGGAGTCTGGGTTACATCACTCAGGATGATTTTTTCTAGATCCATCCATTTGCCTGCAAAGCTCATGATGTCTTTTTTTTTTCTGCTGAGTAGTACCCCATTGCATATATATAACATACATATCATTTTATTCATACAATTCAGTAGAAGGATATCTAGGTTGTTTCTAAGTTCTGGCTATTACAAATAATGCTGCTATGAACATAGCTGAGAATTTGCCCTTGTGGTATGATTTAGCATTCGTTGGGTATATGCCCAAGAGTGGTATAGATAGGTCTTTGGAGAGAATGATACCCAATTTTCTAAAACAGTGCCATATTGATTTCCAAAGTGGCTTTACAAGCTTGCATTCTCACCCACAGTGGAGGAGAATTCCCCTTGCTCCACATCCTCTCCAGCAAAAGCTGTCTTCAGTGTTTTTGATGTTAGCCATTCTGACAGGTGTAAGGTGGTATCTCAGAGTCAATTTGATTTGAATTTTCCTGATGATTAGGGATGTTGAGAGATTCCATAAATGACTTTTAGCAATTTGAGCTTCCTCTGTTGAGAATTCTCTGTTTAGCTCTATAGCCCATTTTTTAATGGGACTGGTGGGCATTTGATGTCTAATTTCTTTATATATTCTGGATATCAGCCCTCTCTCAGAAGTGGGGTTGGTGAAGATCTTTTCCCATTCTGTAGGCTGTCACTTTGTCTTCTTGACTGTGGCCTTTGCTCTACAAAAGCTTCTGAGTTTCAAGAGGTCCCATTGATTAATTATTTCTCTCAGTGTCTATGCTACTGCTGTTATATTTAAGAAGAGACCTCCTGTGCCAATGCATTCAAGACTACATCCTACTTTCTCTCCTATCAGGTTCAGAGTAGCTGGATTTATGTTGATGTCTTTGATCGATTTGGACTTAAGTTTTGTGCACAGTGAAAGATATGAATCTATTTGCAGCCTTCTACATGTTGATATCAGGTTATGCCAGCACAATTGGTTGAAGATGCTTTCTTTGTTCCATTGTACAAAGAAGTTTTGGCTTCTTTGTCAATAATTATACATTTTTAAGTGTGCGAGTTAATATCAGGGTCTTCAATTCAATTACATTGGTCCAAATGTCTGTTTTTGTACCAGTACCATTCTGTTTTATTATAGTAGAGATTGAAGTCAGGAATCGTGATGCCTCCAGAGGTTGTTTTATTGTACAGGACTCTTTTGGCTATCCTGAGTTTTTTGTTTTTCCATATCAAGTTAAGGATTGTTCTTTCCAGGTCTGTGAAGAATTGTGTTGGTATTTTGATGGGGATTGCATTGAATCGCCATATTGCTTTTGGTAAGATTGCCATTTTTACTATGTTAATCCTGCCTATCCATGAGTATGCAAGATATTTCCATTTTCTGACTTCTTCAATTTCATTTTTAAGGGACTAAAGTTCTTGTCATAAAGGTCCTTTGCTTGCTTAGTTAGAATTACACCAAGGTATTTTATATCGTCTGTGGCTATTGTAAAGTGTGATATATCTCTGATTTCCTTCTCAGCCTGTTTGTCAACTGTATCTAGGAGGGCTACTAATTTTTTTGAGTTAATCTTTTATCCTGCTAAGTTGCTGAAGGTGTTTATAAGCTGTATTAGTTCTTTGGTAGAATTTTTGGGGTCACTTATGTATACTATCATGTCATCTGCAAATAGGGAAAGCTTGACTTCTTCCTTTTCAATTTGTATTTCCTTGATCTCCTTATGTTGTCTTATTGCTCTGGCTAGAACTTCAAGTACTATATTGAATAAGTATGGGGAGAGCAGACATCCTTGCCTCATTCCTGATTTTAGTGGAATCGCTTTGTGTTTCTCTCCTGTTAATTTGATGTTGATATTGTCTTGCTGTAAATTGCCTTTATTATGTTTTGGTATGTTTGCTGTATTCCTATTCTCTCCAAGACTTTTATCATGAAGGGGTGTTGGAATTTGTTAAATGCCTTTTCAGCATCTAGTGAGATGATCATGTGGTTTTTTTTTTTTAGTCTGTTTATATGGTGTATTACTTTGACAGATTTTTGTAAGTTGAACCACCCCTGTATCCTTAGGAAGAAGCCTACTTGACCATGGTGGATAATTGTTTGATGTGTTCTTGGAGAATCTTTGCCAGTATTTTATTGAGTATTTTTGCATCAATGTTCATGTGGGAGATTGGTCTGTAGTTCTTTTTCTTTGTTGCATCTTTGTTTGCCTTGGTAATCAGGGTAATTGTAGCCTTATAAAAGGAGTTGGGTAATGCTCCTTCTGGTTCTATTGTGTGGAACAATTTAGAGTATTGGTATTAACTCTTCTTTGAAGATATGGTAGAATTCTGCCCTAAAACCATCTGCTCCTGGGCTGGTTTTGGTTGGGAGAATTTAATGACTGATTCTATTTCCTTTTGGATTATTGGACTATTTAAATAGTGTATCTGGTCTTGATTTAACTTAGTATATGGTATCCAGACAATTATCTATTTCTTTTAGATTTTCCAGTGTTGTTGAGTAGAGGTTTTTGAAGTATGACCTGATGATTTTCTGGATTTCCTCAGTGTTAGTTGTTATGTCTACCTTTCCATTTCTGATTTTGTTAATTTGTATGCTCCCTCTCTTTCTCTGCTTTTTGGTTTGTTTAAATAAGGGCTTGTCAATCTTGTTGATTTTCTCAAAGAACCAACACCTTTTTCCATTAATTCTTTGTATTGTTCTCTTTGTTTCTATTTTTATTGATTTCTGCTTTCAACTTGATTTTTTTCTGGCATCTATTCTTCTTTGGCGACTTTGCTTCTTCTTGTTCTAGAGATTTCAAGTGTGCTGTTAAGCCACTAGTGTGAGATTTCTCCAACTTCTTTATGTGGGCATTTAGTGCTATGAATTTCCCTCCTAGAATTGCTTTCATAGTGTCCTATAAGTTTGGGTATGTGGTTTATTCATTTTCATTGATCTCTAGGAAGTCTTTAATTTCTTTCTTTATTTCTTCCTTGACCCATTGGTGATTCAGTTGATCATTATTCAGTTTCCATTAGATTGTAGGTTTTCTGTAGCTTTTGCTGTTGTTGAAATCTAACTTTACATGATGGTGGTCTGATAGAACACAGGAGGTTATTCCAATTTTTTTGTATCTGTTGAGATCTGCTTTGTGGCCAAGTATGTGGTCGATTTTAGAGAAGGTTTCATGGGATGCTGAGAAGAAGGTATATTCTTCTTTGTTAGGATGGAATGTTCTGTAGATATGGATTAAGTTCATTTGAGTCATAAAATCAGTTAAGTTCTTTATTTCTCTGTTAAATTTTGATTTTTTAGATCTGTCCAGTGGTTAGAGTGGGGTGTTGAAGTCTCCCACTATTAATGTGTGGGGTTTTATGTGGTTTAAGCTTTAGTAATGTTTCTATCACATTTGTGGTTTCCCTTGTGTTTGGGACATAAATGTTCAGAATTGAAACTTCATCTTGGTGGTGAGTATTTAATGACATTCTTGATCTCTTTTCATTGATTTTAGCTTGAATCTATTTTGCTAGAGACTAGGATGGCTACACCTGCATGCTTCTTAAGACCATTTGATTGGAAATACTTTTCCCAGCCTTATATTCTTAGATAGTATCTATCTTTGAATTTGAGGTGTGATTCTTGTATGGAGCAGAAACATGGGTCTTGCTTTTGTATCCATCCTGTTACCCTGTGTCTTTTTATAGGTGAATTTAGTCCATTGATATTAAGGAATATTAACAACCAGTGGTTGTTCATTCCTGATATTATTTTGTGTTAGTTTGTGTGCTTCTTTTCTTTGGGGTTTACTGCTGTGCTGTTATGCATTGCCTGTGTTCTCATGGGTTTCTTTCCAGTATGTATAATTGGATGCCTGAGAAGTTGACTGTGTCATACAAAGACTTTACCACATTGATTCCATTCATAGAGTTTCTCTTCAGCATGTGTTCTTTCATGTACTTGGAGATAACTGTCTTCTGCAAAGGCTTTACCACACTGATTTTATTCATAGGGTTTTTCTCCAGTATGTGTTCTTTTATGCCTTCGAAGAATACTCTGATATGAAAAGGCTTTACCACAATGATTACATTCATAAGGTTTCTCTCTAGTATGTGTTCTTTTATGACTTTGAAGATAACTATGACATGTAAAGGCTTTACCACACTGATTACATTCATAGGGCTTCTCTCCGGTATGTGTTCTTCTATGCCTTCGAAGAATACTCTGACATGAAAAGGCTTTACCACAAAGATTACATTTATAGTATGTATGTCTTCTTTGCTGCCTTTGAGGATGACTGGAACATGCAAAGGTTTTAAAATATTGATTACATTCATATGGTGTATTTCCAGTATGTGTTCTTTTATGCTTTGGGAGAAGACTCTGACATTCAAAGGCTTTAACACATTGAGCATATTCAGAAGGCTTCTCTGTAGTATGACTTCTTTCATGCCTGAGAGGAAATTTAGTGCAAGTGAAAGATTTACCACATTCATTACAATGTCAAATCTGTATATCTATATGCATTTATTTTACAATTTGGTCTAAATATAAAGAGCAATAAGATCTTAAGATTTTAGCCCATTAGTTACACTTAGGTTTTCCCCTTCATTAAGGATTGTTTTGCATATTTGAAGATTCCTGTGATAGTAAGATCCTTCATTACCTGGCTCATATTGATGGCATCTGTTTCTCTATGAGATTTTTCACACCATTGAAGAGAACTGGATGAATTCAGACCTTTATCTCACTTCTTCCATTAGCAAATTTTCCTATACTGTGAGTCCTGCTATATTTCCAAAGTGAACCAGGACAAACACAAGCAATTACACAATCCTGGCATTCACTGCAGTGTGTTTGTTGCTGGATTAACCAATGAAGCAGAAAAATCATTCTTTTGTAAACTTGTATCACATTCAACAAGTCTACTCAACATGGGGATTACTACATATATTCTAATTGTTCTGAGATAGAGAAATGTATATTGCTTCTTTCCATGTCCCTATGTTCTTATTTTCAAAGTGACATATGATATAGCTATTAAAGGAAGAATAACAACTAAAAGATTTCCACATTTCATTTACAGGTGGACTTTCTGTTCTTCATCAACATGTGGTATGGGGATTAAGTTTCCTCCACAACAACCACCCCCCTATTAACTTTTGACTCTAACTACTCTTCTCATTAAATTTAGCAAAGTCAGAACAAATATATAAGTACAATATTTTACTATGAACTCTTTGCTTATTAGAAGATTTTGGACATAATCTTATTACATATTTAATGAGCATAACTTTTGTAATATAAATAGTAGGAAACTAAACGGATAGTCAGTTCTACATCATAGCTGTGATTGAACTATGATTCTAATGGTGATATCTGTTAAGGCATTGATTCCTTGTCTTCATTCTTCAAAGAATGACATGAAAACACAATTCACTTGCCATTGAGGTATATGGTATTGAAATCATTTAATGATCATCAATGTACTTTAAACTGTAATTATTTATACTGATCTGATTATTTAAAAGTAACAGATACATTAAAATATCTCCAGAGGAACATTTGTATCAGGTTGCACATGAAATTTACCTTTCATGTCTTCGAAAACTTTGACAGTGCTCTTCAATATTATCTTCCCACTTGTACCCTAGAATATTTTACCAGGAAATATATGAAATATTATTGGAAATTGTGCAAAATTAAAGTAACTCCCTTCAATAATCCTTAAAACCATGCTTAATATCTTCACCTCATTCTTCCTCAGACTCAATCAAATTACAGAAGAGTATCTATAACCAGGAACTAGTTGTCACCTTATTTTAAAATATGAACGAAAATGTACGGTATTACCTATAACAGTGAGGTTTCTGTAAGTTTCCACCATCACATCTTTGTAGAGATTCTTCTGGGAAGGATCCAGCAAAGCCCACTCTTCCTGAGTGAAGTTGACATGCACATCATTATAGGTTACTGGATCCTACAATTTGCATACATAAATGTGTCATGCCCATGCATACAAGACATATATATGATACTGACATAATTGTAAATGCAGGCTTCTTTAAAAATATAGTCATAATAATTCTGGTGTTTCAAACACTTATTCTATGATATGAATATAATAATATTATCATTTAGCCACTTTAGAAGGAAATTGGGAATTTACCGCTATCATTTCTGAATGCTTTGAATGGGATATCACCTTGTAAGAGAATACATATTACCAGATAGAGTGACAAGAAAACCCATCATCATTACTGACTACATGTTAGAGAAACTGTATGAATAGTTACTAAATACAAAAAAGATGAGCAAGCTGAGTGTATTGGCTCATGCCTTTAATACCAGCATGAAGATAAAGGAGGCAGGTATATCAGCATCTGAGTTGAAAGCTAACCTATATGGAATCAGTTCTAGGAGAGCAAGAAGTAAAAATTAAGATCCTTTCTCCTCTGCAAAAACCAATCAAACAAACAAAAATGATAGGAAGAACTCGGAGGTTTTTTAAATGAAGTTTATACAAAGAAATACGTAATTGCTTGAGTTCTGCATTCATTTACTAGATACCTGAATTCCTTCAGTTTAAATGGTAACCTTAATAAATTTTACCAAAAGGAACTATGGATCTAAACAGTTACAAATAGACAGATGAAACCATTAGCAACATAAATGTTGATCATAAATAATCAACACAGTACAATAGAGACAGCTCAGAAGTTAAGAGTACTTGTTGATCTAGCATATAAGTGGGCCCAATTGCCAGTACTTAAATGGGAGAGTCTGAGTGTGTTTGTAAATCTGGATGAATATATTTAACCTTTTGCCAAAAGTCATCATTTCCTTGTCCTTTGCAGGAACAAAATCACTTTTGGTACCACATTATGTTCTATCTTGTTTCTTGTTGTGATTGAGTTATCTACCCAAAAGCACCACAGGTAATGAATGGGTTTATTTGGCTAATTCTGCCACGTTACAATCCATCATTGTGGGAACTTAGAGTAGAAATTCAAGCTAGCAAATAGAGACAAAAATCATTTAACTAAACTATTGTTTAGTAGCTTTCTCTGTTACTTGGTCATTGTGTCATGCTCAGTTAGCTCTCTTATCCAGCCCAAGCCAACTTTCTTACAGATATTGTACCATCACTGAAAGGGCTTTCATACATCAATCAGCAATCAACAAAATCTCTCAAAGACATAGCACCCAGCCATTCTGATTGGTCACATCTTCAACTAAGTTCCCACAGATGACGATAGACTTTGTATGTTGACAGCTGGAAGTAACTAGGACACACACAATAATATATGAGAAGGTTTAAAAACCAAAAGCCAATGTATCAACAATGTCAATAACTTAAATAGCAACAATGCAAACATTGATGATAGTAACAACTGGAAAACACATGTATGCCAAAAAGTGAGGAGAAACAAGCTTCTAAGATCAAAAAGAGTAAACAAATGCTGTTTTTCCTCAGAAAGTCTCGAAACCAGTAAACTCAAGGAACTCATAACATAATATAGTAATTTTTCAGAAAATAAAAATAGGTGTAGGTCCATCATTTTGCAAAAAAAAATATAACCAAATTATAACTAATAAAAAATTGACAAAACCTAGATAGTACAACTGAATAAAGGAGACACAAAGAGAGACCTACATAGTTAACATGGTCTCTTGAACAAAAACTGTAAGAGTATAATGAAAATCAAAATAAAAAAATCACTGACCACCACTCACATTGTTCACCCCAGTTCTCTCCTTAGCCAATAATAGAAAATAGGTTGAGTGAGGACTGTTCTGGCAAAATTGGATGGATTCACTTGAAGTCTGATAGTTCTACATTGTAGAAAAAGGTTTTAAGTACTGAAATTATCTCATCATCTTTTAAAAAAGAAAAGAATGTCTGTTAGGATCATTTCAAAACCTTTTTGTTTCCTATGATTGATGATTGGATGTAAGTCTGCATCAGAGTAGGAAAATGAAAATTTTTCAAATCAAGTACTAGATAATAGATTTTTAAATCAGTGTTGTATGATTTGTATCATATACCTAAAGCAACCTGTTTTCCTCTAATTGTTTTATAAGTCATAAGCATTTTTTAAAACAAGTATATCCTCATTTTTATTTATATGTTTTATGTGTGACAGAGGTTTTATATATGTGTACAAGTGACACACCAAAGAGTGTGTGGGATCCCTGGATCTGTAATATCAGGTGGTTATGAGCCTCTCAACTTGAGTGTTGGTTTCTGAACTAAGGTCAACCCCAAGTAGAATTTTTGCTGAGTGTCATGCACAGCCCACAGAGTACTTTTTATCCAATAAGCTAAGTCTTTTACAGATTAAATAACAACAGAAACAAAGATAAAGAAAGAAGTAAATACATGAACCCCAGGAACTTGATGAGTCAGTATTAAGATGTTGGGTATGAGACCAGTTAGGCTACCCACAGACCTTCCCCAATCTCTGTTACCCAAGATCCAATACTCAGGGTTGTCCCTAGGGCAGCAATAGAACTTCAGCTGCAGCTTCTCTTCCACCTGTTCATAATTCCTGTGAAATCCAAAGACTATCCCCACCTGATCTTTCCTTCCCACCTCATATCTATGTCAAAGCACCCAACTAGGGTAGCACCCTTGATCTACTAATTGCCATATCTTCCAGAAGGCTGTCCACAGATCTACCACATTATCTCTCATCCCAGACCTGATTTAACAGTTGCCCCTGTTACTGCAGTAGACCACCAGAGGCAGCTTCCCCTCTCCACTCGCCATGTCTCCTATAGATCCCAAAGATAATCTCCCCCTCATCTCCCCTTCCCCTAGTTTCCAACACCAGCAAGCATTCTCCCTTGAACACACGACTCAATAAGTCCGGGGAAAAAAGAAAACAGTCAGCGAACATATACTCTGAAACTCAAGAGAACAAACAGAAACCCAGGAACAAAAGTCCCATTTAACCAAGATAAAGACAGAAACCAGCACTTTGACTTATAATCAGCCCAAACCTGATGCCTAACATAAGGACATAATTAATAACAGCCCGGGAAATATGTTACCACCATAGCCCAGCTATCCTACCACAGCAGGACCTGAATAATCTACCAGTTGAAATACAGGGAAAAAACCTTAAAACCAAATATATGGAGATGATAGAGGCCCTTAAAATGAAAATGAATGAATACCTTAAATAAATTCATGAAAGCATAAACAAACAAACAATTGGAAGAAATCAATAAATTCCTCCAAGAAAGCTAGGAAAACACAAACAATTGGAGTAAACCAATAAACAATGTATATTATGCCAAGATAAAAAAAAGTAATCATTAAAGGAAACAAAATTGTTTAAGACCTGAAAAATGAAAACTGAAACAACAAGGAAAACAGAAACTGAGGGAATTCCAGAAATGAAAAATTTAGGACTACAAACAGGAAGTACAGAGCCAAGGTTCACCAATAGAATAGAGAGTTGGAAGAGAGAATCTCAGGCACTGGGGATAAAATAGAAGAAATAGATACATCAGTCAAAGTAAATATCAAATATAAAAATTTCTTGTGTATAGGAGAGCTACTGATCTTTTTGAGTTAATCTTGTATCCTGCCACCTTACTGAAGGAGTTTATCAGCTGTAGGAGTTCCCTGGTAGAATTTTTGGAGTCACTTATGTATATTATCATATTGTCTGCAAATAATGAAAGTTTGACTTCTTCCTTTCCAATTTGTATCCCCTTGTGCTGTGGGATGGTCTGTATGTCAAATGCTCTGATTGGTCAATAAATAAAACACTGATTGGTCAGTGGCCAGGAAGGAAGTATAGGTGGGACAAACAGAGAGGAGAATTGAGAGAACAGGAAGGTGGGAGGAGACACTGCCAGCCACCGCCATGAGAAGCAGCATGTGAATTTGCCGATAAGCCATGAGTCACGTGTCAAGGTATAGATTTAAAGAAATGGATTAAGATGTAAGAACTGGATAGCTAGAAGCCTGGGCCATTAGGCCAAACACTTTAAACAATATAAATCTTTATGTGTTTACTCCGTTGGGTCAAAGTGGCTGTGGGACTGTCGGGTGAGAGAGATTTGTCCTGACTGTGAACCAGGCACGACTAGAAAAAACTCCAGCTACACATGGCGCCCAACGTGTTAGCAAGAGTTTCCACCTAAAACCTGAGAAAAAAGATTCTAAAACAAAGTGAGAAACAGTTCCTAGTTGTTTTTCTCAAGTTAGTGGCAGCCTGTATGTTTGAGCTACTATGGCGGGTTCCTGGCGTGTGCGCTCGACCTGCAGAATGGCAGGAATAAGGCCTCTGCAAGTGGCATATTAAGCTGGGTGGTGGATTTAACCTTTCCTAGTACAAAACAAAAAGAGGTTTCTGGGCTACACACTGCTCTGATAGAAGCATAGACCCACTATTTCTGAGAGTTGATGGCCTCAGAGCTGGCAGAAAACGTACCACTGCCATGTTGGGAAGCTGAAGTGGGTGGAGCCAGCAGCCACAGTGCCTTTTCCGTCTTAGAATGCTGCAGTTTAAAGCAATAGACTCAAGGTAATATAAAACTTAAGCCACGTAAAGATGGCAACCACACAGAGAATCTGGATTATGTTCTCTTTGATATTCGTAACTCAAGAAAAACATTCGATTACAAGAACTGATGAGTTATGTCAAAATGTATATTTTAAAGGTACCTTGACTTCAAAATTTGGATATAAGGATATGTTATTTTGGAAAGGAGGCTCTGCTTTTGTTTCCACAGAAAGCCAGAGGCTATGGATTTGTTCCAGATTAAGATGCATCAGGTTTGACCAGCCAAGACCCTCTGAAAGGTCTCGGATGAGAGACCTTTCACCATGGCCCAAATAATCCAATATCCAGTTCAGATTCAAGGCAACTGGCTCAGACGATACACCCTCATGGACTACTCTATAATCCTAAAATTTTTTTGTGTCCCCATAAGATACAGTGCCCCCTCCAGCAGGAAGTAGTAAGAGAAGCTACGCCCAAATTCCCAAATATACCAAGCTGGCTTTGGAGATGTGTTAAAGTTAAAACCTTCCCTTTAAAAAAAAAAAAGAAAAGGGGAAGTGCTGTGGGATGGTCTGTATTTCAAATGCTCTGATTGGTCAATAATTAAAACACTGATTGGTCAGTGGCCAGGCAGGAAGTATAGGCAGGACTAACAGATAAGAGAATTGAGAGAACAGGAAGGAGGGAGGAGACACTGCCAGCCGCCGCCATGACAAGCAGCATGTGAAGATGCCGGTAAGCCATGAGCCACATGGCAAGGTATAGATTTATAGAAATGGATTAATTTAAGATTTAAGAACCGGATAACTAGAAGCCTGAGCCATTAGGCCAAACAGTTTAAACAATAAAAGTCTTTATGTTTTTACTCGGTTGGGTCTCAGTGGCTGTGGGACTGTTGGGTGAGAGAGATTTGTCCTGACAATGGACCAGGCAGGACTGGAGAAACCTCCAGCTACACCCTTGATCTAATTTTGTTGTCTTATTGCTCTAGCTAGAACTTCAAGTACCATATTGAATAAGTAGGGGGCAAGTAGACAGCCTTGTCTTGTTCCTGATTTTAGTGCAATCATTTTGAGTTTCTCTCCATTTACCTTGATGTTGGCTGTCACCTTGCTGTAAATTGCCTTTATTATGTTTAGGTATGTTCCTTGTATTGCTGATCTCTCTAGAACCTTTATCATGAAGGGGTGTTGGATTTTGTCAAAGGCTTTTTCAGCATCCATTGAGATGATCATGTGTTTTTTTTCTTTCAGTTTGTTTTTATGGCATATTACATTGACAGATTTTTGTATGTTGAAGCATCCTTTCATCCCTAGGATGAAACCTACTTGGTCATGATGGATAACTTTTTTAATGTGTTCCTGGATTTGGTTAGCCACTGTTTTATTGAGTATTTTTGCATCAATGTTCATGAGGGAGATTGATCTGTAATTCTCTTTTTTTTGTTGCATCTTTGCGTGGTTTGGGTATCAGGATAACTGTAGCCTCATAAAAGGAATTGGTAATGTTCCTTCTGTTTTTATAGTGTGGAACAATTTGAAGTGTATTGGTATTAGCTATTCTTTGAAAATCTGGTAGAATTCTTCGCTGAAACCATCTGGTCCTGGGCTTTTTTTGGTTGAGAGACTTTTAATGACTGTTTCTATTTCTTTAGGGGTTATTGGTCTATTTAAATAGTTTGTCTGGTCTTGATTTAACTTTAGTATGGGGTACCTATCCAGAAGATCGTCCATTTCTTTGAGATTTTCTAATATTGTGGAGTACAGGTTTTTGAAGTGAGACCTGATGATTCTCTGGATTTCCTAATTGTCTGTTGTTATGTCCCCCTTTTCACTTCTGATTTTGTTACTTTGGATGCTCTCTCTCTGCTTTTTGGTTAATTTGGATAAGGATTATCTATCTTGTTGATTTTCTCAAAGAACCAACTCTTTGTTTCATTGATTCTTTGTATTGTTCTCTTTGTTTCTCTTTTATTGATTTCAGCTCTCAATTTCATTATTTCCTGGCATCTGTTTCTCCTGAGTGAGTTTGTTTCTTCTTGTTCTAGAGATTTCAGGAGTGCTGTTAAGTCACTACTGTGAGATTTTTCCTACTTCTTTTTGTGGGCATTTAGAGCTATGAATTTTCTCCTCTTAGCACTGCTTTCATAGTGTCCCATAAGTTTGGGTATGTTGTACATTCGTTTTCATTGAATTATAGGAAATCTTTAATGTCTTTCTTTATTTCTTCCTTGACCCATTGGTGATTCAGCTGGACATTATTCAGTTTCCATGAGATTGTAGGCTTTCTGTAATTTTTGTTGTTGTTGAAATCTAACTTTAAACCATGGTGTTCTGATAGAGCACCAGAGGTTATTTCAATTTTTTTTTTTGTATCTGTTGAGATTTGCTTTTGTGACCAAGCATGTGGTCAATTTTGGAGAAGGTTCCATGGGGTGCTGAAAAGAAGGTATATTCTTTTTTGTTAGGGTGGAATATTCTGTAAATATCTATTAAGTCTATTTGAGTCATAATGTTTGTTAGTTCCCTTATTTGTTAAGTTTCTGGCAGACCTGTCCATTGGTTAAAGTGGAGTGTTGAAGTCTCCAACTACTAGTGTATGGGGTTTGATGTACGATTTAAGCTCTAGTAATATTTCTTTTATGAATGTCAATGCCCTTGTATTTGGAGCATAAATATTCAGAATTGAGACTTCATCTTGTCAGATTTTTTTTCTGTGATAAATATGTAGTATCCTTCCTGATCTCTTTCAATTGATTTTAGTTTGAAGTCTATTTTATTAGATATTAGAATAGCTATACCAGCTTGCTTCTTATATCCATTTGATTGGAAAGTCTTTTCCCAGTCTTTTATTGTGAGGTAGTGTCTGACTTTGAAGATGATGTGTGTTTCTTGTATGCAACAAATGGATGGATCTTGTTTTTGTATCCATTCTGTTTGCCTGTGTCTTTCTATAGGAGATTTGAGACCATTGATATTGTTGAATATTAATGACCAGTCATTGTTAATTCCTGTTATTTTTTGGTGGTAGTGTTGTAGGTTTTCCTTCTTTGTTATTTGTTGGTATGGGACTATCAATTGACTGTGTTTTCATGGGTGTATCTAACTTCCATAGGTTGAATTTTTTCTTCAAGTGCTTTCTATAGGGCTGGATTTGTGGAGAGATATTGTTTAAATTTGGTTTTATCACGCAATATTTTGTTTACTCCGTCTTTGTTGATAGGGAGTTTTGCTGGGTATAGCAGCCTGGGTTGGCATCCATGGTCTCTTAATATCTGCATAATGTCTGTAAAAATATGGAATGTTTCACAGATATGCTTGTTTTCCTTGCACAGGGGCCATGCTAATCTAGTCTGTATCATTCTAATTTTAGTAAACATGCTGCGGAAGCGAGCACTACATTAATTTTTTTCTGGTTATGTGCATGCTTGTGTGTGTGTGTGTGTGTGTGTGTGTGTGTGTGTGTGTGTGTGTGTTGGTTTGTGTAATGTGAGCCACAAAGGAAATGTGGAGAATAAAGACAATTTTATGGAGTCTACTTTTGTCCATCTTCATATGGTGTTCAAGATTAGGTCAAAGCTTTGCACAATATAGACATTTCTAACAGAGCAGTCCCATTGATGCTCAAATAAGATTAGTTGATACACTAAATCAGTAAAATATTGTCTTTTTATGTTGTAAATAGGTTTTCATTGGAATATAGGAGAAATTGAATAATAAATCTTATTTGCATATGAAAATGATATACTGCTACCTTTGTTATTGTTTTTGTTTGTATTGCAGGTGGAATAAGTTAGTTCATTATCAGGACTACACATCTGTTCATAACACTTTCTCAGAACAACAAATGAATGTCAGAGAATACTTTTTGTGAGACGATATTAGAAAGGAAAGATCTCAAATGCTTATGGATAGGTAGAATCAACATAGTAAAAATGGCAATCTTACCAAAAGTAATATAGAGATTCAATGCAATCCCCATCAAAATCCCAACACCATTCTTCACACACTTGGAAAGAACGATACTTAACTTTATATGTAAAAACAAAAAAACTAGAATAGCTAAAAGAATCCTGTATAATAAAGCAACCGCTGGAGGCATCATGATCCCTGATGTCAAGCTCTACTATAGAGCTACATTATTAAAAAAACAGCTTGGTACTGGCATAAAAACTGACATGTGGACCAATGGAATAGAACTGAAGACCCTGACCCTAATCCACACAGCTATGAACATATGATTTTCAACAAAGAAGCCAAAACCATACCATGAAAAAAAGAAATTATCTTCAACAAATGGTGCTGGCATAACTGGATGTCAACATGCAGAAGATTGCAAATAAATCCATATCTGTCACCATGCACAAAACTCAAGTCCAAATGGATCAAAGACCTTAACTCAAATCCAGTTACACTGAACTTGATAGAAGAGAAAGTAGGAAGTAGTCTGGAACAAACTGGCAGAGGAGACCACTTCCTAAATATAATACCAGTAGCACAGACACTGAGAGCAACAATTACTAAATGAGACCTCCTGAAACTGAGAAGCTTTTGTAGAGCAAAGGATATGGTCAATAAGACCAAACAACAGCCTACAGAATGGGAAAAGATCTTCACCAACCCCACATCTGACAGACGGCTGATCTCCAAAATATATAAAGAACTCAAAAAGCTAGACTTCAAAATAGAGAACAATCCAATTAAAAAAATAACCTACAGAGCTTAACAGAATTCTCAACAAAAGAATCTCAAATGGCTAAAAGGCATTTAAGGAATTGCTCAACATACTTAGTCATCAGGGAAATGCAAATCAAAACAACTCTGAGATACCATCTTACACTGTCAAAATGGCTAAGATCAAAAACACTGAAGACAGCTTATGTTGGAGAGGATGTGGAGCAAGTGGAACATTCCCCCACTGTAGGTAGGAATGCAAATTTGTACAGCCACTCTGGAAATCAGTATGGTAGTTTCTCAGAAAATTGGGAATAAGTCTTCCTCAAGACCCAGTTATACCACTCTTGGGCATATACCCAAGGAATGCTCAATCTTACCGCATGGACACATGCTCAGCTATGTTCATATCAGTATTTTTTGTAATAGCAAGAACCTGGAAACAACCTAGATGCCCCTCAACTGAAGAATGGATAAAGAAAATATGGCATATATACACAATGGAGTTCTACTCGGCAGTAAAAAACAATGATATCATGAAATTTGCAGGCAAATGGATGGAACTAGAAAATATCATCTTGAGTGAGGTAACCCATACTCAGAAAGACAAACATAGTATGTACTCACACATAAGTGGATACTAAATATGAAGGAAGGGATGGCCAGACTCCCACCCACAACTCCAGAGATGCTAGCTAACAGGGAAAGACCCTAGGAGGGACACATGGATGACCCTGTGAAGGAGAAGTGGATGAGATCTACATGAGTGGACTGGGTGTGGAGGGGTGGCAGAGGGTGAGGAGTGGGGGATAAGAACATAGGGAAATGGGAGGGTCAAGATGGAACAGGGACAGAGTGAGAGGGCAGGGAGGAAGATACCATGATAGATGAGGACATCATGGAAATAGGAAGAGGCAGGGTGCTTGGGAGGCCCTCAGGAATCCACAGGGTTGACCCTGCCTTGGTCTGCTGGCAGTGGGCCAGAGGGTACCTGGACCAGTCTACTCTGGTGACCAACCTAGCAAATAACCTAGCTGTCATCATAGACCCTTGGTCTAGTGACTGATGGAGGCAGATACAGAGATCCATGGCCAGGCACCAGGCTGAGCTCCAGGAATCCAATTGATGACAGAGAGGAGAGATACTGCAAGTGAGGCACATTGAGAAAATAATGGGAGGACATGCATAGATGACTGTCCACACTAGTTGAAGCCCACGAACTGTGTATTGATGGCTGTGGAGCCCCCATGGGACTGGACTAGGCCCTCTGGATATGGGAGATGGTTGTTTGGCTCGAATTGTTTGGGGGGCACCCAGGCAGGGGCATCGGGATCTGGCCCTGTGCATGGGCAGGCTTCTGGAATCCGGTGACTGTGGTGTGACACCTTGCACAGCCTTGGTGCAGTGATAAGGTGCTTGGACCTGCCTAGGTTCAGTGTGCTGGGTTCTGCTGACTCCCCATGGGAGACCTTAATTTGGGGGATGTGGGGATGTGGCATGGCTTGGGAAAGAGGGATGGGGGATGGGAGGAGGGAGGAGGGGAGATCTGTGGATAGTATGTGGAGTGAGTAGAAAATTTCTTAATAGAAAAATGAAAAAAAAACAGACATTTTAGGTCTGGTCAGTTTTAGTGACAAATTTTTTTTAAGTGCTTTGTAATGAAATTTTAATTAAAATGTTAAAAAAGAAATTCACTTCCTGGTTAAGAATTCAAATCATTCCATTTTTGTAAAACACTCTATAAGGAGAAATAAAAATAAAAAATAAGCTGCCCCTAGATCCCATCCATGAGCACCAGCCACTCCAGAGAAGAACTGCCCAACTTGGTTCCAAGTTCTGGTCATTGGGCAGGATACCCCTCACTCCCATTGGGAAGGTTCCCCTTCTCCAAGAACACCGGCAGAACTTGCTATCTCCATGCCCTGCGCCTACATCCATTCATCCAAGACCCCAGCCACTTATTGAGACTTAAAGACCAGCCCCCAGCTCCCATCCTGCCCTGGACCTCCCATCTGGACAAGAGGTGAGTGCCTGGGCTCAGACCCAGAGAGGTCTGCCCCTAGATCCCATCCCTGGGCACTGGTCATTCCAGGGAAGACCTACCCAACTTGGCCCCAGGTTCTTGTCATCAGGCAGCATCTCCTCCACCCCCACTGGGAAGGTCCCCCTTCTCCAAGAACCCTGGCAGACCCTGCAATCTCCACACCCTGTCCCCACACCCACCCTCCCGAGACTCCAGCCACTTCCTGAGACTTAGAGACCAACCTCCAGCTCCTATCCTGCCCCAGACCTCCCATCTGGACAAGAGCTCCCAACCTGCCCCATCTGGACAAGAGAGAGAGGCTTCCTGAATCTGTCAGCTCTGTCTGGACCAAGAGCACTGATAAGAACAAGAACCAATCCACAAGGAGATGGGCAGATGTCAAGGCAAAAGTACATACAACAAAATGAAGAGCAATACAGCATCAACAGAACCTAGCCAACCTCCAACAGCTAGACCTGAACATCACAAAATGGAAGAAACACAAGAAAGCAACCTTATGAATAACATCATGAAGACAGTAGAGGCTTATATCGAAGAAATCACAAATGAAATTGAGGAAAAGACAAACAAAAAATGGGAAGAACACTATAAAAAAACAGAGGGAAGGACAAATAAATCAGAATAAAACAATAAATCCCTTAGAGAAAAACATGAAAAAGCAATGAAACGGAAGAAGGAAACAGTCCAAGACCTGAAAAGGGAAATAGAAAAATGAGGAAGATACAAACAGAGGGAATGCCGGAAATAGAAAATCTGAGTAAACGAACAGGAACTTCAGATGCAAGTATTACCAACCAAATGGAAGAGAGGATCTCTGACGTTGAAGATACAGTAGAAGAAATAGATTCATCAGTCAAAGAAAACACTAAAGCCAACAAAGTCCTGACCCAAAATGTCCAAGAAATTTGGGACACCATGAAAAGACCAAGCCTACGAATAATAGGTGTAGAGGAAGGAGAAGAATACCAACTCAAAGGCACAGAAAATATATTCAACAAGATCATAGAAGAAAACTTTCCCAACTTAAAGAAGGAAATGGCTATGAAGATACAAGAAGCCTATAGAACACCAATACATTAGACCCCAAAAAAAAAGTCCCCTCGCCACATAATAATTAAACAATTAAATGTACAGAATAAAGAAAGAATATTAAGAACAGCAAAGGCCAAAGAACAAGTGACTTATAAAGGCAAACCCATCAGAATAACACCCGATTTCTCAATGGAGACTTTGAAAGCCAGAAGGACCTGGACAGATATAATGCAGACACTAAGAGACCATGGATGCCAGCCTAGACTAATATACCCAGCAAAACTTTCAATCATCTTAGACAGAATGAACAAGACATTCCAAGACAAAGCCAGATTTAAACAATATTTATCCACAAACCCAGCCCCACAGAAAGTACTAAAAGGACAATTCCAACCTAAGGAAGTCAGATATACCCTCGAAAACTCAGGCAACAGATAATGCCCCAAAGAAGAGAAGTACACACACACTACCACCAAAAATAACAGGAATGAACAAGCACTGGTCATTAATATTCCTTAATATCAATGGACATAATTCACCTCTAAAAAGACACAGGCTTACAGAATATGGACCCATATTTCTGCTGCATACAAGAAACACACCTCAAATTCAAAGATAGACACTACATAAGAATAAAAGGCTGGGAAAAGACTTTCCAATCAAATGGTCTTAAGAAGCAAGTGGGTGTAGCCATCCTAATATCCAGCAAAATAGACTTCAAAAAAAATCCATCAAAAGCGATCAAGAAGGGCATTACATACTCATCACAGGAAAGATCCACCAAGATGAAGTTTCAATTCTGAACATTTATGCCCCAAACACAAGGGCACCCACATATGTAAAAGAAACATTACTAAAGCTTAAACCACACATAAAACCCCACACATTAACAGTGGGAGACTTCAACACCCCACTTTCAAAACTGGACAGATCTCCCAAAATGAAACTTAACAGAGAAATAAAGAACTTAACTGATGTTATGACTCAAATGGATTAATTGATATCTACAAAACATTCCATCCTAACAAAAAAGAATATACCTTCTTATCAGCACCCCAGGGAACCTTCTCTAAAATCGACCACATACTTGGCCACAAAGCAGATCTCAAAAGATACAAAACAACTGGGAAAACCTCCTGTGTTCTATCAGACCACCATGGTTTAAAGTTAGATTTCAACAAAAACAAAAACTACAGAAAACCTACAATCTCATGGAAAGTGAATAATGCTCAACTGAATCACCAATGGGTTAAGGAAGAAAGAAAGAAAGAAATGAAAGACTTCCTAGAGATCCATGAAAATGAATATACCACATACCCAAACTTATGGGACACTATAAAAGCAGTGCTAAGAGGGAAATTCATAGCACTAAATGCCCACATAAAAAAAGTTGGAGAAATCTCACACTAGTGACTTAACAGCACACCTGAAAGCTCTAGAACAAGAAGAAGCAAAGTCTCCCAGGAAGAACAGACGCCAGGAAATCATCTAATTGAGAGCTGAAATCAATTAAATAGAAACAAAGAGAACAATACAAAGAATCAATGAAACAAACAGTTGGATCTTTGAGAAAATCAACAAAATAGTCAAGCCCTTATCCACACTAACCAAAAGACAGAGAGAGAGCATCCAAATTAACAAATTCAGAAGTGAAAAGGGGGACATAACAACAATGAGGCAATCCAGAGAATCATCAGGTCATACTTCAAAAACCTCTACTTCACAAAACTGGAAAACCTAAAGGAAATGGACAATTTTCTGAATAGGTACCACATACCTAAGTTAAATCAAGACCAGATAAACTATTTAAATAGTCCAATAACCCCTAAGGAAATAGAAACAGGCATTAAAAGTCTCCCAACCAAAAAAAGGCCAGGACCAGATGATCTCAGCACAGAATTCTACAAGATCTTCAAAGAAGACTTAATACCAATTGTCTTTAAGTTGTTCCACACAATAGAAACAGAAGGATCATTTCCCAACTCCTTCTATGAGGCTACAATAACCCTGATTCCTAAACCAAACAAGGATACAACAAAGAAAGAGAACTACAGACCGATCTCCCAAATGAACATTGATGCAAAAATACTCAATAAAATCCTGGCAAACAGACTCCAAGAACACATCAAAACAATTATCCACCATGATCAAGTAGAAATGCAAGGGTGGTTCAACATTCAAAAGTCCATCAATGTAATACATCATATAAACAAACTCGCCGGGCGGTGGTGGCACACGCCTTTAATCCCAGCACTCGGGAGGCAGAGCCAGGCGGATCTCTGTGAGTTTGAAGCCAGCTGGGCTACCAAGTGAGTCCCAGGAAAGGCGCAAAGCTACACAGAGAAACCTTGTCTCGAAAAAACCAAAAAAAAAAAAAACAAACAAACAAAAAAAAAAAACAAACTCAAAGGAAAAACCACATGATCATCTCACTAGATGCAGAAAAGGCATTTGACAAAATCCAACACCTTTTCATGATAAAGGTCTTGGAGCGATCAGGAATACAGGGAACATACCTAAACATAATAAAGTCAATTTACAGCAAGCCAACAGCCGACATCAAATTAAATGGAGAAAAACTCAAAACGATTCCACTAAAATCAGGAACGAGGCAAGACTGTCCATATTCCCCATACTTATTCAATATAGTACTTGAAGTTCTAGCCAGAGCAATAAGACAACATAGAAGATCAATGGGATACAAATTGGAAAGGAAGAAGTCAAGCTTTCCCTATTTGCAGATGACATGATAGTATACATGAGTGACCCCAAAAATTCGACCAAGGAACTCATACAGCTTATAAACACCTTCATCAATGTAGCAATGTAGCAGGATACAAGATTAACTCAAAAAAATCAGTAGCCCTACTATATACAATTGACAAACAGGCTGAGAAGGAAATCAGAGATACATCACCCTTTACAACAGCCAAAAATGATATAAAATACCTTGGGGTAACACTAACCAAATAAAAGAAGGACCTATATGACAAGAACTTTAAGTCCCTGAAAATAGAAATTGAAGAAGTCAGAAAATGGAAAGATCACCCATGCTCATGGATAGGCAGGATTAACATAGTAAAAATGACAATCTTACCAAAAGCAATCTGCAGATTCAATGCAATCCACATCAAAATACCAACACAATTCTTCACAAATGTGGAAGGAATAATACTCAACTTCATATGGAAAAACAAAAAAAACCCAGGATAGCTAAAAGAATCCTGTATGATAAAACAATCTTTAGGGGCATCGAGAACCATGACCTCAAGCTCTACTATAGAGCTACAGTAATAAAAACATCATGATACTGGCAAACAAACAAACAAAAAATGATGTGTGGACCAATCGAATTAGAAACCCTGATGTTAACCCGCACACTTACAAACGTATAATTTATGACAAAGAAGCCAAAACTGTACAATGGAACAAAGAAAGCATCTTCAACAAATGGTGTTGGCTTAACTGGATATCAACGTGTAGAAGGCTGCAAATAGATCAATATCTGTTAACATGTAAAAAAACTTAAGTCCAAGTGGATCAAAGACTTCAACACAAATCCAGCTACTCTGAACCTGATAGTAGAGAAAGTAGGAAGTAGTCTTGAACGCATTGACTTAGGACATCACTTCCTAATATAACACCAGTAGCACAGACCCTGAGAGAAACAATCAATCAATGGGACCTCTTGAAACTCAGAAGCTTTTGTAGACCAAAGGACATGGTCAACAAGGCAAAGTGACAGCCTACAGAATGGGAAAAATGTCTTCACCAACCCCACATCTGACAGAGAACTGATATCCAGAATATATAAAGAACTCAAGAAATTAGACATCAAAATGCCCAACAGTCGAATTAAGAAATGGGCTATAGAGCTAAACAGAGAATTCTCAACAGAAGAAACTCATATGGCTGAAAGAAATTTAAGGAATTGCTCAACATCCCTAATCATCATCAGGGAAATGCAAATCAAAACAACTCTCAGATACCACCTTACACCTGTCAGAATGGCTAAGATAAAAAACACTGAAGACAGCCGGTGGTGGCGGCGGCGGCGGCGGCGGCGGCGCACGCCTTTAATCCCAGCCCTTGGGAGGCAGAGGCTGGTGGATCTTTTTGAGTTCGAGGCCAGCCTGGTCTACAGAGATAGATCCAGGAAAAGCACAAAGCTCCACAGAGAAACCCTGTCTCAAAAAAAAAAAAAAACGAACAAACAAACAAACAAACAAACAAAAAAAGAAAACACTGAAGACAGCTTATGCTGGAGAGGATGTGGAGCTAAGGGAACTCTCCTCCATTGCTGGTCCGGAATGCAAGCTTGTAAAACCACTTTGGAAATCAATATGACACTTTCTTAGAAAATTGGGACTCAATCTACCCAAGATCCAGCTATACCATTCTTGAGCATATTCCCAAGGAATGATCAATCATACCACAAGGGCACTTGCTCAACTATGTTCATATCAGCCTTGTTTGTAATAGCCAGAACATGGAAACAACCTAGATGCCCTTCAACTGAAGAATAGATAAATAAAATGTGGCACATATACACAATGGAATACTACTAAGCAAAGAAAAACTATGACATCATGAGTGAGGTAGCCCAAACTCAGAAAGACAAACATGATATGTACTCACTCATAGGAGGACACAACTCCGGGGAGACTACATAGAGAGCAGGACCCTGGGAGAGACACATGGATTGCCCAATGACAGAGAAATGGATGAGATCTACATGGGCAACCTGGACATGAGTGGAGGTAATGAAGGGCAAGGGTCAAGGGAAAGAGAGCTTGGGGGAGCAGGAGATCCCAGCTGGATCAAGAACAGAGGGGGAGAACAAGAAATAAGAGATCATAGTAAATGGAGACCACATGAGAATAGGAAGAACCAGGGTGCTAGAGAGGTCCACAGAAATCCACAAGGATACCTCCACAACAGACTACTGGCAATGGTCGAGAGACATCCCGAAATGACCTAACCTGGTGATAGGATGGCCAAACATCCTAATTGTGCTAGAAACCTCATCCAATGACTGAGGGAACCGGATGCAGAGATCCACGGCCAGGCCCCAGGTGGAGCTCCTGGAGTCCAATTGGCAAGAAGAGAAGGGTTTGTATGAGCGAGAATTGTTGAGACCGAGATTGGAAAAAGCACAGGACAAATAGCCAAATGAATGGAAACACATGAACTATGAAACAATGGCTGAGGGGTCCCCAACTGGATCAGGCCCTCTGGATAAATGAGACAGTTGATTAACTTGATCTGTTTAGGAGGCATCCAGGCAGTGGGACTGGGACCTATCCTCAGTGCATGTGCTGGTTGTTTGTAACCTCGGACTTATACAGGGACACTTGGCTCAGCCTGGGAGGAGGGGACTGGACCTGCCTGGACTGAATCTACCAGGTTGAACTCAATCCTCAGGGGAGTCTTTGCCATGGAGGAGATGGGAATGGAGGGGGAAGGAGGCAGGGGGGGGCAACAGAAGGAGGGGGGAGAACAAGGGAATCCATGGCTGATATGTAAAATTAAATTATAAAATAAAATTAAAAAATAAAAAAAAATATTCGATGTAAAACAACCAGGAATTCTTGGACATTATGCAAAGACCAACCTGTGAATGACAGGAATGGAAAAAAAGAAGAAAAGAAAAGAAAAAACACCCAGCTCAAATATCCAGAAAATATTTTCAATAAAACCATATAACAAATTTTTCTTAGTTAATGGAGGTGCTGATAAAGCTACAAAGAACCATGCAAAACACCCAAGAAATTGGGTCAGAAAAGAAAGTCCCCTTGTCACACAATAATCAAATCATTAAACATACAGAACAAAGGAAGTCCCCTTGTCACACAATAACCAAATGAGTAAGCGTACAAAACAAGGAAAGAACAGTAAAAGCTGCAAAGGGGAAAGACCAAGTAACATTTGAAGGCAGACCTATGAGAATTATACCTCACTTCTCAATGGAGATTCTAAAAGCCATAAAGGCTTAGGCACACATGATGCAGGCTCTAAGAAACCACAGATGCCATCCCAGATTATTACATTCAGAAAATTTTCATCACTATAAATGGAGAAAATAAGATACAATTTATACAACATCTATGTACAAATCCAGTCCTCCATAAGGTACTAGAAGAAAAAAATCCAATCCAAGGAAGCTACCTACAAACATGAAAACACAGTAAATGAATAATATAACATCAGCAAAACCAAAAGAGAAACACACACACACACACACACACACACACACACACACACACACACACACACACACAGAGACAAACTAACATACTGTCATACACATACTATCATCACCACCAATAACAACAATAACAACAACAAAATAAAGGCATTCAAAATCATTATTCCTGATATCTCTGAATATCAATGGCCTCAATTCCCCAATGAAGACACAAATTAACAGTATGGATTCAGAAAAAATATCCATCCTTCCACTGCATACAAGAAACACACTTCAACATCAAGGATAAAGATTACCAAAAGGTGACTGCTGGGAAAAGCATATTTAAAGAAACTGAAACTGAAAAGCAGTTTTGTGTAGATATTTTATTATTTAACCAAAATAGGCTTCAAACAAAAATTAATCAAAAGCAATGGGGAAGAATACTCCTTAGTCATCAAAGGAAAACTCCAATATGACATTTCAATTATTAATATCTATGCCCCAAACACAAGGTCACCCACTTTTGTAAAAGAAATACCTCTACAGGTTAAATGACACACTGACTCTCACACAGTGTTTGATAGGGGTAGATTTCAATACCCCACCCTCAACAATGGACAGGTCATCCAGACAGAAACCAAATGGAGAAATATTGGAGCTAATGGATTTTATAAATCACATGAACCAACATACTACAGAACATTCCACCCAAAGAAAAAGAATACACCTTCTCATCACCATATGGAATTTTTTCCAAAGTTGATGTCACACTAGGACATAATTCAAGTCTCAACAGATATAAAGAAAATTAAAATAACTCCTTGCATCCTATCAGACCACAATGGATTACAGCTGGATATAAAAAAAAAAACTCATCAAAACTGAACAGCACTCTGCTAAAGAAAATGGGTCAAGACAGAAATAAAGAAGGAAATTAAAAAGTTTCTAGAATTCAATGAAAATGATTACACAAGATATCCAAACATGGAGGACACAATGAAAGTGGTGATATGAGGAAACTGTATATACAACTGAGTGTCTACATAAAAAAGGAAAAGACTTCATATTTGCAACTTAACAGCATACATAAAAGCAGTAGAACAAAAACAATAGGTATACCCAAGAGGAATAGACAGGAAGAAAGTATCAAATAAGGGCTAAAATTCAGTAAATAGAAACAAAGAAAAAGACAAGGAGTCAATGAAACACAGTCAGTTTTTTTAGGAAATCAATAAGACAGACAAACACTTATCCAAACTACCTGAGAGAAAATTAATCCTAATTAATTTTTGATTATTAAGAAACAGCTACTTGGGACAATGAGAAATCACCTATACCTCATTCACTGATTACATATTGGTAATCCCAAATGTAGACACAACTGGAAAATTTTTGTTGTTGGTGGTGGTTTTTTGAGACAGGGTTTCTCTGTGCAGTGTTGGTACCTGTCCTGGATCTCGCTCTGTAAACAAGGCTGGCCTCAAACTCACAGAGATCTGCCTGAATCAGCCTCCCGAGTTCTAGGATTAAAGGCGTATGCTACCATCACCATGTCCAACTCTGATTTGTATTGATTCATCCTGAATTTGTTTCCCAAAACGTACTGAAGTGTCCCGGCTTAACCTCTGCAGAGGTACTCAGGTTCAGGACAATATGTCTTTTTGTTGTTGTTGTTTTTCAACAGAGGGTTTCCCTGTGTAGCTTTGTGCCTGTCCTAGAACTCACTCTGTAGCCCAGGCTGGCCTTAAACACACAGAGATCACCTGGCTCTGCCTCCTGAGTGCTGGGTTTAAAGGCATACACCACCACCACCCCGCTGACAATATCTTTTAAAGTCATTTTTGGTGTCAGCCACAGGTACATGTCAAATTATTTACAGAAATGAATATACCAAGTATGATAGCAGAGCCAGTCAGATCTCCTTGAAATTGGTCTTCATGGCAAATACGATAGAAAGACCTTTATCAATAACACACACACACACACACACACACACAAACACACACACTCATAAATAAAGTTGAATATAATTTTGCTCTGTTGTTTGAAACAAGATCTCATTATAAAGATCCAGCTAGCCTAACACTTACATTGCATAGTTTAATGAATAATATATATTGAATATATGGAATAGATAAAACAAATATAAAATAATTTACATTGAATATATAAAACAAATTCCAGGAAACTTTTCATTCTATACCATTGGCTCATTATTGAAAACACGACAGTTTTCTATACAAGAGGGAGTTTCAAAACAATAGTTCAATCCTGACTCATCTAACCAAAATCTATAGGAACAGCAGTAATTTATAATTTCAACAAACTCCATAGTTCTGATAATAAAAAATATAATGAGATTTTTAAATACAAAATAGTAAATGCCTCAAAATAACAGTTATGAATTTTACCAAGGAGCTTACCTATGAGGATCATCCATGCTGTCTCAGGAACATTCAAGACTCTAGCAGTTATCTGAAGTCTCAGAAAGCAAGGGGGAGGTGCCTAGAATGCTCAGTAAAGCAGCAGAGCACCAGGAAGTATAAGGAAGGCATTTGGACTCAAAGAAGGATCTGGAGAGTGGCATTAAGACTAAGAAATCAGAAGGCCACCTGGTGGCAGGAAGGTCCTTAAAAAGGGTAGGTGAATTGTTGTCTCACTTTCCCTGTATCGGGTTCTCACGTATATGACCATTGCAAGCTCTTCCGTGCACTGTTCCCAGCATCCTGCTAACTCCTAACAACTACAACAGCAGCACTATAACCTCCAACTCTCTGGGTTAAATCATCAGCCTTGATTGACTCCTTGTCCAGATAGATACAGGTCCTGGAGGTTTCCAGGGACTAGTTCCAGGGCTATAAGTGATCAGGCCAGGTGACTCCAGGAACAGCTCCTTCAGCTCCACAGGTATTTGAGATAAGCAAGACAACAGCTGGGTTGGTGCACAGGGCCTGTGAGCTTTTGCAGCCCCACCTGCCTGCCTCCCTGGGCCAAGCCTGCAAATCACCTACTAAACACACCCTCACCCTGAGGCAAACTCAACAGAAATTCCTCCAGTCCTCTCCTCACAAGCACAGCACTCTCCAGATGCACCCCCAGGCAAGAACCTCACAGACACACCCACACAACAAAGATCAAAGACATCCTCCCTCCTTGGAAATACCCTTCCAGACATTTTTAGCCTGACTAAGAGGACCTTGGAATTCTGTGAGGACCTCAGTTTGGGAGAAAATGTCAGAAGAGGGAGAGCTTGGCAGCTACATTTGAAAGCTGCTTTAAGATCAGCGACAGTGAAGACAACAGGGCAGTCCATCCACTGTACCCACAGGGCCCAGGAAAGAAGAACTGGACCTCCAGAGCTGGAATCATATAGGAGCTGGGATCCCAGGGTCACGTCTGGCAAGGTAGAATGACCCTGAGCCCTGCAAGAAGATCTCAGGTGAAGGAGAAAATATGGCCGGTACACATTCTAACTTACAAGGTTCAGGGGAAGGATCTAATGAGACCCTCTTCTTAGGAAAAGTGCTATAGGAAACTAAGGACTATTGCGAGGGAAAATTGTGGGTTATCCAAAATGAAGTGGCCTGCACTGAAATCAAATAAATAGAAGAAATACCATGGACTCAGCAGCTCCTAATTATTTCTGGGCATAGACACATAAATAAGAAAAGTGAAACAACCATTTTGAGACAGAGTATTTGAGCGCATGCAGCAGGTTTTCTTTTGAGCCACCAATCAGCTCCCAAATCATGAAACAAAGATGTCTTAGCCATTTTGAATGCTTCCTGTCATATGGATTATGGCACAAGATGTTGATTCTGCCCTATCCACCCACCTAACACCATGCACACCTGATAACCCTCTGTAGCTCAGAAAGTCCTTTTGTGTCCTGGGATGAAATTTCACTAGAAAACACCATTTCAGCTGGTGGTAGCAGATAGGTAGGAGATTCTAATCATGTATTGCTGAAAGATGATCCACACCACCATCACTCTATCAGTTTCTAAATTATTTGCAGCATTTATAAGATAAACGTGAAAGAGGAGTGCAATGTTCAGAACTTCTAGAAACCAGACCTTCAGTTTTCCAATCTGTCTTCTCACTGCACACCAAAAGCTTGCCTGTGTGTGCACACTGAACAATGATGCCACAAGCATCATATTCTCCAATGCCAGGGCTGCCGCGTTTTCCCCTCCCAAGGAAATCCATCCACAGAGAAGCTCAGAAGACAAGGACAACTTCCACAGTCAGCATATGGACCAACAGAACCATAGTCTGGCTCACATTTCATCTAAATTCCATAAGAAATGACAGATAAACAGTCCTTGTCTGAACACTCTATATCAATCATGACATAGCTTGTATGTGTCCCCCTGCAGTGTACACAGTAGACTGTTCCTCCTCTTTTGGTCTGAAGGGAGAAGCCATGTTCCACACACAAATCCTTTCCCTGTTCTGCAATGCACAGTCCACTATGTGACTCAAACAGGTAATTTTAGAACTCTGCGATGCTACAGATGTGTCATCCAGGAATTTAGGGTGGCTAATCAGGAGGGTAACAAGGGCAATGTCCTGTGGTACTACAAACAGGGTTTAAGTCCACCTCAATCAACATAGAAGTTCTTGACTCAAAAACAATTTGCAAAAAGACTCGAGATGCCCCTATTCTAGAATTAGTATAACTTCATGGCATACCATTACTTAATGTTGGTTCTGACCCTGTGATCATTCCTTGAGCAGCATTTAGAGGCTGGTTTTTTAATGTAAGGATGGGCTTTTCTGCTTGTTGTAAATCAGGGTTGTCTCCTTTGTTATGGGAATGTAGCTGGTTAACCCTGCAGAACAAATATTTACATCTTATCATACTAATCTCAAACTGGCATGGTTAGCATGTACTTATCTTTGGAATATTTGTGATGCAGCCCTTCCTTTCCTAAATTCTACTTTGTAAATTAATGTCTCTTGTTTTGTTTTGTTTTTTTCGAGACAGGGTTTCTTTGTGTAGCTTTGCGCCTTTCCTGGCACTCACTTGGTAGACCAGGCTACCTCGAACTCACAGAGATCCGCCTGCCTCTGCCTCCCGAGTGCTGGGATTAAAGGCGTGCGCCACCATCGCCCGGCTCAAATTAATGTCTCTTAAGTATTGGTAAGCCCTTACACCATCAATTTTAATACTGTCAATTCTATTTTTCTCCACCACAGTATAGCAGAGGAGTGCTATTTTGCACAGGAGATACTGTTTACAAGGTCCACACAAATAACTCCAGATGGATCCCAAGCCTAAATGTGAAAAGTTCAAAGTGCAGTACTTCTGGGAGATATATTAGATACAGGACCAGGTCTCTCTGAGTTAAGCAAATTTGTGTTCCATAGCAAAAATGCTTATGCACTAAGGGTGCCAGCATTACACAGTGATGTCAACAAGGTTCTTTCAAAGCTCAGTCCCACTGCCAATGATCTGCACACAAGAAGCCTAGAGAGTGAAGTGACACAGGTTGCCAGCCGGCCCAGGAATTGCAAAGACAGCGAAGGACCACACAGAAACACACTGGAGCAGGCAGGATGAGCAGAACCACGCTGGACCATGAAGTACCATGCAAGAACATGTGGAACTCTACATCCGGACACTGGTTTCCACCCAGTCAGGGGAGAACCCACCAAACTGGCTCGCATGACTGAAAAGACCACTCCTCCCAGTCTGGGGACAGCAGCCCTTTACTCACCATGTTGTGGTTTTCCAGATTGCCGAACCTCTCTGCTCAGCTTCCTGCAGCAGCACACACAGCACAGCACACAAAACCACTGGCCCCAGCTCCTCTTCAAAGCCAAGCCGGAAGCTTGTGACAGGAAGGACCCTGCACCTCTTCTGACTGACTGCTTGACTGGAGAGTCTGATTGGCTAATGAGGCCTGAGTGACAAGCGCACCTCCTATAGGGTTACACTGTGCTTAAAGACACAGCACAATGGTTCCTGACCTTGCCTTCCACCTCAGACCAAGACCTTTTCAAAACTGGGAGAGATTAACATTTCAATAGCACCTGTCCCTGGCTCTAATAGCAGACATTGCAAGCTTCCTGTCTTCCATAGGCACTTCTCCTTCCTCTTCCTGGATACAATGTCTCTAACTACCTTGTGCAGCCCACTATAACTGTGTGGGGTGGAGTGATTCCTTGTCACACAGGTAGAAGAATGCCCCGAATATTAGCAACTAAAGAGATATTTAAGCACACAAAAGGAGATTTTTGTTAGGTGGCTTCACACTGAGGTCAGGTGAATTGAATGGACTTTTAACCTGCTTTTCACAGTGACTTCAGACAACCAGGAAAGAAAGGCAGGAACATGATAACACAACATGATAACAGCTCTTTCTCCCATCAGAAAACTGAACGTGGGCTCTATTGCTTCAGGAGTTTAATTTCTGAAATTCAGAACAAACTGTAAGAAAATTATATAATAATAAAGAATAGTCTTCATGGAAAGTTGAATATTAGAGAATAATGGAGCTAGGAAGAATGTGGTTATGAGCACCATTGTTAACCAGAACATCTTACACAGTGGGCAGGTAGAAAAAAAAATGCAACTGTATTATTCAAGGTTCTCTACATGATCAGGACTGGTAGAATGAATCTCTCCATGTATGTAGAAAGTTGATTTCATAGAATGTCTTACAAGCTGTGTTCCAGGTAGTCTAACAATGGCTGCCTACCAATGGAAATTTGAAGAGTACAGTACTTGTTCAGTTCATGAGGCTAAATATTTTAGCTGGTCTTAACTATACACCAAAATACCAAGGAAGTAGGCTCTAATGCTAGTAAAGGAATGAACTTGGTGCTAGAGCAAGGAGGCAAAGAGAGAGACAGAGCTTCCTCTTTCAATATACTTTATATATGTAGGCTGCCTGCAGAGGTACAATCCAGATTAAAGGTGGATCGTAACCTTTGATTTTTTTGTGTGTGTGTGTTTTCAAGACAGGGTTTATCTGTGTGGCCCTGGAACTTAGTCTGTAGACCAGGAGATCCTCAAACTCAGGAAAGTCCAACTGTTTCTGCCTCCTGAGTGCTTGAGTTAAAGGTGTACACAGCCACCAAGCAGCTAATTTTGGAATTTGCCTCAAATGATCCAAATTAAAGATGGGTCTTTGATTTCAAAACATTAAAAAAAAAATCTCTTACAGGTATATCAAATCTTTGGGTTTTAGTTAATTACAGAAGTAATCAGTTTGACTGCCCAAAATAGCCATCACAATAGCCAACAAAGAAGAAATGAGAAAATTTTCTTACCTGCAGGAGGCAGGGAAATCATGCTTTTCCTAAACAAAGGAAGTATGTGGATTTTATTTAGGAAGTCTGAACATGTTCATGTAGAATTCTCCCTATTCCTAAACAGGCAGATAAAGAAAACCACATCTAATTATAATCAGAATGTAAAAGCAGAGATATTTAGGGGTATTCTTATTGCAGTGTTATGCAGAGACTTATGTAAATTATAAAAATGATGGAAAGAAATCCCTTGGCAGGTTCATCTTGTACCACAAGGTCTTAGCTGAAAATCAATAAATGACACTGTGGAAAAAAATATTGCTTTGGAAACTATGCAACCTGTCAATCTTGATGTTCAGTCTAAAGGATAACTGTACCAATGCCATTGCCACAGATGGAAAAGAGAGAAAACAAAAATACAGAGGACTTCAAGGAAAAGACATTTTATATCACTGTACACTCTGCTCTTAGATGAGTGGTTATGATGAACTATATTAACCTCAGAATGAAGCAGCTTTTGCCTCTTAACAGGCTGACTCGGGGGAAGTGAAAAGCTCCTTCCATGCAAGAACATAGGGATATCCTTTTAACTAGCCCTGGCTGTTGTCTGTCTTAGGGCTGTGACATCACTGTAGGAAATTTCATTCTTAACTTTTTCTCAGAAAAAAATTAAATTATGAGTGTTTTCCATGCATGCATCAGTGCACAGTGCTTACAGAGGTCAGAAGAAGACAGGAGATGCCTGGAACTGAAGTTACAGAAAATGGTTAGCTACCATGTGGTTTCTAGAAATAGAACATAGGTCCTCTGTAACAACACCCAGTGCTCTTAATTGCTGAGCCATCTCTCCAGCCCCTCTTTTTATTTGAAGTTTATTTTCCTAAATTGTTAATTAAGAGATATTATATTCCTTTTCCCTTTTATCTCTTCATTCCATCCCTTCCCAAGTCCCTTCTAAATTCTTCCTTTTTAATTATGGGTGAATAAGTATGCTGAAATACATGAACACAACCTGTTGCATCCAGGTTTGTTGGTTGTACCTATATGGATAGTTGGCTGATCATGTTGTATTGGACAAATAATTAGGGGACTCATCTCTGCCTTATTCTCTCAAATGGAAGAAAATTCTACTTTTTAATCAGCACCAGGTTTATGCCCCTGACTAGGCTGCCTTGGACAGGAAACATGATCAAGAATAAAAAACTTAGGGTAGAAAAATACCTTACTAGTTAAGAGCACTCCAGATTAAAGATGGACACAGCTTGTACAACATTAATACTTCCACTTCTTCCTACAGGGAGAGATTCATTCTACCAGTTCTGATAATGTAAAGGGACCTTGAATAATGCAGGTTTTTTTTCACCTGCCCACTGAGGAATATGTGCTGACTAACAATAGTGTTCATAAACACATTCTCCCTAGCTCCATTATTCTCTAAATATTCAGCTATCCATGAAGACAACTCTTTATTATTATTCATTTGCCAACAGTTTGCTCTGAATTTTAGGATTAATACTCCTAAAGCAATGAACCTATTATCTGGGTAGTGATCTATCTCCTACTTTTCTTTGCTGGTTGTCTGAAGTCCCTGTGACAACCAGGTGAAAAGTACCTTCAGTTCACCTGGTGTCAGTGTTAAGTCACTTAACAAACACTCTCCTTGAGTGTCTTTAAATCTGTCTTTAGTTGTTAATATACTGGGCACCATTCTACCTGTGTGACAGGGACTCACTCAGTCCCACATAGTATAGTGGGCTGTACATGCTAGCCACATTGTGTCCAGGAGGATGAAGGGGAAGTGCCTATGGAGATCAGGAAGATCACATGGTCTGTTATTAGAACCAGGGACACATGCTATTGAAATGCAAATCTCTGCTGGTTCAGAAAAGTTCTGGGTCTGCAATGGAAAGTAGCATCAGGAATTATTGTGCTATGTCTTTAAGCACAGTTTAACCATATGGGGGTGCTCTTGTCACTCAGGTCTCAATAGCCAATCAGGCTCTCCAGGTGCCCTGCTAGTCAGAAGGTGTGCAGGGTCTTTCCAGCTGCCAGCTTCAGAATTGTCTTTGAGAGACTCTGTCACCAGTAGTTTTTTTTTTGTTTTTTTTTTTTTTTTTTGCTGTCCTGGGAGTGTTGTTGCAGGGAGCTGAGCAGAGAGCATGGCTGAGCTGGAAAAGCAAGATATGGTGAGTGAGGGGCATGCTGTTGAGTCATGGGAGACAGTGTGGTGGGTCCTCCACTTGCTGAAGCAAGTGGTCAGATGCAGAGTTCCACATGTTCCTGCATGATTCTCCATTGTGCAGCATGATCCCGCTCATCCTGCATGCTCCAGTGTGGATCTTTGTGGTCCTGCATGGTCCTGCATAGTCTTTGCAATTCTTGGGGCTGGCTGGCAGCTTCTGAATAACTTCAGTCTGCTGCTGCAGAGCATTGGGAGTGGGACTGTGCTTTGAAATGTCCTCGGTGCCATCACTGTGAAGTATTGGCACCACGCTTGTGTTGTTTCTATGGAACACAGATTTGCCAAATTCAAAGAGGCCTGGTCCCTCCCTTATCTTCCAGAAGTTCTACACTTTGAACATTTAACATTAAGGTTTAGGATGCAACTGGAATTACTTCTAGCACCTTGTATACAGTATTTTCTTTGTAGAGTTGCACTCCAATGTTAAACTGTGATGTAGAAGAGTAGAATCAATGGTAACAGAATTGATGGTACAAGGTCTTTACAGTCCTTAGGAGACATTAATTCACAAAGTAGAATTTAGGTAAGAGAGGGCTGCATCACAAATACCTGAAAGATAAGTAATATGCTAACCATGCCAGTTAGAAATTAGTATGATAAGATATAAATGTTTGTTTACCAGGATTAACCAGCTGATACAGATATGTAGGATATAGATATGATAGGATAAAAGGTTATATTGTTGACCCTCCTTTTAAAGAGCAACAACTTGTTTAAAAATGTTTTACATTGCTATGGATTTTAGTTTATTGATACAAATATAAAGTTAATTTTGTTATACTGTGTGTATATTTTTACTCTTGTTTAAGGTATGTTTGTACAGCTCATTTAAAATTGTAATGGATAATTAAGAAATAGATTAATAATTAATCTTCTATGATAGTCAAACTTATAGTCATGTTAAGTTTTCTAGGTATACATAGATATATTTCAGATAGATAGATAGTCTTCAAGTACTTCAAAGACCTGCAGAATATGGCATTTAAAATGTTTTTAAAAATTTAGACTTTCTGGACAATGAGACATGTTGGCTCCTAGCAGCACCAATTTACTTCAGAGAGGAGGATGGGCATCAAAGACACTCTATATGGAGTTTATCTTCACCTTGGCAAAAATAGCCATTTGGGAAAGAAACTGTTGTACCTGGACTGCTTGATTGACTGGACATGCAGGACCCATAGGAAGGTGACCACTGAACTTTGCTTGGCAAAATAGTCCTTCAGGTTCCTGCTTCACAGAGAAAACTGCCAGACATTTTACAGGACACAGAGAGAAGTGGCTGAGAGACTCTAGGCCTGTGGGCTGAAGACATATGCCCCAACTTTACAGGGGAACTTTGGGTGACTGTCCAGGCTGCCAGCTATCTCTGTCTACCCTGTAAGACTCTTGAAAGTTGCTTGCATCCTTCTCTTGTTTCTCAGGTAATTTTATATCCTTCTGAGGTCTTTGATGGAGTTGAAGACTAGATATTTATAATTTTACTTAGTTATGATAAGAGGTAAGTTAGATATAAATCCTTGACCTCACAAATATAAGATAGATAGGATATGTTCTAAATTTTGCCAAATACAAATAGACTAGTTATTATAAACAGACTAGATATTGTAACTGTAATTCTTGCTTGATAATTGTTTTGTTATCTGCAATTTTACTGTGTGAAAGTTAAAACCTTCCTTTTTAAAAAAGAAGAAAAGGGAAAGTGCTATGGAAATCACTCTGTATAAATAAAATGCTGATTGGACAGTAGCCAGGCAGGAAGTATAGGCAGGACAAGCAGAGAAGAGAATTCTGTGAATTCGAAGGCAAAGGCAGGGAGATGCTGCCAGCCGCTGCCATAAGAAGTGAGATGTAAGGTACTGGTAAGCCACAAGCCATGTGGCAAAGTATAGACTAATAGAAATAAGATAGAAGAACTAGATAACAAGAAGCCTGCTACAGCCATACATTTTGTAAGCAATACAAGTCTCTGTGTGTTTACTTGTTTGTCCTGAACTTAGGCCAGTCAGGACCAGGAAAACTCCAAATACAACCAGCTACATTCCATAACATGAGAGACAACCCTGATTTACAAACCAGTAGAAAGGCCCATCCTTTCATTAAAAAACTGGCCTCTACTATGCTGCTCAAGAGACCATTACAGGGTCACAACCAACTTTATGTCCTGGTATGCCATGGAGGTATATTAATTCTAGAACAGGGGCATCTCCAGTCCTTTTGAAAAGCAGTTTTGAGTAAAGGACTTGTATGCTGAGGTGGAATTGAACCCTGTCTGTAGCCCTGGAGAGCATTGCCTTTATTATCCCCCGACTAATCACCCCAAATTTTTGGATTACATATCTGTACCACCACAGAGTTCTAAAATTACCAGTTTGAGTCACTTAGTGGACTGTCTACTACACAACAGGGAAAGGATTTGTGTGTGGAGCATGGCTTCTTCCTGCAGACCAAAGGAGGAGGAAGAGTGCCCTTGGCCTGCAGGCAGGGGCGAGGCCAATAGACAGGGGGTGAGGCCACCTGTGACCTTCCATCTTTCCCTTCTACCTGGGAGAACAGGGCCTACAGGAAGGGGTGGGGACACCTGTGTCCTTCCTTCTCTCTCCTCAGCCTGGTAGGGTTGAGCCTGCAGACAGAGGGCAGGGCTTGCAGCCAGGGTGAGGGGCCTGCAGATGGGGGCAGATCCTGTAGACAGGGGGCAGGGCCACTGTGTACACTGCAGGGGGCACTAGACCAGGCAATATCTTGATCACAGACTGCAGTTAAAGGCAATGAGCTGTATGGGTCTCCATTAGAAAGAAGGACTGATGGGGCATGGTGAGTGACTTTCTCTGTAATTTCTCTGCATGTATTAATTCTTTCCATGTGAATGAAGTCAGACACTATTGGCTGGTGTACAGTTTAGGAAGGATAGCTCGAAGTACTAAGTATTCAGTTTCCAATTAGCAAACTCTCCTGTGCAGATATGTGCAATCCTGGTTGATACAGAGAAGTCAGCTGAGAAGTTTGAGATACAGGCCACTGGCTGTAACTCCATGTATTAGCTTATACTGGCTAATATTTTACATGGGACAAAGTCATACAGTCTCTTATTAATGATATTCACTCTACCATGGAGGTGCCATCTCCATTTCAAAGTCAGTATAGCTACATATAATTTCAATTATTTTTATCATTTTAAAACATCAAATATTGGTATGTTTTATTAACATTCAGGTTCTTTTAATGCATTATTGAAAGATTTTTCTATTTTTCTGTGTTTCCCAGTTTAGGAAGTTTATTCCTTTTTTTTCTTAACTGCTGTTTGTTTGTGTATTTATTTATATAAGTTTATAGCAGTGCTTTTCAATTTTGGAGGGCATGGCTACCTTTGGGGTATCAAATGACCCTATCACAGGACTGGCCTAAGGAGGTGCAGATATGTATATTATAATTCGTAATGGAAACAAAAATATAGTTAAGAAGTAAGAGTGAAAACAATTTTATAGTTGGGGTGTCACAACATCATGAGAAACTGTAGTAAAGAGTCACAGCATTAGGAAGGTTGTGAACCATTGATTCAGGTCAACATGTCCTGTAGCTCAGGCTTGACTCACACAATATAATTGAGAATTACTTTAAACACCTAATCCTGCCTCGGCCTCCCAGTGCTGGAAAGACAGTCCTGCAACTCCTTCCAGGCTGGGCCTTGACTGGTCTGTGGGAAGGAAAAATAGAGCAGTGAATGAATGTCCTCCAACTTCTCTAGATTTTATTGTGAATTTAGAAATAAAGTAGAACTTGTGTAAGAATTGAGTTCACTGACCAACTGTAAAGCAGGTATAGTCACAGCATAGAGAGGCATGAGCAAGAAAGGGTGAAAGCTTTCCTGCTGTGATAGTAGTTGACCTTAGCAGTGAGTAGTGAGGTAGTCAATGTTACAGGATCAATGAATGTTCTGACTGGTCATTTCTTGGGGCCACATACCAGGCAATCAAGAATCTGGATAAGAACTGAATTTTCATGAAATCAAATTGTAGTAGTTACACCAGTTGAACCTAAGCAGTAGGACTGGATAGAATGGTGTGGCCCTGCCTAAAATGACTGAGTTTTCCAGGTTTAAGTTATATACCCCAAGAGAAATGATGTGAGTAGTACTTGGTGTGATCTAATACAAATCACTAGTCTCTGGGGAACATGGCCATAAAGCCTATTTCAACTTTTTAACAGAATTATTTGGGATTATATTTACATTATTATCACTATCTCTTCCCTCCCTCCAAGCCCTCCCATAAACCCTTCATTCTGTACTCATCCATGGCCTCTTTTTGTTTAACAACAGTTACTGCTTGAATGTTACCTGTGTTGGGTTGCAGGACTTCCCAACTATGAAGCAAAGATTTGGCTGCACTGGACTTTGAGTGTGTCATGAGTTGTGCAACCATAGGATCCTGTGCCTTGAAAGAGGAACAGGAAGTGCTGTGGGAGACTGGAGGATTTTAATAAACTGCAACTTTTCTAGATTTGTGTCTAGTGTGGAAGGACTCACCTGGGAGGGTTTTTTCTCTCTGAGTCTTTTGATGTCTGCACACCCAGTAGGGTAACTGCTAATGTCCTGAAGCCTAGCTGAGTGTTCCAGCTGATAAGGGGCTCTGGGAAGGCTTAGCAATCAGGAGCACCAGCAGGAGGTAGCTTACAGGTTCTTTCCAGGATTCTCCTCTGCTTCTGCTGTAGTGAGTTGTGAGAAAGTCCACAAGCTATGTCTTGTGAGTGTTGAGTGCTCAGAGCAGGTCTGCTGAGCTGTCATTTATGCTGGGACTTGGGTGGACCATTAGCCAGAGTGTGGTTTTGTTGGTCCATGTGGTGACCTGGCCAGTAGTCCTTGTTCTTTGAGCCTCCCTGTGTATGGATTTCCTGGGTATGTGGAGACTCTGCAGCCCTGGCATGGAAACATACAATGCTTGTATTATCATTGGACATGCTTTTGGTGTGCAGTGAGAAGACAGATTGGAAAATTGAAGGTCTGATTTCTAGAAGTTCTAAACATTGCATTCCATTTTCAGGTTTGTCTTATAAATTTTACAAATAATTTAGAAACTGGTAGAATTTCAGTTTCAGCAATACATGATTAGAATGCTTCTAGCTTTCTGCTGCCTTCAGCCACAATGATGTGATTTAGTTCTGAGGGACAAAGGGAGTTTCTTATCTGCAGAGATTTCTCAGGAGTGCATGGTGTTGGGTAGATACATAGGGCAGAATCCACATTTTGTGCCATAATCCATGTGATAGGAAGCATTTATAACTTATAAGAGGTCTCTGTGTCATAATTTGGGAGCTGGTTGGTGGCTCAAAAGAAAGCTTGCTACATGCCCGCACTTACTCCATCTGAAACTGGTTGTTATCTTTTGCTATTACTATGGCATATATATTTATAGTCTGGGCACATAAATAAATATGAGCTCTGAGTCCATTTGCTATTTCTTCTATTTATATGATTACAGGGCAGACCACTTTGTTTTGAATAACCAACTAGGGCACTCATTCCTGGGAAAAACAATTCTCCCCCTCAATAGTCATTAGTTTCCTGAAGTACTTGGTCTGGGAGAGGGTCTCATTAGATCCCCTCAAACCTTCTGTGTTAGTATGTGTACTGGCCATGTTTTCTCTTCCACATGAGATCTTCTTGCAGGGTTCAGGGTCTGTCTACTTTGTCAGCTTTGGCGTTGGCTTCCCACCTCCTGTATGAATGCAGCTCTGTAGGTCCAGGTCTCCTCTTCCAGAGCCCTGTGGTTGTAGTGGATGGGCTGCCATGCTGTCTCCTCAGGCCTTGATCTTAAAGCAGCTCTGCAGTTTAGCTTCTAATCGCTCCACACTGGACCTCTTTCCTCAAATCTGAGGTCACCACAGGATTCCCAGATTCTCCAAGTCAGGCTAAAAATAATGTCTGGAAGGGCATTTCCAGAAATAGTGAAAATTTGTGAGCATGTTTTATGGGTGTGTCTGTGAAGGACTTGCCTGGAGGTGCATCTGATGATTGCTGTTGGGTTTGCCTCAGGGAGAGGATCTTTTTCCCAAGTGATTGGCAGGCTTGGCCCAGGGAGGCAGGGAGGCAGGGAGGCAGGGATGCACAAGCTCACAGGCCCTGTGCACCAACCCAGTTCTTGCCTTGCCTATCTCAAATATCTGTGAAGCTGAATGGGGTGTTCATGGAGTGTCACCTGCCCTGATCATTTGCAGCCCTCGAACTAGTCCCTGGAAACTCCAGGAAACTGGATCTAGATGAAAAAAGCAGTCCAACCAAAGCTTCTGATGAAACCCAGATAGGTGGAGGTCATAGTGCTGCTGCTGTATCTGTTTGGGATAGCAGGATGCTGAAAACAGCACAGGAACAGCTGGCCATGGTCATATATGTGAGATCCTGATGGAGGAAAAGTGAGGCAGGCATCCAAGTAGTCTTATTCAGGACCTTTTTGCCACCAGGTTACCTTCTGATTCTTTAGTCCCAAAGCACTCTACAGACCTTTCTTTGAGTCCAAAACCATTCCAAATACTTCCTGGTGCCCAGCCGCTTTACAGAGCCTTCCAGGGTGGCCCCAATGCCTTCTGAGACTTCAGGTACTGCAAGAGTCTTGGAATGTTCCAGAGACAGCATGGGTGATATTCATAGGTAAGCTCCTTGGTAAAACTGGAAATGTTATAAGCTAAACAAACTCATAACTATATTTTGAAGCATTATTAATTTTGTATTTAAAAATCTAGTTATATTTGCTATTATCAAAATTATGGAGCTTGCTGATATTATAAATTGCTGCTCTTCCTATAGATTGTGGTTAGACAAGTCAGGGTTAGACAATTGTTTGGAAGCTCCCTCTTATATGGGAAACTGTCATGTTTTGAATAATGAGTCAATGATATAGAATAAAATGTTTATTGGAATTTTTTTGTTTATTTCTTTGCTTTTTTCAGAGGGTTTCTCTGTGAAACAGTCCTCAATATCCTGGAACTCACTCTGTAGACCAGGCTGGCCTTGAACTCACAGAGATCTGCCTGCCTCTACCTCGTGAGTGCCTGGATTAAAGACATGTACCATCACCATATGGCAAATTTGTCTAATGTTCAATATATATTATTTTATATTTGTTTTATATATTCCATATTTTCAATAAGTATTATTCATTAAACTATACAGTGTGAGTTTTAGACTAGTTGGAATTTTCTAATGGGACCTTGTCTCAAACAACAAAGTAAGATTATATTCAACTATATTTGTGTGTGTGCGTGCGTGCGTGCAGGTTTGTGTGTGCGTGCTCATGCTCACGTGAGCACTATGTAGGCCATATTCAAAAAGATCTACCTACTCTGCTAACATACTCAAATATATTCATTTATGAAAATGATTTTTCAGGGATCAATGGCTCACACCTAAAATGCATTTGAGATATTGTCCTTAACCTGAGGATCTCTGCAGTGGTTAAGCTGGGACCCTTAAGTGCATATTGGAAAACGTTTTCAGGGTGAGTCAATACAAATCAGAGTTGGAATTTTATTTTGAGACAGGGTTTCTCTATGTATCCCTAGCTGTTACTGAATTCAGAATGTAGGCAAGATTGGCCCAAAACTCACAGAACTCTGCCTGCCTCTGCTGTACAGGTATTGGAATAAAAGTTATTTGCCACATCGTCCAATTTTAATTTTATTATCTATTTACTTATGATTGTTTGTATGTATGTGCTCATTTATTTGTGGAAAGGTGTGCATATGTGTCATGGTTTGGGTGTTAAAGTCAGAGAACAATTTGCAGTGCTCGTCCCTTCCCCTCAGCATGTTTGAGATGGGGTCTCTAGTTTGCTATCACATGTAAATAGGCTTACAGGATTTTTCTTGTCTGCCTTTTCTCTTGCCTTAAAAACACTGGATTATAGGCATGCACTCTTGAAACTGTATTTGTAATACACAAGTAAAGGGATGGTTGCAAAGTGAGCAAGCACTTCATGTGTTGAACCATTTTCACAGCCCTAAAGTTTATGAAACAGAGAATTTTGGAGTGAGTCTGTTTTGAGACAGAGTTTCACATTCTAACCTTGTCTGGTCTGGAACTCACTATGTAGTGGATGGGCTAGGCCTGAAACTTGAAGAGGTCCACCTGCCTCTACCTCATGTGATGACACCTGGGTAAAAAGAAATTTTTATTATGAATTTAGCACAGATATTAGTAGAAATAAGTTTGGGAAAGTGTAGTCTTGTGAGGGAGAGCCACACTTAATTGATAGAAAGCCATGTGACAGTGTGTGCCTTTCTAAGATCCATTTCAATGGGTTCTTAGGGAGTTTCTCTCTCTGTGTCTCTCTTCTCGGTGTCTTTCTGTCTCCTTCTCTTTGGAAACAAGATCATAGTTCTGTTCCTGAGGATTCTTGGGTGTGATTCTGTTTTAATGAGGTAAAAGCATGGGTCAGAAGAGTTCTGCACTGTGCCTTGCTCTACATGAGGTTCATATTTCTGCCCTGCAATCCTCAGACAATTGCTGCTCACATCTGGGAAAGGAGTAAGTCCTGATTCAAAAGGTTTTTACATACTTTGGCCTTAAATATGGCTCATTTGTATTTGAGATATCACTTAAAAAAGGAAAATTTTCTATCTACACAGCAAATTTTATTAATTTTGTGTGACAGTTAATATTGATTTTCAATTTGATAAGATCTAAAATCAGCCAAGGGAGACTCCTCCAGGCCCACATTTGAGGACTTATCTAGATCATGTTTTTCTCTGGGGTGTGTTATGAGAGATTATCTTGTATATGAAGTTCATTGAGATGAGAAAACTTTTGTCCCTTCCAGGAGTGACAGTACCATTCCATCCCATTGTCTTGTTACTGGATTATGTAATAAGAACCAACATTTACCATTCTCTGACTACTGGCTATGGATACAAGGTGATCAGGTTAATAGGAGAATTAACATACAATAGGTTGAAGGAATAGAAACTACCCTTGCTTGCTATCTGGCTAGAGCCCATTTATTTGGGATTTTGCTGAGATTTTTCTACCTTGGTGTCTTGATGGCCAATCCAAGATTGAAGGGCTCATGGAGAGCTGATGACCATGTCAGAGATTCAAAACACCTGCAGAAAGGGCCTGAGAGGACACTGCTTACAGCAGACACCCGAACCTGTGGTAGATTCTAGAAGCATAGGATAAATAAGGAGAGTTGCCAGTGTGGAATAGTATTGGCACTGTAGGAAAGTTGTGTGTACTAGAGATGGCAAAGTCTAAAACACGGAGCTTCCCTAGTCCATGAGATCCCAGAATATCATTAACAGGCTCAGAATTTGCACAACGTGATACAGGAAGCTGTTCAAAAAGGAAAGAACAGAAGTATTGGAGACGAGTTGTGTTGACTGTTGTTCCAGAAATGCTTCATTTGCAGGAGCCCTGAATGTTTAATTTACCCCTTAGTTTTGACATGACTTTCTTTTTCTCAAGTGGCTGTGGAAGTAAACACTTTTGAACACATGTCACCTATATATGTTTCTCCACTTTTCATAGTTCTCTCACCATTTTAGATGTTCTAGATAAATTCTCTCAATTAATACATAATATATTTTTTATATATTACATAGATACTCACTTCCTACTTAGAATGTAATTGGGTCATTTAAATCAGTAAGGAAGGAGACATGTTATATGACCCTTCTGCCCAGGAATCAATTGCTCATTATATAAAAATCAAAGAAAGAGGCAAAAAGAAACAGGAAGGAATGTATGCCCTGAAAAAATTAATGTTTAAAGTAGAATTGCTATAAAAGACATACTGTGTCATATACTAAGATGAAGTATTTAAATGTGATACAAACTTCCAAATGGAATTTGTCAGTCATAAGGTGGTGGGGAATGATCCTAACAAGAGTCTTTTGTTCTTTTTACTTTTCTGTTTTTGACTAGATTTAAAGAATCTATTCCATCGTTTCTCTTTGTTAGCTACTCACCTCCTTGTCAACCTGCACTCCCCTTCAGTTGTGCTGACACCTGCTACCAATCTCTCCCACAGGGGCTGAGGCTGATTTTCTTGCCCTGGCTGAGCAGAGTCACATTTGCCTTCATCACTTAGACTTCACTGTCTTCTCTTTAGCACTAGGAACAGCTCTGAGGAAATTTAAAGAGGAATGTGAAAACTTAATCAGAATTAATGTAGAAACTGAAGTTTCTCTTCAGGTATCATCTTTACTCCCTGTGACACAGGAGGAATGTTCCAACATTCTGTACATGCACTCTAGCTATTAAAGGCAGAGATGCTGAAGCAGGCCTAAGTTCTATGCCTTTACATTTGTGTTGCTTACTCATGCCTGAAATGAGTCCTTCATAGCTCAAAACTCATCCAAGATGAACAATGTCCTTTATGAAGGCAAAACTTCTAATTCTTTCCTAAAGAGACAACCTACTAAGAGAAAAGCGTTCAAATGAATGAGCCTATAGGGCAATTCAGTGGGAAGCCCACACACTCAAAAATAAGTAAGCCATGCCTTTCACTGGCCCTTTCATTTGATAGGTTGTGGAAATCTATCCACAAAAAAAGAGGACGTGCCACTCATGTAGGTCACGTCCCCTCAAACTGTGTTTTATACAAGTACATACATGTAGATAAGAATATTTCTAGGGTTGGGAGGGGAAGGAGGAGGGAAGAGGAGGATCTTTGATTGGTACGTAGAATGAAAAAAGTTCCTAATTAAAGCCAATATTGCTATTGTGCTAGATTTATATTTGTGCCTAGAATCATTATTCTTCCGTATAGTTTCTGAACTCTCCTCCTCTCCCATCACCCATAAGATATGTAAAAATTACAAACCTTAAAAATATACTATGCTCTCACTAAGTGTTTGTTGATGAATGGATTGGTTTTAACAGCTTTATCTTTCTGTGAAGTACCATGCTCCAAACTGTTTCTGGGAAAGAAGCAGTTGAAAACAGCAGTTCACATCTGAAAATACAGATTGTTTTCATTATGAAACCAGTTTGCAGTCTCCTGAAGGGTTTAGTAATGTTAGATGTTTTCTGGATTCTGAATATGACTATCGAGCATAGCTTACTTCTTTAAAAGAATGTATCAAATCAGGTTATGTTAGAATAGTAACAATAGTTATCTGAAAGCCTGAGATTCTGGTAAATTGAGGCTGGGCACCTCAGCAGATAGAGTAGTCCCACAGTGGCTGTCTCACATTGGAGAGACCCACAACCCAGTGGTTGCTCAGAGCATGAATCTGGCTACCTGAGCAGTCTCAATGTGGTACTAGAACTTTAGAAGTTTCCCGGAGAGGTGATAGTCTCTAGTCAATGGACAGATACTGCAAAGATGTTTCTGGTATCAGCAGAGCAATCCTCTGCAGCAGCAACAGGTTAAATCAATTCATAGGCAAGAGGAACGGCCAGGCAGGCACAAGGTTAACAGCCTGCATCTTACTCTGCCCTTTTTAATCTAGGCTGCTAACAGAAGGTTTCACCCACACTTATGGGGTGGGTTCTTTCCACATAAATTAAGGCAATCAGGACAAGTTTTTAGTTCGGTTCCCTACTGAGGCAATTCTAATTTGTGGCAAATTGACATTAAAACCAATCTTCACATTCCACCATTGCTCACTGGCCACCTTAAAATCCATATGCTTATGCAGACATAAACATACATACATCATAGCAAGGAAACAAAAAAAAAGTAAGAAAAAAGAATATATTCAGAAACTGACATTCAAATTAAATTGTAAATTCAATATTATCTTTTGTCCCTCAAGCCTCATATTTAGTTCACAGTATAATACAGTCCTCTTTTAAATGTCCTATATTCCAATATCCTAAAAATCCAAATCCAATTCCTTTAAAAGTCTCATATAAAGTATCGGGGACTATGGGGGTTTAGCCCCTCGATATTCACCTGCCAGGGTTTGGGAAGAATCTACAATCAGCTAATAATTAATCTTTGATTAAGAGAAATGAATCTATGTACATGAAACTCCTTAGTCCATACACTTTATTATTCTGTGTCAGTTCTCTCTCTACACAGCGTATACTCTGCTGTCATTTTAGCTCCTTTCTTGCCTGATTTCTCTCTACATTTATCTGCTGTCCCCTCTAGGTTCTATCTTAATTCCTTCATCTTAGTTCTGTCCCTTCTAGGTTCTCATCCATCTGGTTCATTCCCATACCATCTCCTCTCCCATCTCATCTTCTTTCATCTGTTTTTCCTCATCTTGTTCTTTTCCATCTGGCTCTTCCATCTTGCTCATCTAGTGCTGTCTTCTAGCCCTTCAATCTAGTTCTTCCCCATCTTAGTTTGTTCCTCTCAAGCTCTTACCCATCTAGTTCTTTCATTCTCTTTTCTCTTGTCCATCCCCCTGTGCCCTGGAAGTCCCAGTAAATATACACTTACAAGCAGTAATCCCTTGGCAGAGCAAAGCCAGGTTTCCAGGCTCAAATGGAGGGGTGATAAGAATCACATAGAGAGGCAGTAGTACTTAATTATCATTTGCAACCCAAAAGGGAAGTGACTAATGGGGAAATGAATTAACTAAAGGCTAAATTCGGGTAGTATCTAAGAAGAGAAATTTTATGTGCTCCACTATAGTCTTAAACGTGATTGGTGGAAAATGTTAAGACTCTATAAGTTGCTAGGTCAATGGGAGAAAATAAAACTGTCTTCTTTTCTCCTGTGGTACTTATCTATTCAAGTTACCTGCCGTTTTTTCTGGAGGGTAAGGGAAAGTGTGCTCGGTCACTAGGCAACCTGTGTACAGCTAGATGCCTCTGGTGATAGTAAAAGGGAGATAGGTAAGATTTGGGAAAGGAGGTAGTTAAGCTTAATTGGCACATCCACCAGGTCTTCTCAAACAGGTAGTCTGGAAACTTAAGTCTGTTCTTAGAGAATACAGAGGTATCTCTGATAAGCTACTTTCCTCCATCTGGGGATGGACCTGGCCAGATGCTGCCAATTATGATAATTACAGGGAGGCTTGAGCTAGGGTTCTGGCTGTGCATAGCTGTCAGCACAGAAGGTTATCTAAATATTCCTTTAGTAGAAGGGAAATGGTGCCCACAAATGATAGAAAATCTACAATAGCACACAAGAAACTCATAACAGAAAACAACTGATAATCAAAAGCCAAATATCACCAAGGCTCCCTGAGCCTAAGCTTGACCTCTGGAAGGCCTTTGGCTTCTTGCAGGTGTTAACTTTGTCATAATCAGGTGAAATCCTACTTTGTATATTTTTGTGGCTTGCAGCAATAAAGAAACTGTGTACATACATCTAGCACATTATGTTAATAGTGTCTATTATAATTCCAATCCTGAAAAAATAAATGCCATAGCAAATAGGCAATCAAACCAAGCTACAAGACATCCAGCAGAAAAAACTCAAAACCTGGTGTTCTAATGAATTTGGAATGTAATATTATGAACTCAGAAATAGACTGTCTAGCAAATTTCTTTGGAGAATAATTGTTTTAGTGTCTCATAACTTATCTTTGATAATATGGATTCATAACATTTGACTGATAATAGTATCTCATTCAATATTGAATTAAATTATAAATAGAAATAAGAAAACAATAAAGTCTCTTTAATGTAGGCATACCTTATTTTATTAACAAATAGAAAAGGACCATTTATGTTGAATATAATAATTTTATATATTTTAAAGCTGAAGGGCACTCTCTAGGGCCAATCTCAGATTCATGATCCTCCTGCCTCAGCTTCCCAAGTTGCTAGGTTTAGAATCATGCACCACTATTCCCCGATAAAATGTATTTCTCAAACTGGGAGGTGAGATCTATGTATTTGCTTGTATAAGGCATATGAAATTGGAGTTTATATAGCTACTGCCAGGTTGCTCTCTCTAGAAGCATCTGCAGAGCTCAAAATGTAACATAGGTCTATTTTCCAGTTTCCTGTCTCAAACCTTGCACTTGTGTCTTTCACACGGTCCTACTGATCTTGAGTGGAAGTTGGCAAGAACAAAGCTCTGGATGAGATACTTTGATGAAGGTGGAACTTTCTGCCTCCTTTCAACATTATCCCCAGCCCCAAAATATTTCTCTATCTTGCCAACTGATTCAACAACACTTGCATTCCCCAAAGTGACCCTGATGGAAGACAGAGGAGGCACAGCTTGAGAAGCCCCACAGTGACACTAAAACAAAATCTGTTTCCCTGGACGCAAACTGTTTTCCTCCTTTCCCTTCTGCATGACAGCTCTCATCTTAAAGATCATGAAATCACTCAAACTTATGCTTTTGTCATTTCAATGATAAGAGCATAGTCCGACTGATGCAAGCTCCCTGTCCATGCTGAGTCACAGGAACGCCAAGCTGATGACCTGATACAATGTCAACATTGTTAGATACCACTTCCTCACTGGGACTAAACACAGCCACTTCTGCGGAATAGAAGTCAACTCTAATCTAGCCATCTGTGGAATTGACTTGACTAGGGTCCCTGTCACATACAAGCAGCTGTGTGATTTTGTGAAAGTGACTCTCTGGTTGTCATTTTAATTTTCTCCTGTTTCCAATAAAGCAGCCCTATCTGGTGGCCTCCCAGATGGCCAAATGGGTCTTCTGCTCCAGGTAAGAGGATGTGAGGCTAGGTCAGATAAGATGAGGCAAGGTGAGACAGAACAAGAACTGTGGGATGGTAGGTGTGCAGGTCTGGCCACAAGGCCTCCCTCTGTAACTTATGAGCAGACCATGGAGGCCTGAGCACCCACTTGTCCTGTGCTGAGCTGGAAGCCTGCGATGTGCAGACCCCCAGTGTTGAGAGGCTCCACAACCTTTGTCTCTTGAGACACTGCAGACCATTCCCACCAAAGCCACATCCCACCAGTAAAGGCCAGCCTCCAAATAGAGCCACATGCAACACATCCAATCATAAATGGCATGTGAGGCTTAAGCCCACCCCTGAAGCACTCTGGCCCAATGAGCATCCGGACAGAGACTCTAAACCTCCCCCATTCCACCTTGTTCTTCCGGCCTGGTACATTGAGCATGCTCAGACTTGAGGAGGTGAAGGCACTGCTGAGGAGCTGCTGAACCGTTGTGGAGGAGGTCTGTGCAGTTTATTCTGGTGAAGGCCGTCCCAGGCCAGCGTGGCCAGGCTCAGGGTCTCTGAGGGGTGGACCACACGGGTGGGAGACCGCCATCTCCTCAGAGTCTGGACTTCCTCACAGCCCCAGTTCTAGTGAGGCTGAGGTGAAGGCAAAGGCCTTCTTGGCAGCAGTCTCCTCTTAGGCCAGGTCTAGTGAGGGCTGGGGCAGTCTTCTCAGAGCCTGGAGACTCCTCACAGCCCAGTTCTCCTGAGGCCGCGATGCCTGCTGTGAAGATCCAGGATGGCAGGATGCAGTTCTGAAAGAATGATTATAGGCTTTCATCCAAATTGTTATAGGATTAACCTTTTCTGTATTTCTTTACTGCATCTTAGTGCCTGTGGGATCTGCAATATCCCTTTTCTCATTCCTTATGTGAGTAACTTGTATTCTTTCATTTTTCTTCGCTAGTGTGCCTAGAGATTTATCAGTGTTATATAGATAGGTGTCTTTCTCTTACTTCTTGTCATATTTATTTTCAATTTATTGAATTTTAAAAATTGATTAGGGGCTTCTTACTTTCTTTTTAGTATTTATATAAAATTTATGTCACAGATTATAAATTACTTAAGTCAGGTGTTAAGTATTTCATACCTATAATCAAAGCCCTTGGGAAACAGGATTCCATTAGTTGGAGAACAGACTGGGCTCCACACAGAGCTCTACACTGGGGCTATGCTACAGAGTGAGATCACAAAATCCAAATGTATTCACATTCATATAAAATCATTTAATGTTTTAGTTTTTTTCTAATTATGGTTTAGCTTTATTCCATAAATTTTGTTACCTTTTATTTCCACTTCGATACTTTTACTCTTACTATGACTTTCTCTTTTAATCTATTGATTATTTTAAGAATGAAATGTTTAATTTTCATTTACTGGGGATTATTAAGATACTATTCTGTTATTAACTTATATTTTAATTTCCCTGTAGTCACATTGCACACATCACTTTATATCGGGTCTTTTATGTTTATTTAAACCTGTTTAGTATCTTGTAACACGGAATGTGTTGAAAAGTGACTTGTGTGTTCTGGAAACGTTGTCTTAAGCTGTCGTTTGAGGAGGTGTTCTGTAAATGTCTGTTAGGTGAAATTGATTGACAGCAATGTTCATGTTCTCCTTGCCTGCTTCTTTCTTATTTTCTCTTTTTATAGTACAAGAACTTAATTATAATTTTAATTTTTTCTTATTACCCAATCTTATCCTGTGGATATATCAAGAGTAAAATTGAATTTTCTGTTCTAAATGCATCATCTTTAACCCTTTTTAGATAGGAACTTTTGTTCCTATGTCAAAATTGCCCTGAATTACTCCATATGTTCATATTTTTTAAAAGTCAAAAACCTCATTCATTTGAATTCTTATTGTTTAGTTCATGTTAACAAATGTTAGAAAGTGAAATTTTATTTTTTTTAACCTATGCATTTTTCTTTTTTTATTGATTCTTTGGGAATTTCATACCATGTACCCCAATCCCACCCATCTCCCAGTCTCTCCATATCTGCCTCTCACGCTTTTAGAGTCCCCCCACAAAGGAAAGAAAAGGGGAATATAAATGAGACAAAATAAACAATAATTAAAAAGAAGAAAAAGTAAAGCACTTCATTCCCCCGACCCCCATCTTTCCCACCTCTCCATCATCTCTCCATCATCTTAGTGGCATTAGGAGCTGCTGTGTATCATTCAGGTCTAGTATTGGTGGTGTACTGAAGCCACGGGCCTTGAACCTGACCAACATCGCTTTACACAATGAACATTTGCAAGTAAAGGCGTTGGACTTTCCCTCCTTTTGTTCTGTCGACTCCCATCTCCAACTTTAATTGTGGATTTTTCAGTTTCCATCCACTTTCTCAACCAGGTTGGAGGATTCGTAGTTAAATTCTTTTTAAGTAGAGTGTTCTGTCTGCCTGGAAAATTGATCCCTTTTCACCACACACATGTATATTATAATATTTGTGTTATTCATAATAGAAACTTTCCCTAGTAAAATTTATTGTTCAGCAGTTTACTTTGGTAGTGACATGGGTACTAGGACATTTTAAAGAACTCTGTCTTTTCCTGCCTCCTTACTCTGACACTCTGCCCATACATTTGTTTTCTATTCATCATAGAGTGAAATCCTTTGTGTATGTTTATCTAGTCTGGCAATTTCTCCCATCTAGACTTGTATGTTTAATGCAATTACATGGTTAGTTTGAGTCTTCTATCTTGATAGTTTTACCTTCCTGGGTTCTGTCCAAAATGTCTTTCTGTGTCTGCTTTTGGGTTTTTAATCTGTTTATCCCCTCACCTAGTTTGTTATTCAGACTTCTTTTTAAAAAAATTAATAGCTGTTTTTCAGGCACTGAAGGCCCATGGGCTACTAAACTCAGAGCTCTTTCCTTGGTGACTTATGTTAGAAGCTGCCAGACCTTTGGAGCTCATCCATTGTGTGTTGTGTCAGCCAGATCAAATAGTAGTTTATAGTTTACAGATTATTGATGCCAAAATTACTGTCTTTTGTTATGGTGGACTTCAAAGCTTTTGTAATCCTTCTTAATTAAATAAACATGATGTATGACAATATGGTGATGGAATTTAAGCACACTATAACTTTCATTGACTAGAAGTAATGAAATGCCAAGAAAGCCCTTATAATATTTAAATTTTTTTTAACCCTTTTCAATCCTCTGCATCTTCACTTCAAAGGTGGAAGGGCAGGGATATGCATTACTTTTTTTTTTTTTGAAACAGTGTTTCTTTATGTAGCTCTGAGTCTTCCCTGGATCTCACTCTGTAGACCAGACTGGCCTCCAACTCACAGAGATCCACCTGCCTCTGCCTTCCAAGTGCTGGGATTAAAGGCTTGCGCCACCACTGCCCGGCAAATTCTTTTTTTTTTAATTTTTTGAGACAGGGTTTCTCTGTGTGGTCCTGGCTGTCCTAAAACTCAGTTTGTAGACCAGGCTGGCCTTGAACTCACAGAGATCCGCCTGGCTCTGCCTCCCGAGTGCTGGGACTAAAGGCATGCACCACCACTGCCAAGCTATAATGTTTAATTTTTATGCAGATTTATTTGCATCAACTTTATACAACTCAGATTTCTTACGTGGTCCAATAATTTTATATACTGGTGTAAATCTTTTAGGATTCTGGGTTCCAGAATGACCTTATAGTACTTATAATTTATTAATTACACTCCTTTATTCTTACAACTGAGAGTGTGAGAATGAACTGACGTCATGTACAGCATCCATGCAACTCTCTCTGCCTCTCTGGTTCCAGAAAACTCAATAGGGAAATTTGGAGAGAATACTTTTAAAATTCCACATATGTGTTTATAGGGGGAGGTATGTGCACAGGAGAGCAGTTCCCACAGAGATAAGGAGAGGCTCCAGATTTCCTGGAACTAGGGACATTGGTGTTTGATTATGAATCACTGTGATGGGTGATGGAAACTGAACTCAGGTTCTTTGAAAGAGTACAGTGTGTGTTTTTCTGTGAGGCCAACTCTAGCCCCATCATTCAAACATTTTAAGAGAAGTTTAGAAGATAGTAAAAATGTAGTTATTTTGTTTAGTTTTATTAAAATCTATAAGCCCTTATGCATATAAGTAATTCTTTTTTGTTTTGTTACTTCTAAAATTAATCTTGTTATTCTGTACATATTAATTATACAAAGTCACTAATTTGCTCACATACATCCCCTCACTACCCTGTTATACTCCTCCATCTAAAATATGTGCCTTCATGCTTCCTCAAAAATTTTCCTCCTACTTTGATATTTTTTCTAGATCCATATGGGATATTTGTATTTTGGAGAACTGTCTATTTTTTTTAATTTTGATGATACATAGTTGCAGCATTTTTCTTGAGAATTATATAATTATTTTTTTCTATAGGTTTTCTTTCTTTATTGAATTATCTTGCATTATTTATGTATATCATACTTTGTTTATCCATTAGTATATTGGTGGTCTTCTAAGCTCATTCCATAAATCATCTGTGTTGTAGGTAGCACAATGATAAAAATTACACACAAACTCACATACACACATATACATGATTCAGCATAGTGAGTGCACTTTTAGAAGTAGGCACACCCAGGAGTGACACAGCTGGTATGTCTATGTTAAATTTTCATTCATAACCATCATTATAGCATCCACAGTACCCAGCATGTTTTATTTTACAATAAACACAGCATATATGCTCTTTTTTACACTTCCTGTACAGCATTAAAAAATTAGATTTGGTAAAAATTGTAATCATTAAAAAGACACTTAAAGCTGGAATTATGGGGCAATCTAAATATTATTCATCACCAAAGGATCATTTGTCCTCTTCTGTATTTATGTTGTTTATATTTTACTAGTGTGAGAATGGGTTTGGGGGCCCAAGAAAATGGCCACCTAATCTGTAGTGTTTGAGCCAGGCTGTAAGTCCTGCTGCAAATTTATTTTAATGCAAGTGATTGCCATGCCTTCCTTACTCTGAGTGGTCAGAGCTTGACCTCATATTACTGCATGGCTGGTTCCCTCAAAGTGGTCCACTTGGTAAGCAGAATGCACTTGTGAATACCTAGTATAACTTTGCACACATATTTGTATCTCACATATATGTTGGCATTTGAGATACTGTCTCAGATATGGTCATTATGAAAAATTGTTTTCAGCATGCAGAAAATGAAACTCTGCTCTTTATCTTCTACCGTACACAACTCTGCACCAAATGCATCATAGATGTCAAAATAAGACCTGATACCCTGAAATTGTCAAAGGTCACAGTAGAGAAAATAGTCCCACTTCCAAGAACAGGTAAGGGATTTCTGAGTAGGACTCTCATCCAATAGTAAATGAGACCAAAAATCCACAAATAGGATCTTATGAAATTATGAGTTTTTATTTTAGCATAAGCAAATATAATTGAAGTGGTGGCCCACAGAATATGAGAAAATCACTGGTGCAATAGTGACATGGGAGTCACTGTTTAATTAACTTCCTTCTGATCTCGTGAGGCCTGCACTATAGGAAGGAATTAATACCTAGTACTGTGTACCTGGTCAAAAGTCACTGGCTTCACAGTTCATAACCTTTAAGATGATGCTACTATTGTTACTTTGTGTAGTAGCAACTGCTTTGTAAATATTTCTGTTTCTACATCTAGATCTCTTCAGCTCTCAGTCTTGGTCAGAGGTCCTTCTTTCGGTAGCAGGCATCAGTGAATGCACAGCCTCATAACATTAGAATGTTGAAGTGACCATGAATGCTCATTGCTAAATGGGACCTGTAGATTAACCACTTCTGTTAGACATAGGAAACATCGTGGAAATGGGCCTCGAGTGTCCTGACTGAGCGTGAGGGGAAATGCTGTGACATGCTGTCTTTTGGACATGACATAAGCCATAGCTCACTCACAAGAACTGTGATCACCTGCAGCTTCAGGTGACCATGTTCAGGACTGACTGTGAACATACCAATCTGTCCTGAACCAGACAGCTGGAAGAGGCAGTCTGCTGGTGGAAGACAAAGCTTACTAAGCCTTTGAATCTCAGTACAGAAAATAAAAAGGAAGCCAGAAGTTGGCTATTTGTATTACTTATCAGTTCCCCTTCATCTGTCTGCCTCCCAGAGAAGACTGTGTAATTCCTATTCCCTCAAATTAATGCATTTATTGAGGTTAATACAGGAGAATAGGTATGGAAATAATTATAAGAATATGAATAACTGTAATGTGTGGCATCACAAAGTCTCATATTAGAATGGGTGACTCATGAAGACTAGAATTCTGAATGTGTCTGCATGACTTGTTTGCAGCTGAATGAGACAGAGGGTCTCATTTCTTCAGTTCTCCTTAGTTACCACCTATTTAACCTTGGGAGTGGAAGGGCCTTGTTAATCCTGTAAGTTTCAGCTTTCCCAGCCATAGTTTAATTGCTGGGTATTATGAACTTCATAGAACTCTCTGAGACTTAACGAAATAGCCCTACCCAGGGAAGAGCACACTACTTGGATACTCACTATCAAATGGTCAGTCGTGAAAACATATATTCTAGCTATACAAAATGATTGGTTTACATTTAAAAATATATAACTACATGCATACATACACACACACACACACATATACACACACACAAGTTTATAACAGCAATTAATGAAAAGGCAGGTCATAAATTAGAAAGAGAGCAAGGAAGAGTATAGGGAAGGTTTAGAAGGATGAATGAAAAGAGAAAATAATGTGATTATAATCTCAAAAATAACAGTAAAGAATATCATGTCATAATAAGGAAAATTGTTATACAACACTTCATCCTTTCCTTAAACTGTTAATTGTTTCCACAAGATCACTTTCTTCCATTGGGCTCTGAAAAGGCTGGAGAGCCACACACAGGTCCTGAAGTCCCTGATGAAGCAACCATTTAATTTTCATCTCTTCTGTAAACACAGCTCCATCATGCCCAGTGAATTGGCTATAATGTACTGCTTCTCTCATACATATATTTTTCTTTCTTTTTTTCATTAAGAATTTTTTTCATTTTATATAATAAGCACAGATACCCCTCTCTTCCCTCCTCCTGCTTTTCCAGCATTTCCCCCTTCAACCCACCCCGTACTCCCTCCTCCAACAAGGTAAGGCCTCTCATGGGGAGTCAGCAGAGACTGGTCCATTCAGTAGAGGCAGGTCCAAGACCCTCCCTCTGCATCAAGGCTGTGCAAGGTGTACCACCATAGGTAGTGAGTTCCAAAAACCAGCCTGTGCACCAGGGATGGATTCTGATACTACTGCCAGAGGGCTCCTTAAGCAGATCAAGCTAAACAACTGTCTTGATTATGCAGAGGGCCTAGTCCAGTCCCACAGAGGCTCCATAGCTGTTGGTCTAAAGTTCATGAGTTCCCTGTAGTTTGATTTGGTTGCTTTGTAGGTTTCCCCATCATGATCTTGATGCCTCCTTGCTCACAGAATCCTCTTCTCTCTCTTTGACTGGACTCCCAGAGTTTAGCCTGGTGTTCTGCAGTGGATCTCTGGATCTGTTTCCATCAGTTACCGGATGAAGGCTCTATGATGACAGGGTATTCACCAATCTGATTACTGGACTAAGACAGTTCAGACACTCTCTCCACTATTGCTAGTTATCTAAACTTAGGTCATCCTGATGGAGTCCTGGGAACTTCCCTAGCACCCAGTTATACCCTATCCCCATGATTTCTCCCTCTATCATGGTATCTCATTGCTCTTCCACTATGTCCCTGTTCCAGATCGACCATCCTGTTCCCTTATTTTCTCATCCCCAAACCCCTACCCTCCATCACCCCCCTCCTCCCCAGTTTACTCATGGAGATCTCATCTATTTCCCCTCCCAGGGTGATCCATGTGTCCCTCTTAGGGTCTACCTTGTTACCTAGCTTCTCTGGAGCTGTGGGTTGTAGTCTGGTTATCCTTTGCTTTACATCTAGTATCCACTTATGAGTGAGTACATATCATGTTTGTCCTTCTGAGTCTGGGTTACGTCACTCAGGATGACATTTTCTAGTTCTATCCATTTGCCTGAACACTTCATGATGTCATTGTTTGTTACTGTTACATATTATTCCATTGTGTATATGTACTACATTTTCTCTTCAGTTGAGGGTCTTCTAGGTTGTTTCCAGGTTCTTGCTATTACAAATAATGCTGCTGTGAACATACTTGAGCATGTATCCTTGTAGTATGACTGAGCATTCCTTGGGTGTATGCCCAAGAGTGGTATAGCTGCTTCTTGAGGTGGATTGATTCCCAATTTTCTGAGAAACCTTCATACTGATTTCCAAAGTGGCTGTACAAGTTTGCATTCCCACCAACATTCGAAGAGTGTTGCCCTTGCTCCGCATTCTCTCCAACATAAGCTTTTATCAGTGTTTTTAGCTTAGCCATTCTGACAGGTATAAGATGATATCTCAGGGTTATTTTGATTTGTATTTTCATGATGGCTAAGGATGGTGAACATTTCCTTAATAGTCTTTTGGCCACTTGAGATTCTTCTGTTGAGAATTCTGTTTAGATCTGCACCACATTTTTATTTTGATTGTTCAGTATTTTGATGTCTAGTTTCCTGGGTTCTTTACATATTTTTTAGATCATCCCTCTGTCAGATGTGGGGTTGGTGAAGATCTTTTCCCATTCTGTAGGCTCTCATTTTGTCTTATTTACCATGTCCTTTGCCTTACAGAAGCATCTCAGTTTCAGGAGGTCCCATTTATTAATTGTTGCTCTCAGTGTCTGTGCTACTGGTGTTAGATTTAGGAAGTGGTTTCCTGTGGTAATGCATTCAAGGCTACTTCTACTTTCTCTTCTATTAGGTTCAATGTAACTGGATTTATGTTGAGGTCTTTGATCTATGGTGATATTTTATTTGTACTGAAATGTGATTTTAATTTTATGTTAATAAATAAAGTTGCCCTGGGGTCAGAGCTATTAGAGCCATAGCAAGAGCATGGTGGTTAGAAGAGCTAGGTAGATTTCTGTGTGTTCAGGGATACAGCCAGTATTGGAGACATACGCCTTTAAGACCTGGAGGGCGGTACTTACAGGTAGTGACGAGGCAGTCATGTGGTTGGGTTTACAACCAATGAGAAGGCAGAATAGAAAGACTATTTAAACACAGACAAACAGGAAGTAGCTCTGGCGGGGAAGTTAGGAGCACTGCAGGAGGTAAGATTTTGTCTCTGAGCTCTGACCTCTCGGCTTTCTCTTTTACATTGGCTCTGTGTTTCTTATTTTAATAAGACGATTGGTTACATCTACATCTGGCGCCCAACGTGACAAGAATCCATTAAAAACTTCTTGGGCCCGGCTCCCTAGCTGGAGCAGCCGGCTCTCTAGCCCTGGCCCAGATCTGCTTGGGCTCAGGCCGGACTGTGAGCTGCTTGCTTAAAGCCAGTGCTACAAACAACTCAGGCCTGCCCTGCTAAACAGGGCCCCTGCCTGTAAAGCCAAGCCTTGACTCGGCTCAAGAGGGAACAAGTGGTTGGATTTAAGCTTCAGCCAGCTACGCTTTCACTTTCACTTTCACTTTCGCTATCTCTCTTGCTTTTTCTCTGTCTCTCTGTTTCTCTCTCCCTGTTTCTCTCTCTCTGTCTCTCTCTGTCTCTCTCTGTCTCTCTCTGTCTCTCTCTGTCTCTCTCTGTCTCTCTCTGTCTCTCTCTCTCTCTGGATTCACACCTAGGACACTAGGTGGCTCTTTTGAAATTCGCTCGGATTTCTACTGTTCTACGCAGATTTGGTAAGTCATAAAGGAAACTATTTAAAAGACAAATTTTTTTCCACATTTAAAAAAATGGGTTTCCTGTGTATATTGGAAGAATGGGTTTTGTTTGAAATTTTAGGCAGTCTGAAAATGGAACAACTATATGAAAAGATTAGTATTATGGGAATTATGCAGTTTATCACCATGCTTATTCTCATTTTAGTATTTAAAAAGATAGTCGATTTAAGTGCCAGGATAACAGCTTTAGAAAAACCTGTTAAACCTGTAAAAATTCAGACAGGAGAAATTAACAGTGAAGTTGGTTCAAGTTTGGATCATAAGGTTACAGAAAGAAAGCCTGTTTTCACACAGTCACCCTTAATTTATCCTGTAACCGTACAGCAGATGCCTGATCAAATGGCTACACAAAATATTTGGGCTCCAATTGAACTGATGGATTTTAAAAGGTATAAGGAGGCAATAGTATCTTATGGCATGCATTCCCCAATTACAAGATACAATCAGGAAAAGGAGTCATCCTTTATATATAACTCACATCCGATCTCATACTGGTCTGCCAGGCCCTTTAGCACAAGGCAATGATGAGATTGATAAATTATTAATAGAAAATGTGCTGGAGGCCTCTGAATTTCATAAAAAACATCATGTCAATAGTAAAGGTTTAAAAAAAGATTTTTCCATAACCTGGCAACAAGCCAAAGAAATAGTAAAGAAATGTCCTACTTGTTCCTTCTATAATCAAACGCCATTACCAGCAGGATGTAACCCAAAGGGTACTCAGAGGAATGAAATCTGGCAGATGGATGTGTTTCACTTTGCAGAATTTGGAAAATTGAAATATGTACACCACACCATTGATACTTATTCAGGATTTCAATGGGCAAGTGCTTTGAGTTCTGAAAAAGCTGATTCTGTAATCACTCATTTGCTAGAAGTTATGGCCATCATGGGTATACCTGCACAAATCAAAACTGACAATGCTCCATCATATGTCTCTGTTAAAATGAAACAGTTTTTTGCTTATTACAATATAAAGCATATTACAGGTATACCACATAATCCTACAGGTCAAGCAGTTATAGAAAGATCAAACAGAACTCTAAAGGATATGCTAAATAAACAGAAAGGAGTAACAAAAACCCCCAGAAATAGACTGCATAATGCTCTATTAACTTTGAATTTTCTGAATGCCAATGAGAAAGGAACAACAGCTGCAGAGAGACATTGGATAATAGAAAAAGCTACAGAATTAAATCAGCCTATATACTTTAAGGATGTGCTGACCTCAGAATGGAAACCAGGGTATGTATTACGTTGGGGACGAGGTTTTGCTTTTGTTTCTACAGGAGAAGATAAGCTGTGGGTACCATCAAAATTGATAAAGGTTCGATTCGAACAAGAGAAACCTCTTAATTAGAGGAGGTGATAGTTCGTCAACCAGCATGAACATCCAATTTAAACTAACTTGTACCTATAATACATGTCTTTTCATTTAATCAGATAATAACTTGCCAAAAAGGAACATCCCCAAAATTAGTCTTGGGGAAAGGTTTTTGTTTTTGTCTTTTAGGAGAATGAAGGTTAGGGAATCTGAAGAACACAGGACAAATGAGACAACTGAAGAAAAGGGACAAATCATCTATCCCAGGAAACAAAGTGAAACGGCGTATGGGTATATATAATCTAAAAAATTTTATGTCTTCTTAAATGTTAGTTTCTGCTTTTCTCTAAAGATTTAACACTATTGGTCTTCTAATAGTCCCAGTTCAATTAAAATTTAAAGCTGACTTTGGAGTTGGAGAATGGCTCTCTCCTTCTTTAAACTCACGCATGTTGTTAAAAGGAAAATACAAATTCCCTGTATCATGCCAGAATAAAAGAGCCATTTTCTGCTATGGGACAGGACAAAAGCCAAATTAATTAAGGGACTATTCTATTACTAATCTCAACTCTTTGATTCTATTCTGATTCTTTAAACTTTTCTTAAAGTATAAATTTTATATCAAAATTTACAAGATTAATATATATATATATATATATATATATATATATATATATATATATACATTTTAAACTTTGTTAAGATATGAATGGTCATATAGAGTACTAACTAATTCTAGAAAAAAGGCTTCAATTAGCTGCATATATATGTCTTTGTGTTCGAGTCTCTTATCAGTTTTCTGCAGGAAATCACGGCCAGGCCTAACATCAACTGAAGTCTCCGGAAAGAAGATAAGGCCCCATAACAACAACAACAACAACAACAACAACAACAACAACAACAACATCAACAATTCCACGTGGACAATAATAATATAACTAAGCTGACAAACATCATCTACAGATCAGCTTTGAACTACAAGGTGCTCAGAGCAATTTTGAGATGACTAGCTGAGATGATCCAGTCTCACAGACTACTTGAATAAGGACTTGAGATAAACCCTGAACTTTGGCTTTATACACAGACTGGATAATAATGAAGGATATAGTTACCTTTCCTAGAATTTGACAATTAACCTAAAGTTTTTCTTTCAGGATAAAGATAACTTCGCCCATACCCAGCAGGAAGCAATTTTAAGAATGACGCCCACATTCCCAAAGAGGTGGTGTGGGGCGGGTGGTTTTTTTTTTTTTTTTTTTTTTTTGGTCTTTTTAATGGGTTTTGGGTCTGGGATAATTTTCAGTGTTTAGGGGGGTTGGTTACACGTTGTTGTCAAGGCTTAGGAAAAAGGCTAAGCAAAGGAGATTAGATTTAAGGTTCTTGTTTTTTTTAAAAAAAAGAAAGAAAGAAAGAAAAGAAAAGAAAAGAAAAAGACAATTGCTAGTTTTAAATACTTTACATTATTATCAACTATTAGGATATAAAGACATGAAAGTAGTTAGACATTACAATAGAAATTGTAGTCATATTAGATATGTATTAAAAATTGAGCAGATATATTTTAGACAGGTCATCTTCAAACCCTTCAGAGATCTACCGAATATGGCATTTAAAATGTTTTAATAACTTAGAAATTTTTCTTTTTTGAGACATGTTGGCTCCTGGCAGTACCAATCTACTTCAGAGAAAATATGGGCATTGAAGAAACTGCATATGGAGTTAACTTTCATTGTGGCAAAAGTTAGCCACTGGACAACAAAGTATCCTCAAATCAACAGGACAAAATGGACAGACAGAACACGAAACAAAGGACTACCGATTCCTGCCAAAACAAGTGTCGTTATGGCTTTATCAGAAGGCATCTTCTGAGGCCAGGACAATATGGCACCATCCCTGAAGTGGCCTTCACAATCTGGAAAAGGTACAGTGCCCTTTTCTTTGAAGGCAGCTGAACAGGCAGTGGGCCGATGGCTTCTGTTGTGCAATGGAACAGCAACTGAAAGCTCACGCCTCTCAATAGTAGACTGGCATTTAATAGAGGGATGTGGAGAAGAAGGGGATGCTGAGATGAAGCCATATATACACAGCCAAGAAGAATGGACAGCTGAATTCAAAAACCATCAACAATTTCCAGAATTTAAAATCCTGAATCATGACATGACACTAGTGGAATTCAGGTGTTTCTGGTACATGGACTCCTCTCACCCAATGTGAGGTTGAACTATTGACCTTGTGTACAACCTACTTCACAAATGAGTCTGTCAGATACGCTAAGCCTATAGGCTGAAGATGATGCCCCAACACTGCTGAGAAACCTCAGGTGACTGTCCAGGCAGCTGGCTGTTTCTGTCAACTCACAAAATTTTTGGAAGTTGCTTTTGTGCACTTCCTGTTTTTATTTTTGTGAGCTAATATTATTTCCTTCTTGGGTCTCTGAGGGAGTTGAAGATTAGTTAGTTATAGTTGAAGATTAATTAGGATAGAAAGTGAATTAGATACATTTTGGACTTACTAAAATAGGATAGATAAGGGAATTATTTTCTCTGATTTGTCAAATACAAATGGACTAGACATCGTTTAGGTATTTGTTACTTGTATATATTGTATATAGTTATTGTACTTTTGTATATAGTTTTTCTTTTGTTAGTTATAGCCTTTTGTCTTTTTTCTTTTTATTAAAATAGAAAAGGGGAAATATGGTGATATTTTATTTGTACTGAAATGTGATTTTAATTTTATGTTAATAAATAAAGTTGCCCTGGGGTCAGAGCTATTAGAGCCATAGCAAGAGTGTGGTGGTTAGAAGAGCTAGGTAGATTTCTGTGTGTTCAGGGATACAGCCAGTATTGGAGACATACGCCTTTAAGACCTGGAGGGCAGTACTTACAGGCAGTGATGAGGCAGTCATGTGGTTGGGTTTACAACCAATGAGAAGGCAGAATAGAAAGACTATTTAAACACAGACAAACAGGAAGTAGCTCTGGCGGGGAAGTTAGGAGCATTGCAGGAGGTAAGATGTTATCTCTGAGCTCTGACCTCTCGGCTTTCTCTTTTACATTGGCTCTGTGTTTCTTATTTTAATAAGACGATTGTTTACATCTACATTGATCCACTTGGACTTGCGTTTTGTGCAAGGTGACAGATATAGATCTATTTGCAGCCTTCTACATATTGACATCCAGTTATGCTGGCACGATTTCTTTTTTTCCATTGTGTAGGTTTGGCTTCTTTGTCAAAAATCAGGTGTTCATAGGTATGCAGATCAATGTCTGGGTCTTCAATTCAATTGATTGGTCCACATGTCAGTTTTATGCCAATACTAAGTTGTTTTTATTACTGTAGCTCTATAGCAAAACTTGAGGTCAGGGATGGCATTGCCTCCAGTGGTTGCTTTATTGTACAGGATTATTTAAGCTATTCTGGGTTATTTGTTTTTCTATATGAAGTTGAGTATTGTTCTTTCCAGGTCTGTGAAGAATTGTGTTGGGATTTTGATGGGGAACGCATTGAATCTGTAGAATGCTTTTGGTAAGATTGCCATTTTACGATGTTAATATTACCTATCCATGAGCATGGGAGATTTGTCCATTTTGTGATATCTTCTTCATTTTCTTTCTACAGATACTTAAAATTCTTATCATACAGCTCTTTCACTTGCTTAGTTAGAGTTACCCCAAGGTGTTTTATATTATTTGTGGCTATTGTAAAGGTGATGTTTTTCTGATTTCTTTTTCAGCCCATTTATCATTTGTATATAGGAGAGCTACTGGTTTTTTTGTTTTTTTTGTTTGTTTGTTTGTTTGTTTTTTTAGTTATCTTGTATCCTGCCACATTACTGAAGGGGTTTATCAGCTGCAGGCATTCCCTGATACAGTTTTGGAGGTCACTTATGTAGACTATCATATCATCTGGAAATAGAAAAAGTTTGACTTCTTTCTTTCCAATTTGTATCCCCTTGCTCTCCTTTTGTTGTCTTTTTGCTCTAGCTAGGACTTTGAGTACATATTGAATAGATATGGGGAGAGTGGATAGCCTTGTCTTGTCCTTGATTTCAGTGGAATCACTTAGAGTTTCTCTTCATTTAATTATATGTTGGCTGTTGGCTTGTTGTAAACTGCCTTTATTAGTTTTAAGTATGTTCCTTGTATTTCTGATCTCTCCAAGACCTTTATCATGAAGGGGTGTTACTTTTGAGACTTCTTTGTTCCTAAAAATATCAGTTGAAATCAAGATTTGGAGTTTTATCAGGCTACAACAGCGTGCAGTATAACACCATTTGTATTATGCTATGTTCATATTCATTGGTTACCCAGATGAGAGCTTGGATCATATGGTGAGTAGCACATCCTGGCATGCATGTGTTGAGGATGGTATGTCTTGTAAATGAAATGTATGTGTTCCACACAGTGGTACTCAGGATATCAACTTATATCTGTATATGAAGTTTGAGTGTCTAAGATTTTCAACAAACATTCTTCAGTGTGTCTCTTTTGAGGCCTTGATCGACTATAAAATATCAAGGTCTGGGATCACAGTTCCCTCTAACTACCAAATATGTTAATGATGTCCATTTGCTTTCATCTGTAATGGAACCATTGGCTCTATTGAGAACGTGGTATTTCTGGCTCCCTTTTGATTAGGGCGTTGGATGAAGAAGAAAATATTCTGCTCACACATCCTTCAAGTTCAGGGCTTCTGGGCTTAGTTCTTGCTCAGTAGGCTGCAGGTCTCCACTGAAAGCAGTTTATGGTCAGGCATGTTTCTCTTCTTGCATTGCCTGGACTCCTTTCACACAGGTCTTGGTTTTTGGCTACTTGATCAGTGTTTGTTCTAGGAAGAGTTCTCCATTGTGATTGGATCAGGCTCCATTTAAATTATTTCTTCAAACTGGACTTCCTAGGGTCAACATTAAGTCTTGCCACATATCTCTCATTGGGTTGGCAGGAGCTCCCTTGACTTTAGGGTTTGTGGTTTCTCTTCATCAAGGTCTGTGGTTGGCTTGTAACATTTGATTTTGCCTAGTTTGTTCTATGAGCTTTGTATGAGTTCTGAATTCTTCCCAGTCAATATTTGCCCCAGACTTCCTTCTTCATTTGGTCCTTGGTGTTTTCAGAATAAGGATTAGACCTGGGCATAGATGTTTTCCTGGTTTTCTCTGGGTGTTCTTCCTTTAAGGGGATGGCCCAGTCCCACTTCTCTTCTTTATTAGGGCCCAGACATATTCATAGTGAGGACTGGACTCAGGCCCACTAATTTTCTTGGTTTTGGCCTGGTCTTTTTCAGCCTTAAGCTTATGAAGTGGCCCACATCTCTTCTTGCTTAGGCCCATACTTCATCAGGGTAAGGATTATAGACAGTTTTTTTTTCTTGGCCTCTTTCATTTAAGAGAATGTCCCAGGTCTTCTTCTCTCCTTGTTTTTTCTCAGGCTTTTGTCAGGGTTAGTGTTAGGCCCCTGTGTTCACTTTTCCTGCTTTGTCCCGGCCTCTTTCATTTGAGGGATTGGTCTGGGCCCATGTCCTTTCTTAGTTTGGCCCAGTCTTCTTCAGGGTCAGAGTTATGCTGAAGCCAACTTCTCATCTTGGTGAGGGCCCTGGCTTCAGTCCAGGTAAATTTGAGGCATGGATATTCTCCTTTTCTTTCTTCCAGCCAAGTCTTTTTCTTCTGAGGGATATGGTAGTACTCATTTCCCTTTTGGTTGCGGCCAGCCTCCTTCAGGGTCAAGGTTAGGCATGGCCATTCTTTTCTTTTCTTTTTGTTGCATTTCATTGTGTTACTTTTCCTTCTCCTTTGGCCTTGGCTCTTCCATTTAATGGACTGGCCCAGGGATACCTCTGTTTTTCCTCTGGGTCAGAGCTTATTCAGCTTCAGGTTTTGGTGCAGGCCTCTTTTAGGTCAGGGTTTGGAAATTTTATTCTTAGGGTTGGCCTCTGGCTTTTCTGGGTGAGGGAAAGACTTTGTTAATTTAGGCTTTATTCCTGGTCTTCATCAGGTTCATCCTCAGGCCTTGGAATACTTTTGTCTTGACATCTTGGTTAATGTTGAATCCTGGTCTACTTTCACTTTAGGTACTTAGCATGGGCTTTTTCAGGGACGATGATGGCATGAGCTATTTTCAGGGTATGGCTCTATCCAGGCAGTTTTTGTGTTAGAGTTAAGCCTGTTTACATTGATATTCTGGGACTGTGTAGTACCTGTTTCTCTTTAGGTTTGAAGCAGTGGATACATTTGAGTCCAGGTTTGTCTGAAGCTACTTTGTAATTTGTAATTAGCCTTGGATTATGCTCAGCCTTTCTGAAAAAATTAACATGTGGATATTGATAGAGGACAGTATTTACAGCCCTTCTCTTACATCTCATGTATATTCTGAGGAACATTGGCTCTTTCCAAGGGAAGTTGGCACAGACACCAACACACTCAGCACAGACTCCAGATGAAATAAACTACATATTACACAAACAGAAAGGTGAAGTAGGGAGGAGACAGTGGTGCTTGGGAGAGTCCTTGCTGCTGCATTGGTGACTGTGGTCATGGTAAAGAGGTACCCTGAGCTCATGTGGAAAATTGTTGCTTCTCAGTAAAGATAACAAACTAGAGTCCCAACAAGGTCCCTGCTGCATTCCTTTCTTCTGTGATCTACTCCCATGAAGGCATATCACAGGCAGTTAATATAACAGCAGAGGATGGTCCTCCATTGATCTAGTGGCTTCCTTGTTAGGCACATGAGGGTTGTGCAGATCTTCATGGGGCCTCTTATGCAGTGTGGGCATGGTGTCCCCTCCTGTATGTCATTCATGGCATGCACTATGAGGCTGTTCCTTTGGTCCTTGCTATGGAAACACTTCTCAAAATGTCATTTGTCTGGCTGTAATTAGTGAAATGTGTTCATATTTGATCCTGAAGTGCAGCATTTATATAAATTTAAAGGTGAAGCTATGTATAACTTGTTCTGTTCATGTAATTTTGCATCATCTTTTCAGTAATTTTTGTTTTAAAAGTATCTAGAGATTGAAATATACAAGGTACTTCATTTAAATGGAATATTTTTTCACTAAGTCTTTGAAACATTAGTCTTTTTTTTTTTTTTTTTTTTTTTCCGAGACAGGGTTTCTCTGTGTAGCGTTGCGCCTTTCCTTGAACTCACTTGGTAGTCCAGGCTGGCCTCGAACTCACAGAGATCCACCTACCTCTGCCTCCCGAGTGCTGGGATTGAATTCGTGTGACACCACCACCTGCCTGAGACATTCGTATTCTAAAACATGCTATTTAACTTCTGAAGTGCCTTGGAAATTTTGACTTTTGTAAGAATGTTATATTGGGATAAGTATGTGATTATTGCTGTACCTGGTTAAATGCTGAAACCTGAACTGTCCACAGGGGCCTGCACAGCACAAATGACCAATAGCCTTAGACCAGGGAAGTGTACAGGGCACAAAGGACAGACTCTCAAAGGCACAATGCCAAGAAGAATCATGGCATTTCAATGACTCACCCCAGAATCTTCCTTGGTGCTTTTTCACTGGTTATTTTAAGTGAACTCACTCACCTGCATGTCAGAGTAACTTCACTTTTGCCTTTTCCCATGAATTACTCTAGACAAGCAGTTTCTTCAAGCTAGACACACAGCAACCCTCCTCCCATCAAGAATTCTTCCCACTACAGTGAGCTTTTATTAAGAGTGTCATTCATTTGAAACAAAATTCAGCTCAAATTTTTCACAATGCACTTTAATAATAATATTCTCTAAGTTTCAGAACCTCTAGAAAATCCTCTAAGGCAGAAAGCCACGAGTTGGTCATGGAAAGTACCAGGGAAGGGCCAATGAGATGCCCAGTTGGGTGGAAGGAAAGAGCTTACTCCACCTAATTTGTTCATTGACCTCTATATAAACAGAATGACAGAATGGTATGATGTGTTGTGTATGTTCATTCTCTATCATATGTATGTATGTATTTCCCCCTCTCAAAATAAGTAAATGATAGATGTTATTATTTTAAATTTGATCGGTAGATTTCCATACACTCATCATATGAAATAATTAATTTTTAAAATAATGAAAAAATCGATGCAGCTCATAACTGTTTGTAACTCCATTTCTAGAGGAATCAACACCCTCACACAGGCATACATGAAGAAAAAACACCAATGCATGTACATTAGTGAATAAACAATTAAAATTTGTATTTGATAGTGGTGTCAGAAGCCCCAGAAGCATCCCACAGAACTAACTAACCTAGGCTCATAGTGAACCACCAACCAGGACTGACCTAGGCACTCTGCAGATATTTTACAGGTGTATAACTTGGTCTTCTTGTGAGACTCCTAACAGTGGGAGCACAGCTTGTCTCTAATACCTGCTTTTGGACCCCATTCCTCCTACTGAATTGCTACATCCAGCCTTAATAGAAGAGGTCATGCCTAGTCCCACCACAACTTGATATAACATGGCAGACAGATATTCATAGGAGGCCTGCCTATTTCTGAAGAGAAAAAAGAGAAGGAGGAATGGATGTGGATCAGGAAGAGTGGAGGTGGGTGGAGGGTTGAGAAGAGAGGATGGAGGTGAAATTTTGGTTAGGATGTAAAAATAAAAATAAACAAGTAAATAAAAACATTTATTACAAAAGAAGGGAGAATATTGATGTTTATTATATTTAAATTTGAGATACTAAAAATGTCCCTCAAGGGACATTGCTACTTACTCTAACTTTATAATGTGCTTGCAGTTGTACAGGGATAGTTAAATCATGCTAGGCATAATTTTGAGCTGGTCTAATACATAATATGTTTGCCTTGTACTTGGAATAATTATATCATGTTTAGGCATTATTATGACCTGGTTATTGTTTTACATTTGGAAATTAATCGTGACATAAAAAGATATAATTATGTGTCAAGTTGACATGGGGTGAAGTTGTGATGGCTCTTTTTGGTTGTGAAATTTACTACATCTGCAATTAAGCAAAACCCAAATATGGAGGGGCACACCTGTGAGGTATTTTTGCTTAATTTGAAGAGAGAAGATACACACATAATCAGATCTTTGCATAAGGAAGACATTCCCTTATCTAGATATTGATGGAGAAAGAAACACCTTTACCTCAGATGTTTTGAGCCCAAAAACCTCATCTGTAATCAGCCAGGCCTTGTGCTGGGAGCCCATATAAAGAAATGGAAGAAGGGAGCTTTTGCTCTTTAGCTGCTTGGTCTCACCTTGCTAGCAAGTTCATTCCGTCACTGGCATTGGAGCCAACTTCTTTGGGATTCCAGACTATACTATTGATGGGTGAGACATCAAGTGTAGTGGACTGAGAAACTGCTGGATTCTTGGACTTTGTCATCATAGCCAGCCAATGTTCAAATAGCTGGAGCACAGCCTCTAAGTCATTCTAAAAAATAGGCTTCTGTATATATAGAAATTCATTCAATAAGTTGTTATCCCAATGGAACCATGACCAATGCACCAGCCAGGTAGAGAACTTTTAGAGTAGTTTGGGTCTCACAACAGCCTTATCTCAGTTATAAATCCACACGGTCACATTCCCTTAAACTGTGTTTTAGGTGATGATTTGATGCTGGCCTACTACGTTTCTATACCTTCTGGGCAAGAAAGTAAAATAACACAAGTCTGATATTTCTCAAACGGAACACACAGTAATCTAATTAAATGAGTAATTATATGAGATGGAGAGATTCTAGCTTACGTGAGGAATTAAAAAACCAGATGTCTTAGCTTCAGTTGGGTAAGACCTGGCACCCCCTCCCACACACACAGGAAGATCAGAGGACAGTAGGTTCTTTTTACCCTTGATGTGAGAGCTCCAGTCTGGAGAACCCAGGGGATAAATTTCTTTACACATTAAATCTCTGCCTCACTGTCAGTCTCAGGAGTCAGATCTATTCCAGATGAGCTTCACAAGAGTAAATCAGTCATCTTGAAGAACTTTATCGATATAATCTGAGATCTGCTGTGGTAACAGAGCAGCTTCAACCACTTCTCTCCTTTTTTAGTTTTGCCCAGAATCACTCTGCACCAGAGACATGTGGCCCCTGATGCAGGCTCCATCCACTCCACCTAGTCATGAGGTTCCTCCCAACATTGCTTATCAGACCATCAAGAGGGATTCCTCATCCTACCTTCACCCCCAGGAGGGTCTTCTCAATTTTTATTACATCAGACAGGCTTAATAGGTGTTGTCAACCTAGAAGAGATCTAGCAAATCTGTTCCAATCTGACAGTCAGTGACTGGGCAGGATCCTGAGCCTATGAGAGCCCTGAAATGGATGTGTGGCAGCCTAAGACAATTAGCATGCCTGTCCCTACAGTTTTCAATAAACTTCAGTCTTTGGTGGGGAGTGATCCAATCCACCTAACACAGCACACAGGGCTGGGAGGACAAGGGTCTATTACAGGGACTGTAGAGATGGCTCATCCATTAAGAACATTTATTCCTGTCTCAGAAGACTCACAGGACAGACAGCTAACAAACCTTTTTAACTTAAAATGCAGGTGGAATCTGCCCTCACCTGGCCTTTGTGGGAATTGCATGTATGTGGTGGCAAAACACCCATAAGTATAAACAAAAGTGCCACAAAATATCCTAAATTGTCTTGCAGGAAATCAGCTCTGCTGTTCACTTATCACTCATGATATATTTCTTGAAAACCAGAGGCAGATTGCTTTTTACTTCCTGATTTCCTTTATACAAGTTTAATGAGCGTTCTCATTTCCTGAGAGGCCTGGAACAATATACTTGTGTTTCCCTTTAATTTGGTCTACATGAAGTTCCGTGAACATGTGTGTACAGTGTACAACATTTTACTTGTAGCTAAATATATGACCTCAAGGATACAATATGTCTAATTTTTCTATTATGTATTGGGTATACATGAGGTAGGCTATACACCAACATCCAAGTCGCCACCCCCCTGTGTAGCCCCGAGGCCCATGGCTGGGAAATCTGTGTGCAGCCCAAGATTCCAGGAACTTACTGAGATACATCCAAGCCTGTGATTTCTGGGTTTGCAGGCATGTGAAACCTCATCTGACTAAAGAAGAGTCTTAGAGTGAAAAGTTTGAAATTTATTTTATTCATAAAATACGTTCATTTTACTCAATGGGAGTTTTCAAAACAGCAGTCATTATATACAGTATATAGCCTTAGCAAACTATTAAACCAATGACAAGAATAAAAGTATAACAAAAATTAACACAACCTTAAACAAAAGTGAATAAAACAAAAAACCAAAGCATAAATATCCTAAGATATAAACCAAAAAAAAAAAAAGGAAAATTTCAGTTTCCTTTGGAATTTCATTATGGAAGAGCAAAAGAGGTGAGGAACTGGCATATTCTCTGTAGCGAATTATCTTCAGCAACACTTGCCCATGGCATGGCTTCAGCTTGAAAACTGCACTAGAGAGAATCTTATGCTTTTGGTGTGGTCTGTCTGGATGGCAGTGTGACATTGACACCGTATTCCTTGTCAGATTTCCATCACATATGGAGTCAGGGTTCTTAGTAATTTGTGTTGTGTTCTCTGTATATTAGATTTGTTTTTACACAAACTTTTAACTCGGGATAGTGAGCCAACAGATGTGGATCCGATTGTGGCTGGACCGCCTCATGGTAGGTTGATATTTGCCTCACGAGTGAGTTCAAAGCTGAAAAGAGGTTGCATTTTCTGAGGAGGCCTTGAACCTGGAGTGTAGAATGTCATGCCTTCAAGGTGTCTTTGGCTTCTTCCAGCCTTCCCAGTCTCCTTAACAGGTACTGTCAGGGAAAATCAGAAAAGAAAATATGATTCAGAAACAGTTTTGCTATGCACATGGCAAGAAAATCAGGGCCTATTCATCCCCAGTAAACAAAAGTTAAGGAAGGAAACACACCCCATGAACACCCTGGCTGCTGAGGATGGTGCTCAATGTTGGCTTACTTGCCTGAGACATAGTGTTTCTGCTTCAGCAGCTCCATTTGCAGGAGGCTCTCATCCTGGGCTGTGGTCTGCTCCAGTTCCTGCTGAAGGTTTTCAAACCTAGGGGAGAAAAGCAGCTGGGGCACAAGCCTGGGGGGACCTGCCATGTCAGCTTTTGAGCCCCCACCAGATCTACTCAGCTAGACAATTGTGCATTACCTCTCAGCTGAACTCATTCCCTGCTTCCCGAAGGGAAAAGGGTCAGAGAGCACCTGGGCAGGATTTTTTTTTTCTCAACTTTAAAAAACTGCTAGAAGTTGAACTGGAAAATACACACTGTGCTGGATTAGAAGAAACAGCATATTTCTCCAACAGTCCAAAGACATCATTTAGAGAAATATCAATTTGACAAGGTCAGGACAAATGTTGCTGGCCTTGATTAGATAGCAGGTGAATGAGAACCTCCTGGAAAACTCTATGCCTGCCCTCTAGTGGAGGCTACACAGCAATGCAGAGAAGGCTCTGATTAATCCTACAGCACATACCCCTGCATGGGATTAGCTTGTCAACTCCTACTCATGACCTGAGTAAATCTTCTCATGAGAAACTGATAAACACTGCAGAGAGCTGCAAAAAAGCAGAAGTGTGCTGTATTCAAATCTGCCAAAGGGTAGACACTTATCTCTAAATGTGATGTTCCTGATGGAAAATAAAGTTGCAGGAGGACACACTTTCCTTCATGATTGATGATTCCCCTTGTAGGTTTCTGGATGTCATGGGAATATTTGTGGGGAGATCTAATGTTAGATTTGAGATACTCGGAGCATACTAGAGTTCTTAGAAGGGAAGAAGAGGACACAATCCCCATAAGACCAAGGAGAAAGCATATTGCTTCCTGGACATAAGTTCCTATTGACTGAGTCAGCAATGACACTCTGAGGTGTTCTCTTCCTGGCTGTGGCTGGAAGCTTTGCCAATTGAACAGAAACTCAAAGAAGACACAGATCCAGGTACAGTAGACCCAATTGATCCACCTGCTTCTGGAATCCTGGGCTCCTACCTCATCTGGGACACAGGGAAGGGATGCTGAAGCTTTGCTGCCAAGTCCCTTTGCCTGGTGAGCAGCTCCTTCTGCTTCATCAGGGACTGGAGATTTTCCTCAAGTCTTTGATGTTCCTGTTCATTAGAACATTGTGTTTTTAGGAGAGGGTTGTCTGCACCCCTGGACATATAGGCGCATGCACATACACACACACACACACACACACACACACACACACACACACACACATACACACACACACACTTGAACACATTCATGTACATGGATGCACACATACAAGCACACTACATTGTCTCCATGTTTGCTTTACCAGATAACACTGATGTAATATGAGATCACCTGGGATACTATGAAGAAGAAAGTGACCTTTCATTAACCAACAGCCTCTCTACCCATATTCCAGTAGAGAGAAAGGAAAATGCAAGATGCTCTGAACACAGTGATGTGTAGAAGATTGTGTACTTTTACTTTGTTTAGATAATTTTTCATTTTATTTTTACTTTATATGTGCAGGTGTTGCCTGCCTGTGTGTCTGTATAACACATGCATGCCTGGTGATCTGGGAGAAGAATTCAGTATGGAGATCAGTCAATGTAATGCTTGCCTTGTAAACCTGTACACAGACAGGTGAACCCCAGGGATCATTTATCAGTAATCCAAGCTCTCCTACCAAGTTCTCCAGTCTGTGAATTGAAGGCTTAGTTCCCCAGCACAGGACCACTGGATGGCAATGGGCCAGCCCCTTGCTCTCACTCAATGCTTCCCAGTGCCTCCAGGAAGGGCAGCTTCGTCCTATAGAAGCTCTCTAAAGCACAGGTTGCCTCAATTTAGGCCCAAAGCAACATGCTCAGAAACTAGAAAATCTCTAAACTCAGGAGTCTATATTAACCTTTCCTCCAAGTAAGATGACTGTGTCAGGTATTTCTTTGAGTAACAGAAGGTTGACTTACTCAGCGAAAGGATTGCATGTATTATTCCATGTTTAACTATATTCCATGGACCACATTGTATGTTTGCACTCATCAAGGATGGGCATCTGAGTAGTTTCTAGTTGGGAGTATTATGATGAGTCCTCCTGTAACCCTGTTGTCCTCTCTTCTCTGTGGACACCTACTTTCCACTCTGGAATCAATGGTCCACTTGGAGTCTGCATTCAACATTCTGAATAATTTTAAAGAGCTTCCCACAGGCCTACAACATCTTATAATCCTACCAATATCTGATATTTCTCATTTCTTCCAACCTTCCATCAGGCCGATTTTAAGTCAGTATGAAGAAGTTTGGAATAAAAGCAGTTTCTGAGTGCTGCAGACACAACATGGAGTGGGTGCTTTAGAGTATGATGAGCCGAAGTGGTGCCATGAGACAGCCTCTTCTCACACCTCAGCATAGCTGTGGAACTTCTGCTGGACTGAGATGCAGCCACAAGACCCTCTGCAGTTCAGAATTCCTCAGAGAATAAAATCCAGGCCAAGCTCCAAGGAAAAGGTTAGCTGAACCAAGGTTAGGGAAAGGTGCAAGGAAAATGGCAGCAGACAATGAGGAGAAGAACAAAACAGGATGCAGGGAAGTCATCAGTGGTCAGCCACCATTCACCCAGAACAGAGGAGGACACAAACCCTCAGGCAGCCTTTCCTGCTTCTCAGTAGCTTCTTTCTCAACTTTATGGACCCTACTGTTTTTCTCGAGAGGATTTCTTTGCAGATAAATAATTCTGCCTCTTCCTGAAAAACCTAAAAATACCTGAAAAACTTTTAGCCTTCATCAGTTTTCTGTCTTTTGTTGTAGTTAACTGTGTGGACATGCAGAATGATGGACAGCACCATCTGTTCTTTGACTGATGCAAAGTGGTACTACCAGATCAGGCACAGTACTTTCTCATTCAAATCTGTCTCCACCATTCTTAAAGATGTTCCATTGTTCCGTGAGTGAGTGAACATACACATAGAGGCTCAAACACATATTTTCAGACCCACAAAATTACACATAAGAAAACACACAAATACACACACACAACTCTCTTGAACCCAGAAGGGCAAGGGACGGGCTAGAGTTTTGCAACTCCTTTTGTACTACAGGGAGAGGTAGTGGGTCCTCCCTGCTGTCTACAAGCCTCTTAGGCACAGCCAGGCTTTTCTGCCCTGGCCTGAACTTGTTTCCCCTCCTAGGGCAGTTTTTATAGCAGACTCACTGATTGTACAGATAAATAGCAACCGCTGCACAAATGAGTTTGACCACACAAGACCAAGTGCTCATGGAAGAGGGCTGGACATGAAGCCTCCTGATAGATCCAAGTTGATCCATCATAGTCTCCTCACTAAAACTGCCCAGATTCTGACACAAAAGACATTGATTGCACTTGGGAATGGAAATCACCATTGTCATTACCCAACAACTTTTGACTGGATTACAGTGCATATGATGTGAAAACCGCCCCAGTTAGTCAGTAGGAGCCTACTTAGGTCACCCATAGCACTTTCCTGAAATGCAGTATTCTATACAACTATTAGGAGGAGTCTTTCCTAAGACACAGCTATAAATATGATAGAGTGAGCATCAAAATGTCAGGTTCCATGTGTGAGGCCAGTAAGACAAACCAGACATTTCCTGGGAAGTTACTTCTATGCCGTGAAAGAAAAGAATTTTACTTATTAATTTTAAAATAGATCCATTGCTTGATTTTTGTAGGGGACGTTCCTCCTTCCATGCTGTTCGTGCCTCTGATCTCATATGACCCCTGCCAAGCAAATGAGACCCAGACCCTTGACCTCACTCACTTGGATTGCTATGCTACTCCCTAAGTGACTCCCATCATAACACCGTTCCCACCATACTGACACATAGGTGAGTGATATGTGATTTACTCTTCTCCCTCAATGGACTGCAGCTTCTAGCAGAGCAGTAGGGTTTCCTTGGCAGTCATGCAGTGCCTTCCAAGAGGCTAACTCCTCAGAAAGACTTGTGAATGATCACAGAAATGAACTATTGGATGGGATGGGTCAGGTGGAGAAGTGAGTAGATGGTTACATGGGTGTGTGTATGTGTGTGTATGGTTAGAAAAGTGGGCATCTTGGCCCTGCTGCTTCAACCTACCTGCTGCTGCTTTGTGCAGAGGTCATAGTTCTTCTCATGAGCCTCCTCACAGAGGCTCCTTGCCTCCTTGCAGGACTCTTGTAGTAAAATCTGCTCCTCATGCAGCTTTCTGTTGTTCTTTTTCAACATGCTCACTTTTTCCTTTAGCTGAGTCCATTCACTCAGGAGCTGACAGTAGAGGGTGCTGAAATGTCACCAAAAATGATGAGCTCTACCTCCATCTGCCCCTCCTGCCTCCTAATACCATCCTTCCTGCAAGGTCTCATGTCCCCATCCCCATGAACCCTGGGCAGGAACCGGCATTAGCCATGGCAGCATCACTCAGGTGTAGGCTAAAGCCAGAGAATAGGCAAATTACAGAAAGATTCAAACTACTTTTGAATACTCTGCCAGCAAAAGGCATCCATGTACCTATGAAAACTGGATCCCCCACTTCCTCCCCACACACCCTGGTGCTTAACTGTTCACAGTATTAGGGAAACATGAGCAGGTAGAGGAAAACCATAACCTAAGGGCGACAGAGGACCCAATGGGAATACATTCCATCCATGTTTCCCATAGAAACCAGCTCTGTAACTCCTGCCAGAGCCACAGAAAACATTCATGGTGCAAACCATTTTTTCTCTCTAGAAGCTCCAGAAGTTGACAGGAAAATGTTGGGAGGGGCTCTCAGACTCTTTACTCATAGGAGAACTCAGTTTAGGAGGCACAAGTCTAAGAGCAATAAGGCAGGCTGCTTCCTAAGAGGTAAACAGTCTAGAACCACAGCCCAACTTTGTTCAAAGGTGAAGATGGGAAGAAGATGCTGTGGGATGTCTTCTGTATGCTGTGAATATTTGTTGCTCCCATTGGTTAATAAGTAAGCTGCTTTGGCCTATGGCAAGGCAGTACGGAGACAGGCAGAAAAATCCAGGAAGACAGAGAAGAAAGTCAGAGGTAGAGGAGGTGCCAGCTGCCACCCAAGGAGCAACATGCCAGCAGCCTGGCTATGCAGCAGCCATGTGGCAAACATAGATTAATAGAAGTGGGTTAATTTAAGATGATAGAGCTAGCTAGCCAGAAACTTTAGCCATTGGCCATACAGTTTATAAGTACTATAAGCCTCTGTGTATGTCTTTGGGACCATTTGGCTTCAGGAGGTAGGTGGGACAGATTCCTCCTGACAGCTGGGTCAGGCAGGTCTGGAAAAACTTCAGACTACCAGAAGCAGTCCTTAACAATTTCAGGGGTCCCATCTAAATTAGGCACTCACTGGTAGATGTTGGTCTGCTCACTCAGCTCCTTGCACTTGTACGAAGCCTCATAAATCTCCTTGGGGAATTTCTTTACATCTGATATCTCCTTCTTATGCTGTGTTTTCAGCATCTCCAGCTCAGATTTCAGCCTGTGGTAGGGCATGGCCCCAGGAGCAAAGAACTCCATGAACACAGGGGGCAGGGACCACATGCATTAAGGTTCTGTTTTATACTACCCTAGCCCACTGGATGTCACACCATGAATTCTATGTACTGGAGCTCCTGATGTGTATTAGACTATGCCTTACTGTCCCAGGGCCAGGAAAGGTTGGGTGTCAATAGGGAAGGAGATAGGACTACATGAGCTCCCTGAGTAGGCCTGGAGGGGTACACTAGCTCTCTAAGAAGGTCTAAGGAGTCTGTGCCACAGATTCAGGTCTATCTGAAATCTGCAATGACATTCCCACTGCCTTGAGAACAGAGATTCTTTCTCCTTACAAGGATATCCAGAACTCATAATCAGCATTTCCAAGTAGGAGGCACTACATGAGGATGGGTGTATAAACTCCCAAGGGGATTCCAATGAGGCACCAGGATGAGCACAAAGCTGAGAGCAGTGATGCTCAATGTGGGGCTCCCTGGCCTCAGCACTTACATCACCTGAAATCTTTGAGATATGTGAATATTCAGACCTACAATCAATCTCTGACTCTAAGGATCTGAAAGGACACACACACACACACATACACACACACACACACACACACACACACACACACACACACATACACACACACTGTAAGGGAGCCTCTTAGACAGTACAGAACACTCTGAGACACACAATCCTCAGCACAAGGAGATTTATTATTCCAGCAGGGCAAGCATGTCGTTGGGAGCCTGCCTCTGGATCACACAAAGGCAGACAGCAAGCAGCAGGCTTTTTTCAGCAGTGGGTTTTTAGGTAGAAAAGGTTAATCTGTGCTAGGGTGAGTTGTTGAGATCTGATTGGATTTCAGTGTAGTCAAGTAATAAATTTTGATTATTGGACTTTGGTGTTTAGTTTCAAGAATGAGTCAGTGTCCGCTAAAGGGAATGGACTTTGGGGACTAAACTTAGGTTTATCAAGGGAGAGGGAAGTGAAAAGGGCAAGACCCGCCACTGCCATGTTTGCAACATTTGGACCTCTTAGAGAGCACTTCACACACATAAACCCACACACAGTTAGGATGTCAGAGAAATGCAGGTAGGTGGCATTGTCTCATAGTATAAGAAACAAGCTGAGAGGAGCAGAGATGAACTCCAGGCCTTCTGGTCACACACAGATGGACTGAGTAGGACCACCAGGCCATTCAAGCTGCTCCCATAGCAAAAAGCAAAACTAAATATCAATTCAGAGCACTGAGCATCTCCTAAAAGCCGATGTCTGCCAAGGCCTCTTGAAATGCATGTTGTGATCTTACACCTTCCTGCCCATCTGTAGATCGTGATTCAGGCCACAGGCTCTGCTTTTTCATTTGGAGAAATCAGAACAGCCTGTGTCAAATCTCATGCCTACAGGTTTCAGTTCTGCCTCTCAGATGCACTCAGGACACAGTAGGGTCAAGACAGTCACCCGGCAAAAGGGCATGATGAGTACCTGTTGTTCAACTCATTGTTGTTATAAAGGGCCAGGAGTTCCAGCAGTTCATTCCTCTCATTGGTCATCATCTGTAGCTGAAGGATCAGTTTATCCACCTGGTTCAGCTGCTGCTCCTGCTCAGTGAGGAAGAAGGGTGTGGATGATGCCTTCCTAGTAGTCCCTGTAGGTACATAAACACAGTGAACTTGTACAGATGAAAGGCATAGGGCCAAGAGAGATCATGTGGAGTCCCAAGAGGAGGCCTGAGGAAGAAGAAATGCATGACACCCAGTGAAGCCCTCAAATATCAGAGCAGCTATCCTTAAACTGGGGACCATAAGCCATGTGTCTGTCTCCAATCTCTGAGGATAGATATATGCCTTAGGCCCTACTGGAGCCCCAAAGTTCCTGAAAGGCATAAGCAAGGCTAGCCATGTTGGTTTGGAATTGTCAGCCGATACCTGATGTGATGCAAGAAAGTCCTGGACTGCCTGGTGCTTTGCAGCTCTCTTCCCTGATAACCTGTGTGCAGGTCATAAAACAACTGAATTTCTCAGGCCTAAGTACATGGATGGAAAGTTTCCCTTCCTGGTATTTATATCAGATATCCATGAGATCTACAGAAATCCACTGAGAATAAAGTGCAGCAACATCCTACCCTGATACCTCATTAGTGGTTCTGGGCCTCCTTTAGCATTCTTTGCTTATCATAATGAACTGAAAAAGGTCCCAGCACAGCAGCTGCTTCCCTGACATTTCCTGGCCCTCTGCCCTCAGAAATCCTCCACTTTGGATCTGCTCTTTTGGAACCCAGATAACCTGCATAGGCCCATTGCTTCAGATGATCACAGCTACTGAACCCCATTAAGAGAAGAACCAATTCTGGCATCAACTCCTGCTTAGAAAACCAGTGCTTTCCATGCCAATCAGTGTGCTCAGTTTTGCCAACATGTCAATTGGTGAACCCTGTAAGTACTTAATGAATGCCTCAAGGGCAGTTGGCATTGCCACAACACTGGTGATTTCACAAAAGATGCCAATGACTCACCAGGATGCAATAGAATTTCCAGAGAAGAGACTGTTAGGGTCACTGCTAATGTTATCACCCATCTGATAACAAACTCTTCTCCAATTCAGCAAAAGCCAAGCTGCCCTTTCCAGCAGCCTTCCCTGAGACAGAGCAGGGCCTTCAGTACCTCGTCATTCTAATCCAGAGATCTCACTGATTCATTCTAGTTCATTCTAATTCAATAGTTCATCATGTGTGGAGGGCAAGACTCAATTTCCAAACACTGTCCAGGAATGGCTCTTCTCATCCTGAAGAATGCTAATGAGAAATAAAGGATGCTACGAAATTAGCTCAGGATAATGGGAAAGGAAGATCAGTTCCACGAAGTGAATAAGCACATCAGAGAAGATCCACGGGGCAGTTACAATGTATGAGGATGGTGGAGGATTATGTGGTTGTTAATTAAAATAAGAGAACCTCTAGCTCTCCAGGGGACTTTACTCTTCCTGTTACTAGTGACACACCAAAAGACATCCAGTGTGGGTGAAATGCAGGGCTGGTACTGAAACCTCTTTAGTCCCTCTGTGCTTCCTTCCCACTCAGAGCGAAAGCAGAGGGCCCTCAACAGAACAGCTGCAGCCTTGACCATCTCTGGCTCTCTGCCAAACTAACCTTGAAAATCCTCAACTTTGTTCTACTCTGGAAGAACTCTGAAGACTAAAATAGGCCCATTGCTTCTCAGAAACTCTCACCTGCTTAGCCCCACTCCTGAAAGGATCGGCTCAAGCCTTCCTCCTTCAGGAAGCCCCCCATCCCTTTCCCAGGACTCACTGTGCTTTCCCCAGAACCATTTATTTCTTGATGTGTGACATGGAGACTGAAGGCCTCCCTTTGGTTTCCCTGTGCTCTCCATCCTGTCTCCCAAAAATCCTGTTCAGTGTAGACAGCATGTCTGTAGGTGAAACACGAGACACTGCATAAATCTCCCAATGGCAGTTGGTGTTTCCACAACACTGGTGACATCACATGGAATGCCAGGGCTCTCCAGGATACAGTAGAATGTCCATGTCCTGATGTCACCTGGTATAGCTATTTCATCCCTGCTACATACCTTTCAAAAAAGTGACTTGAATCCAAGTTGCCATTTCCAGGAGCCTCTGGGGATTATTAGTTATAATCCTCCTTCCAAAGCCAGAAATCTAGGCCTCTGCTTCATTAGAAACTTTATATAAGTGAAGTTGAAAGCTCCCTTTGCATGCACTGTCCAGGGTTGGATTTTCCCCTCCTTAAAATTCATAATCAATAATTTGAGAAAGAAAGAATGCTTAGAAATGAGGTTAGGACAATGGGGAGTAGTAGGGATGAGAACTCTTAACAATCCCCTAGGGAAATCCTCAGACTTGTAGACATTGGTGGGCTCTAAGAAAAGTCACATAGTTAGTTATGAAGATTCCCCCAGAGTGGCAGTAGAGCTAACTCAAGCTATGAGGTTGTTAGTGAAGATGTGCCTAGCTCTGGACAGGTATGGTTGGAGCCACTAAGACCAGGTGAGCTCTCAGATATTGAAAGCAAGCAACTCATGGAAAGAGTACGATGACCCAATCCTTGAAACATAGACTGAGGAAAATGTAGTGGCAAGTCAGAGTTCAGTGTTGGTATGGAGAGGCATCATGAATGGAACATAAACACACACACACACACACACACACACACACACACACACACACACACACACACTCACACATACAAACCAGGCATACAATCATGGAGTAGAACATGATGTAGATCACTGCTATGGTGCTTCAACCAGTAAACAAAAGCCAAACGCCTAGTTTTGGAGCCACCTGTTCCAATCCACATGCTCTTGAAGAGGTGGCACTGCTAGCTTTGGGTACAAGATCCATTAGGAGGACATGACAGGCAAGGGGAGAGACTCAAGAGTTGTTGCATCATACAGCTTTGTTATATCAAAACATTACATTTCTTATCATGATATCGCTATAAAGAGAAGCCAGGTCACATGGTCAGCATGGAATGCATGTTCTCCAACCAAATCTCTGGACCTAAGCATGATCCTTGCAACCTAGGACTGATGAAACTTTTAGATGATCTGTGTCATTTCAGATTTTGAAGCTTTAAGCAAATAAATGTGATTGTCAACTTTATTTCTAAATAGAGTCTTGTGAAGACCAAAAACATTGAGGATATACTGGAATTTGGGAGCAAGGCATGTCCCCTAAACTGATATAAAAACTATAAGAACATTGATGACAGTATTGGGGTAAAGAAATCAGAGGAGAGAAGTGGTACAGAGACAGGGGGGAGATACTGAGAGAGTGTGAATGCTCACATGAATCCAGAGATGAGGCAGTAGATCTAGATGGAAAAGTATAAAGGATTGCCTGCAAATCCCAGTAATTAGAAAGAGGCCTGGAGTCAGCTGTATAGTTGAGACCTCAGACAGCTTGGTCTTTCTAACAATCAATTGTGGAACATCACACTTCCATGAACAGATACCCTGCCCAGGATATATAGTTATTCATCCAGCAAAGACAGAAAACCCTTCTGCATGGTCCTGCCTCTTATCTCACTGATGTCCCATCCAGAGGAGGGTTCATGTTCTTCCAAATGCCCTGAGATCAAGCTGACAGGGGACAGTACGTGCCTTCTACAATATTCATCTCAGCCCACTCTTGGTAGTTGGATCATGTTCAGGAAATGAACTGGGGGATAAGACTTTGCCTCGCCGGTTCTCAAAGTTCAGGCTTGAGACTCCCCTTCTGTGAATGTCAACTTTCCTGTCTTCTACAGGCAGGGGAGTATCTCAGGGGTCTGCTGGTTTCTTCTCCTTTTTACATGGTTCAGGTGACCCAAGGGACAGCCTCCTCAAGCTTATTCACAGCTGCACAGGATACAGCCTGGCTTCAGACTCCCCAAATCTGGCCTCATCAGCCATGGGAATGGTCGCACAGTTAACATGACTTTTTTGAGACACAGGCTCTCCTGGAACTTGCACTGCAGTCAGTCTTCAATTCTCCTCCTTATTTCCCAATTGGTTGAGATCAAGACATGCATCACTATTCCAAGCTCCTTTTTTCTATTTCTAAATGTTCAAACATCCAGAAACAACCAGAGTGAGGTCAAGATCATGATGGGGAAAACCACAGAGATAGCTTACCCAAGCTAGAAATTCTAGGACTCTGGCTGGAACAAGCACAGGACCAAACTAGGTACTCTGACTGTGTGTGACAGTCTGGGTGATCACCTGCAGCTTCAGGTGACCATGTTCAGGACTGACTGTAAACATTGCTATCTGTTCTGAGCCAGACAGCTGGAAGAGGCAGCCTGCTGGTGGAAGACACAGCCTACTAAGCCTTTGTCTCAGTACAGAAAATAAAAAGGAAGCCAGAAGTTGGCTTTTTGTATTACCTATCAGTTCCCCTTTATCTGTCTGCCTCCCAGAGAATACTGTGGAATTCCTGTTTTCTCAAATTAATGAGTTTATTGAAGTTAATATAGGAGTATAGGTATGGGATTACTTATAGGAATATGAATAACTCTAATGTGTGGCATCACAAAGTCTTACATTATAATGGGTGACTCATGAAAACTAGAATTCTGCATGTGTCTGCATGGCTTGTTTGCAGCTGAATGAGACAGATGGTCTCATTTCTTCAGTGTTGATGTAACCAACCATCTTATTAAATAAGAAACACAGAACCAATATACAAGAGAAAGCCAAGAGGTCAGATCTCAGAACTAAAATCTTACCCTTGCTCCTGCGGTGCTCCTACTTCTCCAAAAGAGAGCTACTTCCTGTGTGTATGTCTTTACATAGTCTTTCTGTTCTGCCTTCTCATTGGTTGTTAACCCAAACACATGACTGCCTCGTCACTGCCTGTACGTACAGCCCTCCAGGTCTTTAAGGCATATGTCTCCAATGCTGGCTGTATCCCTGAACACCCAGAGATCTACCTAGCTCTGTCTACCAAGTGCTGGGATTAAAGGTGTGCGCCACCACCACCACAATCTTGCTATGGCTCTAGTAGCTCTGACCCCTGGGTGGCAACTTTATTTATTAACATACAATTAAAATCACATTTCACTACAAATAAAATACCACCATATTTCCCCTTTTCTATTTTAATAAAAAGAAAAAAGCAAAGGGTTATAACTAACAAAAGAAAAACTATATACAAAAGTACAATAGCTATATACAATATATACAAGTAATAAATACCTAAACAATATCTAGTCCGTTTTTATTCGACAAATCAGAGAAAATAATTCCATTTTCTGTACTATTTTGCTAAGTCCAAAATGTATCTAATTCACTTTCTATCCTAATTAATCTTCAACAATAACTAACTAATCTTCAACTATAACTAACTAATCTTCAACTCCCTCAGAGACCCAAGAAGGAAATAAAATTAGCTAACAAAAAATAGAAACAGGAAGTGCATGCAAACAACTTCCAAAAAATTTGTGAGTTGACAGAAACAACCAGCTGCCTGGACAGTCACCTGAGGTTTCTCCAGAGTGTTGGGGCATCATCTTCAGCCTATAGGCTTAGCGTATCTGACAGACTCATTTGTGAAGTAGGATGTACACAAGGTCAACAGTTCAACCTCACATTGGGTGAGAGCAGTCCATGTACCAGAAATACCTGAATTCCACTAGTGTCATGTCATGATTCAGGATTTTAAATACTGGAAATTGTTGACGGATTTTGAATTCAGCTGTCCATTCTTCTTGGCTATGTGTGTATGTGGCTTCATCTCAGCATCCCCTTCTTCTCCACATCCCTCTATTAAATGTCATTCTACTATTGAGAGGCGTGAGCTTAATTACTCTTCAAAATAACTGTTTCAGCTGCTGTTCCATTGCACAACAGAAGCCATTGTCCCACTGCCTGTTCAGCTGCCTTCGAAGAAAAGGGCACTGTACTTTTTCCAGATTGCGAAGGCCACTTCAGGGATGGTGCCATATTGTCCTGGCCTCAGAAGATGCCTTTTGATAAAGCCATAACCACACTTGTTTTGTCAAGAATCATTAGTCCTTTGTTTCATGTTCTGTCTGTCCTGTTTGTCAGCAGTTGATTCGAGGATACTTTGTTGTCCAGTGGCCAAATTTGCCACAGTGAAAGTTAACTCCATATGCAGTTTCATCAATGCCCATATTTTTTCTGAAGTAGATTGGTACTGCCAAGAGCCAACATGTCTCAAAAAATAAAAATTTCTAAGTTATCAAACATTTTAAATGCCATATTCTGTAGATCTCTGAAGGGTTTGAAGATGACCTGCCTAAAATATATCTGCTCATTTTTTAAAATATATCTAATATGACTACAGGTTCTATTGTAATGTCTAACTATTATCTTTCATTTCTTTATAGCCTAATATTTGGTAATAATAACGTTCAAAGATCAGAAAGTTGCATTACATTGTTACATGAATGGTATAAATATAAATATAGCATTTTCTAACAATATCAATTTTAAATTTGTATACAATATAAAACAATCCAATCCAATGTAAAGTATTTAAAACTAGTAATTGTCTTTTCCTTTTCTTTTCTTTTTAAACAAGAACCTTAAATCTAATCTCCTTTGCTTAGCTTTTTTCCTAACCCTTAACAACTTGTAACCAACCCCCCTAAACAATGAAAATTATCCCAGACCCAAAACCCATTAAAAGGACCAAAAAACCACCCACCCCACACCACCTCTTTGGGAATGTGGGCGTCGTATTCTTAAAATTGCTTCCTGCTGGATATGGGCGAAGTTATCTTTATCCTGAAAGAAAAATTTTAGGTTAATTGTCAAATTCTAGGAAAGGTAACTATATCCTTCATTATCCAGTCTGTGTATAATGCCAAAGTTCAGGGTTTATCTCAAGTTCTTATTCAAGTAGTCTTTGAGACTGGATCATCTCAGCTAGTTATCTCAAAATTGCTCTGAGCACCTTGTAGTTCAAAGTTGATCTGTAGATGATGTTTGTCAACTTAATGATATTATTATTGTCCACGTGGAATTGTTGTTGTTGTGGGGTCCCATCTTCTTCCTGGAGACTTCAGTTGATGTTAGGCCTGGCCGTGATTTCCTGCAGAAAACTGATAGGAGACTCGAACACAAAGACATATATATGCAGCTAATTGAAGCCATTTTTCTAGAATTAGTTAATACTCTATATGACCATTCATATCTTTACAAAGTTTAATATATATATATACATATATATATATATATTAATCTTGTAAATTTTATATCAAATTCTTACTTTAAAAAAAGTTTAAAGAAGCAGAATAGAATCAAAGAGTTGAGATTAGTAATAGAATAGTCTCTTAATTAATTTGGCTTTTATCCTGTCCCATAGCAGAAGATGGCTCTTTTATTCTGGCATGATACAGGGAGTTTGCATTTTCCTTTTAACAACATGCTTGAGTTTAAAGAAGGAGAGAGCCATTCTCCAACTCCAAAGTCAGCTTTAAATTTTAATTGAACTCGGACTATTAGAAGACCAATAGTGTTAAATCTTTAGAGAAAAGCAGAAACAAACATTTAGGAAGACATAAAATTTTTTAGATAATATATACCCATACGCCGTTTCACTCTGTTTCTTGGGATAGATGATTTGTCCCTTTTCTTCAGTTGTCTCATTTGTCCAGTGTTTTCAGATTCCTTAACCTTCATTCCCCTAAAAGATAAAAACAAAAACCTTTCCCCAAGACTAATTTTGGGGATGTTCCTTTTTGGCAAGTTATTTTCTGATTAAATGAAAAGGCATGTGTTACTGGTACAAGTTAGTTTAAATTGGATGTTCATGCTGGTTGATGAACTATCACCTCCTCTAATTAAGAGGTCTCTCTTATTCAAATCGAACCCTTATCAATTTTGATGGTACCCACAGCTTATCTTCTGTAGAAACAAAAGCAAAACCTCATCCCCAATGTAAATACATACCCTGGTTTCCATTCTGAGGTCAGCACATCCTTAATGTATATAGGCTGATTTAATTCTGTAGTTTTTTCTATTATCCAATGTCTCTCTGTAGCTGTTGTTCCTTTCTCATTGGCGTTGAGAAAATTCAAAGTTAATATAGCATTATGTAGTCTATTTCTGGGGGTTTTTGTTACCCCTTTCTATTTATTTAGCATATCCTTTAGAGTTCTGTTTGATCTTTCTATAACTGCTTGACCTGTAGGAGTATGTGGTATGCCTGTAATATGCTTTATATTATAATAAGCAAAAAACTGTTTCATTTTAACAGAGACATATGATGGAGCATTGTCAGTTTTGATTTGTGCAGATATACCCATGATGGCCATAACTTCTAGCAAATGAGTGATTACAGAATCAGCTTTTTCAGAACTCAAAGCACTTGCCCATTGAAATCCTGAATAAGTATCAATGGTGTGGTGTACATATTTCAATTTTCCAAATTCTTCAAAGTGAAACATGTCCACCTGCCAGATTTCTTTCCTCTGAGTACCCTTTGGGTTACATCCTGCTGGTTATGGCTTTTGATTGCAGAAGGAACAAGTAGGACATTTCTTTACTATTTCTTTGGTTTGTTGCCAGGTTATAGAAAACTCCCTTTTTAAACCTTTACTATTGACAGATGTTTTTTGTATGAAATTCTGAGGCCTCCAGCACATTTCCTATCAATAATTTATCAATCTCATCATTGCCTTGTGCTAGAGGGCCTGGCAGACCAGTATGGGATCAAATGTGAGTTATATATAAAGGATGATTCCTTTTCCTGATTGTATCTTGTAATTGAATAAATAGTGAAGTTAATTCTGAAGCATCAGGGATAAATTCTGCAGCCTCAAAATGTAATACCACTCTTTCAACATACTGAGAGTCAGTTACTATGTTGAGAGGTTCTGAAGAATCCATTAATACCAACAGAATAGCATACAATTCTGATTTTCGAACTGAATTATAAGGACTTAGAACCACTTTTCTTAAATTTTCTGATTTGTAACCTGCCTTTGCTTCTTTGTTGGCATCTGTATAAAATGAACAAACTCCAGATATGGGTTTTTTCCGTACAATTCGAGGCAAGATCCAATCAGCTCTCTTTATAAGATCAATTCTATCGCCTTTGGGATATTTGCTGTTAATTTCTCCTAAAAAAATTACTGCAAGCTCTTTGCCAAGGTTCATTTTCTGTCCATAATTTTTCAATGTCCTCCTTAGTTAAAGGTATGACAATTTCTGCTGGGTCTGTTCCTGCTAATTGATGAAGTCTCAATTTTCCTTTCCAAATCAAGTCAGAGATTTTTTCCCCATAAGTTTTTAATTTTTTATTTGGTTTATTTGGTAAAAATATCCATTCCAATATAATATCTTCCCTCTGCATTAATATTCCAGTAGGAGAACGCCTAGAAGGTAAAATAACCAAAATGCAATCCAGCTTTGGATCAATATGATCCACGTGCCCTTCATGTACTTTCTTTTCTACCAAGACCAATTCTTTCTCAGCTTCAGGTGAGAATTCTCTTGGACTATTTAAGTTCTCGTCACCTTCTAAGGTTTTGAAGAAATTATTCACTTCATCATTTTTTACCCCAACAATAGTTCGTAGATGAGAAATATCTCCAAATAATCTTTGAAAGTCATTAAGAGTATGTAGTCTATCTCTCCTAATTTGCACCTTTTGGGGTCTAATTTTTTGTAGCTCTATTTTATATCCTAAATAATTAATAGAATCTCTTCTTTGTATCTTTTCAGGAGCAACTTGTAATCCCCAGCAAGGCAAAATTTTCTTTACTTTTTCAAACATTCTTTCTAAAGTATCTGCATTTGAGTCAGCTAGTAAAATATCACCCATATAATGATAAATTATAGATTTAGGAAATTTTTTACGTATCACTTCCAATGGCTGTTGTACAAAAAATATTGGCACAGAGTTGGGCTATTCAACATTCCCTGTGGGAGGACCTTGCATTGAAATCTTTTAACTGGTTGAGAATTATTATAAGTAGGCACTGTGAAAGCAAATCTTTCTCTGTCTTTTTCTTGTAAGGGTATTGAAAACAACAGTCTTTTAAATCAATAACTATAAGAGGCCATCCTTTTGGTAACAGAGTAGGCAAAGGCATTCCAGATTGTAGAGAGCCCATCGGCTGAATTACTTTGTTAATTGCTCTAAGGTCTGTTACCATTCTCCATTTACCAGATTTCTTTTTAATAACAAATACAGGAGAATTCCAAGGGCTGGTTGATTCTTCAATATGCTGAGCATTTAACTGTTCTTCTACCAGTTCTTCTAAAGCCTGGAGTTTCTCTGTTGTTAAAGGCCATTGCTGGACCCATACAGGCTTGTCTATTAACCATTTTAAAGGTAGAGCTCTTGGTGTCTTTGGAAGATCATCAGTTGTTGGGCTCTGTTCTTGTATAATATGGATGACTGGTGACCACTCATTAGAACAATATCTTCTAATATTTCTCTCAGAAATATGTGCTAGTTTATGATTTGTTTCTGAGATTGGGGGGATGTTAACCTGAGTATTCCATTGTTGCAACAAGTCTCGACCCCACAGGTTCATAGCTATGTTAGCGACATATGGTTTTAATTTTCCTCTCTGTCCTTCTGTACCTATACATTAGAGCCATCTTGCACTCTGTTTCACCTGAGATAATGTCCCAATTCCTAACAGTTGAACGTTTACCTCCTGAAGAGGCCAAGTTGGATGACAAAATTCTGGTGCAATTATGGTAACGTCCGCACCTGTGTCTACCAGACCAGACAACAAAACACCATTTATTTTTATCGTTAATTTTGGTCTTTGTTCATTAATAGAAGTTTGCCAAAAAATTTTCTTTATGTTTTCTCCTGAATTTTCTATTCTCTGTTTCATCATCCTGACCAGCATGATTTATTCAAATAGGCATTTGGTTATTTAATCGCTCTGATCAGCGGGTTTCCTCTATGGCTGAAGGAAAGGTTTGAACTTGATTTGCTATGGGGGCCTGCATGACGCCCCTCTGGGAGTTTCCCAAAGATTGAAGCAAAGGATTACCCTGTCTGTCCTTTGTTGATCTACATTCATTGGTCCAGTGTTTTCCCTTACCACACCTTCTGCATACTCCAGAAGGAAGGGGCATTCTGTTGCCATTGTTCCTTGAAGAAACATTGTTTCTAGGAATGACCTGTTTACAGTCCCTTTTCAAATGTCCTTGCTTTCCATATCTAAAACATCTAAAATTCCTCAAACCTTTTGAAATTGCTTCTCCTACCCACATATCATCATGCTCATGAGCCTCAACATTAATTGTGTCTCTAATCCAATCTTCCAGAGGTGCAGATCTTGCCTTTAATGGCCTGATTATTCTTTTGCATGCTGCATTCGCATTCACAAAGACCAAAGATTCAATTACTATCTTACTAGCTTCTGAATCCGAGACCATTCTCTTTACTGCTGAAGCAAGTCTTTCTAAAAAATCTGTGAAAGATTCTTTTGGACCTTGCATAACCTTTGTAAATGACTCAGGTTTTTTTCCTGGTTCCTCAACTCTGTCCCATGCATTCAAGGCTGCCATTCGACATAAAATTAGGGTTTGGACATCATATAAACATTGTGTTTTTACTGAAGCCTTCTCCAATAAGCTGATCCTGGCAAACTTGTATTGCTTTGACCCTCCATTGTTTTTCTATGTTTTTAGCTTCATCCTTGAACCACGTTAGCCACTGTAACCTCTGGCTGGGTTCCAGAAAAGCTTGTGCAAGGTCCCACCAGTCCTGTGGTATAATCTTATTATATGTTGACCAAGAGTTTAACATTTGCTTTACATATGGGGAATGCATGCCATAAGATATTATTGCCTCCTTATACCTTTTAAAATCCATCAGTTCAATTGGAGCCCAAATATTTTGTGTAGTCATTTGATCAGGCAACTGCTGTATGGTTACAGGATAAATTAAGTGTGACTGTGTGAAAACAGGCTTTCTTTCTGTAACTTTATGATCCAAACTTGAAACAACTTCACTGTTAATTTCTTCTGTCTGAATTTTTACAGGTTTAACAAATTTTTCTAAAGCTGTCATCCTGGCACTTAAATTGACTAACTTTTTAAATAGTAAAATGAGGATAAGCATAGTGATAAACTGCATAATTCCAGCAATACTAATCTTCTCATATAGTTGTTCCATTGTCAGACTGCCTAAAATTTTAAACAAAACCCAATTTTCTTCCAGTGTAAACATAAAACCCATTTTTTTTAAATGTGGAAAAAATTCTCTTTTAATAGTTTCCTTTAAAATTTCTGATATGTTATGACTTACCAAATCTGTGTAGAACAGTAGAAATCCGAGCGAATTTCAAAACAGCCAGCTAGTGTCTGAGGTTTGAATGAGAGAGAGAGAGAGAGAGAGAGAGAGAGAGAGAGAGAGAGAGAGCAAAAAAGTGTAGCCTGCTAAAGCTTAAATCCAGCCACATGTTCCCTCTTGAGCCGACTCAGGGCTTGGCTCTGGCTTCCTTAAGCTCTGACCACAGGCATTGGCTTCACAGGCAGGGGCTCTGTTCGGCAGGGCAGGCTGAGTTTTTTGTAGCACCGGCTCTAAGCAAGTAGCTCATGGTTAGTCCTGACATACACAGCAGGAAGCAATTTCAAGAATACAATGCCCACATTCCCAAAGAGGTGGTATGGGGAAGGTGGGGTTTTTTTTTTTTTTTTTTGGTCTTTTAATGGGTTTTGGGTCTTGGATAATTTTCATGGATTAGGGGGGATGGTTACAAGTAGTTGTCAAAGGTTAGGAAAAGGGCTAAGCAAAGGAGATTAGATTTAAGGTTCTTGTTTAAAAAAAAAGAAAGAAAAATGTAAATACTTTACATTGGGTTGTATTTTTTTATATTGTATATGAATTATATATATATATATATATATATATATATATTTATATATATTGAAATTGATAGTTAGAAAATGCTATATGTATATTTCTAATTGTACTTATACTGTTCATTTAACAATGTAATGCAATTTTCTGATCCTTGAATGTTGTTATTACCAACTATTAGGATATAAAGAAATGAAAATTAGTAGTTAGACATTACAATAGAACTTGTAGTCATATTAGGTTTGTTTTCAAGATTGAGAAGATATATTTTAGATAGACAGGTTATCTTCAAACCCTTCAGAGATCTACAGAATATGGCATTTAAAATGTTTTTATAACTTAGAAAATTTTCTTTTTTATCATGACTATGAGACAGGTCAGCTCCTGGCAGTACCAATCTACTTCAAAGAAAATATGTCATTGATGAAACTTCAATTGGAGTTAACTTTCATTGTGGCAAAAGTTAGCCACTGTACAAAAAAGTATCCTCGAATCAACTGCTGACAAACAGGACAGACAGGACACAAAACAAAGGACTACTGATTCTTGCCAAAACAAGTGTGGTTATGGCTTTATCAAAAGGCATCTTCTGAGGCCAGGACAATATGGCATCATCCCTGAAGTGGTCTTCACTGAAATCCGGAAAAGGTACAGTACCCTTTTCTTCGAAGGCAGCTGATCAGGCAGTGGGCCAATGGCTTCTGTTGTGCAATGGAACAGCAGCTGAAACAGTTATTCTTGAAGAGTAATTAAGCTCACGCCTCTCAATAGTAGAATGGCATTTAATAGAGGGATGTGGAGAAGAAGGGGATGCTGAGATGAAGCCACATACACACATAGCCAAGAAGAATGGACAGCTGAAGTCAAAAAACATCAACAATATCCAGAATTTAAAATCCTGAATCGTGACATGACACTAGTGGAATTCAGGTGTTTCTGGTATATAGACTGCTCTCACCAATGTGAGGTTGAACTGTTGACCTTGTGTACATCCTACTTCACAAATGAGTCTGTCAGATACGCTAAGCCTATAGGCTGAAGGTGATGCCTGAACACTGCAGAGAAACCTCAGATGAGTGTCCAAGCAGCTGGCTGTTTCTGTCAACTCACAATATTTTAGAAGTTGCTTGCTTGTACTTCCTGTTTTTATTTTTGTTAGCTAATATTATTTCCTTCTTGGATCTCTGAAGGAGTTGAAGATTAGTTAGTTATAGTTGAAGATTATTTAGGATAGAAAGTGAATTAGAACAATCCAGACAGGAGTCCAATAGGGTCTGAATATTGATAGACACAATTATCTTGATGCCTACATTATCCACTTAATTCTAAATTCAGGCTGTCAACAAGGACAGTGCTGTACTGATGAGGATGACCTCAGGGTTCCCTTTCTACCCTTATTCATTGAGCTGTAGATGGCAGCATTCAGCATTGGAGTGAACACACTGTTTACATCACCAAACCCACTGTAATTCTCTATGTTAATGTGTAAGAGAAGAACTGAGGCAAACTGACAGTCATGTCCCAAATAGCAGGCAGACCAGCTTTCAAGCACCACATGCAAATCATGGTTATCTGAAATATCAAGAGTATGAATATAGCCTCAGTGCAGTTTCCAGTGGTCTTTTGTCACCATCAGCTTCTGGCTGTTTTAGAAATTATGTAGACAGAAGAAATTACCTCAGTAATTTTCATGTATAAAAAGCAACAGTTAGATTCATGACATAGTACTGCCTAGATTAATTTAATTATAACTCACATGGGAATATAATCAGTCAAATAAGAACACTAACATTTTCTTCACAATTCCTCCCAACACATAATCATATTTTATATAAAAGTTGATATCTCTGAAATGTTTGTAGCATATTACAACAATTGAAATAAAATAGTATCTTCTGGGCATGACAGATGACTACTGCACTCATGAGCTCCAAGATCAAGCCATCAACATTCTAGTAGGAAGAGAAAGGGGCTCACTGCCCCCACCCCTAACTGAGAAGCTGGTGGCAGTTGGTGGCTTTTGGAGGAGGAAGAGTCAGTTTACTTTAGGGTGCTGATGCCAGGTGGTTTGAACAAACTCAGCGATGGCTCTAACACATGAGCATATGGGCATGCAGTGTTGCCCTAGGTAGATGATTTAAAACAAAACAAAAGGTAGACAGACACGGCAGCGGAGACAAGCAGACGCAGGTAGGCCTGCGGCGGCGGCCCACGGAGGTAGACGTGCCCAGCGGTGGCAGCCAACAGGGATATTCAGGCCCGGTGGCAGCCGGCAGAGACATTCAGGCCCAGCAGCGGCCCACAGAGGTAGACAGGCCCGGCCGCGGAGACAAGCAGACACAGGTAGGCCAGTGGCGGCGACCGGTGGAGGTAGACGGGCCCAGTGGCGGCAGCCGACAGGGATACTCAGACCCGGCGGCAGCCAGCAGAGACATTCAGGCCCAGCAGCGGCCCACAGAGGTAGACGGGCCCAGCGGCGGCCCGCTGAGGTAAACGGGCCCGGCGGCAGCGGCCGACAGGGACATTCAGTCCCTGCTGCAGCCTGCAGAGACATTCAGGCCCTGTGGTGGCCCCCAGAGGCAGACAGACCCAGCAGCAGCTGACAGGGACATACAGGCCCGGCGGCGGACCGCAGAGGTAGACCGGCCCAGGGACGGAGACAAGCAGACACAGCTTGGAACAGGGACGCCCCTAACCCCAACATCTGGGGAAGAAGCTATCTCCGTGGGTCAGAACCAGAACGAATCTGAACACTCCATCTGAGGACAACCCAGGGCCCAGCTGCTGATCCTGTGAAACCCAACAACTTGGAGGTGTTGGTGAGACTACCCTGCTCAACTGAAACCCATCTGGGAGAGGATTCAGATGCCTACAGTTTAAAGTCTGAAGAAACAAGATCAGCTGAGGAGTTGACAAATGAACAAAACGTGACCTGGGAACACAGAAGAAGGCGCTACCCAGACACCAAACCAGATCACCAGAATCATAAGTATATAATTCACTGATCGAAATCAGCTGCCCCTGAAGAAATAGCCCAATAGCACCAATTTAACCAAGAACCCCTACTAAACCAAGACTAAAAATTAGAACAAGAGAGGCACTCTCAGACACAGACACCACCTGCACCGCACAGAGGAAGAGATGAGTAGACGCCAGTGCAAAAATACAGGCAACAACATAAAGACCTATATGGCAACATCAGAACCTAGTGATTCTACACCTGCAAGACCTAAACATACCATGACAGAAGAAACAGAAGAAATCAACCCTAAAAATGACTTTAAGAAGATGATAGAGGCCCTTAAAGAAGAAATAAAACATTCCCTCAAAGAGGAAATAAAAACTTTCCTTAAAGAGGAAATGAAAAACTACCTTAAAGAGGAAATAAAAACTTTCCTTAAAGAGGAAATAAAAAACTCCCTTAAAGAGGAAATAAAAACTTCCCTTAAAGAGGAAATGAAAAACTCCATTAAAGAGGAATTAAAAAACTCCCTTAAAGAAATGGAAGAAAAAACGAACAAAAAATGGGAAGAAATCAAATCAAGCCAAGAAAAAGCAATTAATCACATGAAAGAAACATTCCAAGATCTGAAAAATGAATTTGAGACAATAAAGAAAACACATGCTGAGGGAATGCTGGAAATAGAAATCCTGACTAAACGAACAGGAACTACAGAAACAAGCATAACCAACCGATTGCAAGAGATGGAACAGAGAATCTCTGACACTGAAGACACGATAGAGAAAATAGATTCGTCAGTCAAAGAAAACAATAAAGACAAAAAAGTCCTAACACAAAACGTCCAGGAAATTTGCGACACCATGAAAAGACCAAACCTAAGAATAATAGGGATAGAAGAAGGAGAAGAATACCAACTCAAAGGCACAGAAAATATATTCAACAAAATCAGAGAAGAAAACTTTCCTAACCTAAAGAAAGAAATACCTTTGAAGATACAAGAAGCTTAGAGAACACCGAATAGGCTGGATCCAAAAAAAAAAAAGTCCCCTCGCCACATAATAATCAAAACACTAAACACACAGAACAAAGAAAAAATATTAAGAGCTGCAAAGGAAAAGGACCAAGTAACATATAAAGGCAAACCCATCAGAATAACACCAGACTACTCAATAGAGACTATGAAAGCTAGAAGATCATGGACAAACCTCATGCAGACACTAAGAGACCACGGATGCCAACCCAGACTATTATACCCAGCAAAACTCTCAATCACCATAGGCGGAGTAAACAAAATATTCCAGGATAAAACCAGATTTAATCAATACCTGTCCACAAACCCAGCCCTACAGAAAACACTAGAAGGGAAAATCCAGCCCAAAGAAGCTAAACACATCCATGAAAAATCAAGCAACAGATAATCCTACACCAACATACACCACAGAAAGACAACACAACACAACCAAAAAAATAGCAGGAATTAACAATCGCTGGTCATTAATATCCATCAATATCAATGGTCTCAACTCACCTATAAAAAGACACAGTCTAACAAAATGGATAAGAAAACAGGACCCATCCATATGCTGCATACAAGAAACATACCTTAACTCCAAAGACAGACACTACCTCCGAGTAAAGGGCTGGGAAAAGGTTTTCCAAGCAAATGGACCTAAGAAACAAGCTGGTGTAGCTATCCTAATATCTAATAAAATAGAGTTCAAACTAAAATCAATCAAAGGAGACCAGGATGGACATTACATATTCATCATGGGAAACATCCACCAAGATGAAGTCTCGATTCTAAACATTTATGCTCCAAATACAAAAGCACCCACATTCATAAAAGAAACACTACTAAAGTTTAAAACGTACATCAAACCCCACACATTAGTAGTGGGAGATTTTAACACACCACTCTCAGCAAAAGATAGATCTACCAGACTGAAACTTAACAAAGAAATAAAGGACCTAACATGTTATGACTCAAATGGACCTAATAGATATCTACAGAATATTCCATCCTAACACAAAAGAATATACCTTCTTCTCAGCACCCCATGGAACCTTCTCAAAAATTGACCACATGCTTGGACACAAAACAAATCTCAACAGATACAAAAAAATTGGAATAACCTCCTGTATCTTATCAGACCACCATGCCTTAAAGTTAGAACTCAATAACAACCAAAATTATAGAAAACCCACAAACTCATGGAAACTGAATAATGCCCACCTGAAACATCAATGGGTCAAGGAAGAAATAAAGACAGAAATTAAAGAGTTCCTAGAATTCAATGAAAATGAAAGTACAACATACCCAAACTTATGGGACACTATGAAAGCAGTGCTAAGAGGAAAATTCATAGCTCTAAATGCACACATAAAGAAGATGGAGCAATCCCATACCAATGAATTAACAGCACAACTGAAAGCTCTAGAACAAAAAGAAACAAACTCACCCAGGAGAAATAGACGCCAGGAAATAATCAAATTGAGGGCTGAAATCAACGAAATAGAAAACAAGAGAACAATACAAAAAATCAATGAAACAAAGAGTTGGTTCTTTGAAAAAATCAACAAGATAGACAAATCACTAGCCAAATTAACCAAAAGGCAAAGAGAGAGCACCCAAATTCACAAAATCAGAAATGAAAGGGAGACATAACAACAGACAATGAGGAAATCCAGAGAATCATCAGATCATACTTCAAAAACCTGTACTCCACAAAAATGGAAAACCAGGAAGAAATGGACAATTTTCTGGATAAATACCACATACCAAAATTAAATCAAGACCAGATAAACCATTTAAATAGACCAATAACCCCTAAAGAAATAGAAACAGTCATCAAAAGTCTCCCAACCAAAAAAAGCCCAGGACCAGATGGTTTCAGTGCAGAATTCTACCAAACTTTCAAAGAAGAACTAATACCAATCCTCTTCAAAGTGTTCCACACAATAGAAACAGAAGGAACACTACCAAACTCTTTTTATGAGGCTACAATTACCCTGATACCCAAACCACACAAAGATGCAACAAAGAAAGAGAACTACAGACCAATCTCCCTCATGAACATTGATGCAAAAATACTCAACAAAATATTGGCAAACCGAATCCAAGAATACATCAAAACAATCATCCATCACGACCAAGTAGGATTCATCCCAGGGACGCAAGGATGGTTCAACATATGGAAATCAGCCAATGTAATACACCATATAAACAAACTGAAAGAAAAAAACCACATGATCATCTCCTTAGATGCTGAAAAAGCCTTTGACAAAATCTAACACCCCTTCATGATAAAGGTCTTAGAAAGATTAGGAATACAAGGAACATTTCTAAACATAATAAAAGCAATTTATAGCAAGCCAACAGCAAACATCAATTAAATGGAGAGAAACTCAAAGCGATACCACTAAATTCAGGAACAAGACAAGGCTGTCCACTCTCCCCATATTTATTCAATATAGTACTAGAAGTTCTAGCTAGAGCAATAAGACAACAAAAGGAGATCAAAGGGATACAAATTGGCAAAGAAGAAGTGAAACTTTCACTATTTGCAGATGATATGATAGTATACATGAGTGACCCCAAAAACTCTACCAGGGAACTCCTACAGCTGATAAACTCCTTCAGTAAAGTGGCAGGATACAAGATCAACTCAAAAAAATCAGTAGCCCTCCTATACACAAATGATAAAAGGGCTGAGAAAGAAGTCAGAGAAACATCACCCTTTACAATAGCCACTAATAATATAAAATACGTTGGGATAACACTAACTAAACAAGTGAAAGACCTTTTTGATAAGAACTTTAAATCTCTAAAGAAAGAAATTGAAGAAGATATCAGAAAATGGAAGGATCTCCCATGCTCATGAATAGGTAGGATTAACATAGTAAAAATGGCAATCTTACCAAAAGCAATCTACAGATTCAATGCAATCCCCATCAAAATCCCAACACAATTCTTCACAGACTTGGAAAGAAAAATACTCAACTTTATATGGAAAAACAAAAGACCCAGGATAGCTAAAAGAATCCTATACGATAAAGCAACCCTTGGAGGCATCACCATCCCGGACCTCAAATTCTACTATAGAGCTATAGTAATAAAAACAGCTTGGTACTGGTATAAAAACCGACATATGGACCAATGGAATCGAATTGAAGACCCTGACATTAATCCATGCACATATGAACACCTGGTTTTTGACAAAGGAGCCAAAACTATACAATGGAAAAAAGAAAGTATCTTCAACAAATGGTGCTGGCATAACTGGATCTCAATATGTAAAAGATTACAAATAGATCCATATCTGTCACCATGCACAAAACTCAAGTCCAAGTGGATCAAAGACCTGAACATAAATCCAGTTACACTAAACTTAATAGAAAAGAAAATAGGAAGCACTCTTGAACGCATTGGCACCGGAGACCATTTCCTAAATAAAACACCTACAGCACAGACCCTGAGCACAACCATTAATAAATGGGACCTCTCGAAACTGAGAAGCTTTTGCAGGGCAAAAGACACAGTCAATAAGACAAAAAGACAGCCAACAGATTGGGAAAAGATCTTCACCAACCCCACATCTGACAGAGGTTGATCTCCACAATATATAAAGAACTCAAGAAACTAGACATCAAAGCACTGAACAGTCCAATTAAAAAATGGGCTTAAGAGCTAAACAGAGAATTCACAAAACAAGAACTACAAATGGCTGAAAGACATTTAAATAAATGCTCAACACCCTTAATCATCAGAGAAATGCAAGTCAAAACGACTCTGAGATACCACCTTACACCTGTTAGAATGGCTACGATCAAAAACACCAATGACAACCAATGTTGGAGAGGATGTGGAGCAAAGGGAACACTCCTCCACTGTTGGTGGGAATGTAAACTTGTACAACCACTGTGGAAATCAGTATGGCGGTTTCTCAGAAAATTAGGAATCGAACTACCTCAAGACCCAGCCATCCCACTCTTGGGCATATACCCAAGGAATGCTGATTCATACCATAAAGATACATGCTCAGCTATGTTCATAGCAGCACTATTTGTAATAGCCAGGACCTGGAAACAACCTAGATGCCCATCAACGGAAGAATGGATGAAAAAAATGTGGTACATATACACAATGGAGTACTACTCAGCAGAGAAAAACAATGAAAGCATGAAATTTGCAGGCAAATGGATGGAACTAGAAAAAATCATCCTGAGTGAAGTAACCCAAACCCAGAAAGACAGTTATGGTATGTACTCACTCATTGGTGGATTCTAGATATAAAATAAAGAACAATCAGACCACAACCCATAGAACCATAGAGGCTATATATATAGCATGGAGGTCCCAAGGACGACTGTGGCATATAATAAATTTCAGTTTTACTCAATTATTAAAAAAAATAGCCAAATGAATGGAAACACATGAACTATGAACCAAAGGCTGAGGGGCCCCCAGCTGGATCAGGCCCTCTGAATAGGTGAGACAGTTGATTGGCTTGATCAGTTTGTGAGGCAACTAGGCAGTGGGACCAAGTCCTGTGCTCATGGCATGAGTTGGCTGTTTGAAACCTGGAACTTATGCAGGGACACTTGGCTCAGTCTGGGAGAAAGGGACTGGACCTCCCTGGACTGAGTCTACCAAGTTGATCACAGTCCTCGGGGGAGGACTTGTCCTGGAAGAGGTGGGAATGGAGGGTGGGCTGGGGGTAAGGGGAGTGGGTGGGAGGGGGGAGAATAGGGGAACCCATGGCTGATATGTCGAACTGAATGGTATTGTAAAATAAAAAATATATATCACAAAAAAAGAAAAAAAAGTAAACAACAACCAAAAACTGTAAAAAAAAAAAAAAAAAAAAAAGGTATGGATTTAGTAATGTTGGGGTTCGCAGAGTGGATCAGGAACCATTTGAGAGGAATGAGGGGTAATATGATCAAAATGCACTGTATGCATAGATGAAATTCTCAAAGAATTTTAAAACTCTATTATTTAAAAGTTTACAGTTCAATAGCATTAAAAATCTAATACAAACTTTTATGTTTTTTATTTTATAATTTAATTTAATTTTACATATCAGCTACAGATTCCCCTGTCCTCCCTCCCGCCCCCCCCCAGCCCCCATTCCTCCAATTCACCCCCCATTCCCATCTCCTCCAGGGTAAGGACTCCTCTGGGGATTTAGCTCAGCCTGGTAGATTCAGTCAAGAAAGGTCCATTCCCCTCCTCCCTTCACCCAGGCTGAGCAAAGTGTCCCAGCACAGGCCCCAGGCTACAAAAAGCCAGCTCATGCATTAAGGACAGGTCCAGGTCCCACCGCCTGGATGCCTCCCAAACAGTTCAAGCTAATTGACTGTCTCACTTGTCCAGAGGGCCTGATCCAGTTGGGGTCTCCTCAGCTATTGGTTCATAGTTCATGTGTTTCCCCTTGTTTAACTATTTGTCCCTGTGCTTTTTCCAACCATGGTCTCAACATCTCTCGCTCATACAATCCCTCCTCTTTCTCGCTGATTGGACTCCCAGAGCTCCACCTGGGGTTTGGCCGTGGATCTCTGCATCTGCTTCCATCAGTCATTGGATGAGAGTTCTACCATGACAGTTAGGGTGTTTGGCCATCCGATCACCAGAGTAGGTCAGTTCGGGCTTTCTCTCGACCATTGCCAGTAGTCTATTGTGGAGGTATCTTTATGGATTTCCGGGGACCATTCTAGCACTTTGCTTCTTCCTATTCCCATGGGGTCTTTATTTGTCATGGTCTCTTTCTTTGTTCTGCCTCTCTCTTCTTGATTCAGCTGGTATCTCCCACTCCCCTACACTCTCTTTCCCCCGACCCTTGCCCTTCATTACCACCCCATGTCCACTTTGCTCATGTATATCATCCATTTCTCTGTCATTGGGTGATCCCTTTATCTTTTTTTAGGGTCCTCCTTACTAGGTAGCCTCCCTGGAGTTGTGAGTAGCAGTCTGTTCATCCTATGTTTTACATCTAGTATCCACCTATAAGTTAGTACATACCATGTTTGTCTTTCTAAGTCTGGATTACCTCACTCAGGATGGTTTTTTTCTAGATCCATTCATTTGCCTGCAAACCTCATGATGTCATTGTTTTTCTCTGCTGAGTAGTACTCCATTGTGTATATGTACCACATTTTATTTATCCATCTTCAGTTAAAGATCATCTAGGTTGTTTCCAGGTTCTGACTACCACAAAGTGCTCTTGTGGTATGATTGAGCATTTCTTGGGTATATGCCTAAGAGTGGTATAGCTGGATATTCGGGGAGATTGATTCCCAATTTTCTAAGAAAGCTCCATATTGATTTCCAAAGTGGCTGTACAAGCTTGCATTCCCACCAGCAGTGGAGGAGAGTTCCCCTTGCTCCACATCTTCTCCAGCATAAGCTGTCTTCAGCGTTTTTTATCTTAGCCATTCTGACAGGTGTAAGGTGGTATCTGAGAGTCATTTTGATTTGCATTTCCCTGATGATTAGGGATGTTGAGCAATTCCTTAAATGTCTTTCAGCCATTTGAGCTTCCTCTGTTGATCTCTGTAAGAATGGGCTCTATAGCCCATTTCTGAATTGAACTGTTGGGCATTTTGATGTCTAATTTCTTGAGTTCTTGATATATTCTAGATATCAGCCCTCTGTCAGATGTGTGGTTGGTGAAGAGCCTTTCCCATTCTGTAGGCTGTTGCTTGTCTTGATGACCATGTCCTTTGCTCTACAAAAGCTTTTAAGTTTCAAGAGGTCCCATTGATTAATTGTTTCTCTCAGTGTATGTGCTACTGGTGTTATATTTAGGTAGTGATCTCCTATGCCAATGCATTCAAGACTACTTCCTACTTTCTCTTCTATCAGGAAGTGGTTGGGGTCTCAGGTGGATGGGTGTGGGGGCAGGGTGTGTAGATTGCAGGGTCCAGTGGGGAGTCTTAGAGAAGGGGAACCTTCCCAGGGGAACCCTGCCTGCTGGCCATCAACTGGGGCCCAGTTGGGCGGGTCTTCCCCAGGAATGGCTGGGCCCAGGGATGGGACCTAGGGGCAGGCCTCCTTGGGTATGATCCCAGACACTCACCTCTGGTCCAGATGGGAGTTCTGGGCAGGATCACTTTTATCTTCTTAAAGAAAAGTATGAGACAGTCACTGTCACCACAATTCAGATTTTTGACTTGGGACTAGAAGATTTTTTTCTGCAGACACAGATGGTCAGCATGGCTCAGTTCATTCACTTATGCTTTTAACTATCTTCTTTTTACCTTCCTTAGGAAGAATTTCATAATGCCTGTGATTATTATTGAGCATTTCCACAAATGTTTACATCATGTTCAAGAAAAGGTAATCTTAAGTGGCATTTCATTTTCTTTCTTTAGTGAATAAATGTTTGATTATGAAGTACCCTGGAACCTAACTGAAACATGAACAAACAGGAAGTCGTGTGACTCCGTTACTTAAGTTTTTTTTTTTTCAGACGAGATTTCTTCCAGCTAGAGAGATAACAGTCCTTCCATCAAGAATCTTACCCCCAGGGTTAGCTTTAATTAAGAGCATCCATAATTTGAAATAAATAAATGTCTACACAATCATTCACAGTGCCTTTTAATATACATTGTTCTCTAAATTTCAGAACCATCAAAACCCCTCTAAGGCAAATCCTCAAGTTGATCATGAAAGGTACCAGGGAAGGGACACTGAGATGGCTACTTAGGTGAAAAGAGAGAGTTTCCTCCTCCCAATTTGTTTCTTTGTCTTCACATGAGCAGAATGACAGAATAGTATGGCATGTATTGTTTGTCATCTGTCTGTCTGTCTGTCTATCTATCTGTCATCTATCTATCATCTTCGCCTTCTCTCTAAATAAATATATTGTTTTTAAAGTACCCATCAGTAGATTTCCAGATATTCATCGTATGAATGTTTATTTTTATAATGACTGAATAAACAAAAACTGTTTAAAATCATGGGAAAATCACCTTTGCTAGGAGATAATAGTTTTTAACCATAGCCAAAAGAGAATCTCCCCCTTAATTTTGTAGCTATGAAACTCTCAATCCTTCCCTCATAAAAGTGTGAATTTCTACTTTGTTTTAAAGGACCTATCATTTAATTTTCTCAAGTCCATCTGTTAGTTTGGTAGAACCATTGGCTTTGTGCCAGTGGTTTGAATCAGCTGTGCCTGTGTGAAGAAGATAGCACTGTGGTGTGAGGCTAGTGTTTGTATTCATGTCATAAAGATGTTGACAATTTAACTTAAATGGAAAATCACTCCAGGCTCAAATTTGTTGTAAATAGAGAGGGAGGAGGGAACTAATGTGAGAAAAGTGGCAAATTTTCATATCCCTTCCTCCTACTTTGTTTGTCTTCTGTTTCTGGAGAAATAAAAGTGGTGTTGTCTTATTGGGTAGGAGAGTTTCCCAATGCTTACACCAATCCTATCAACCTCGGTAGGCACACCTGCAAACCCAGAGCTATGGAAGCAAGGGAAGAAGTATCTTGAGTTGATGGAACCCTTACCTGTCCCTCATTACTCCATTTTCTCAGCACAAGAGATGATTATATACACACGCTCATTGGTCAATGCCAAGATATGTTAAGCATGTGTTAGTCAATGGCATCGGCTAAAAGAGATGTTTTCATCACAGTGATTTAACTACTTAGTAAAGAAGTAGCATTCCCTCTTCATTATGCAATTTGTCTTTCCTATATCTTCACAGGTCTAAATTCGAAGTTTCCTATCTGAGGTCATCCACCTGATGAGTACTGCAATGATGAGTCTCTTTATTGGAAGGTAATGTACAGGATTCTAAAAAGTGGAGTAAATCACGGTTCTATGAAGGTTCAGATGGCCAAGGACCCATTTTCTATAACAGAACAAAACCATAGGTAGACAAGGTGAAACTCTTCAAATGCTGTTCTTTGGCAACTTCTGCTGTTTTACCTGATGGGGAGCATTGGTAGGGACAGTGACTAGGCAAGGACAATGACAAGTGGTTTCTTCTAGTGTTATATTTCTCCTGAAGCCCAATGGATCAGGAACTTCATGGGATTTATCACACACATGTGCCCATTCCCAGCATTACTGATTTCATCCTGGACTGTGAGACTCTTGTTCTAGGAGACATGATCATGCATTTGAACTCTTATGATACCCAGAGCTTTTAGGTCCCCTTCTCTGGCTGCTCATAGACTTCTTTTTCTTTAGTCTTACCTCTGTTTTTTGTTCATTTCTTTCCATTTCTGATGGCTGCCACCTTCTTCTGCCTTTGCTGTTCTTGAAGGATTCAAGGGTTTCTGCAGCTGAGATCTTCTCTCAACCCTATTACTGCCATTGGGAGTAATACCCAGAGTGCTATCCTCAGTCATTTTATTTCTGGTATCTGCTTGGGTCATTCAGTACACCAGGAACAAAGTAGGCCTCTTGGAAGTATTTCATATGTGGGGAACTGAGAGCTTGTTTTCCAAGCACTGCACAGGAAGTCTCATTCCTTCATTAAAATCCCCCTTTTCGTCATATTGAGAAATAAAATACTACTGGGAAATAACATCGTTTGAATGGGAAGGAGGGAGGGTCACCTGCCTCAAATACAGGAGCATGGAAACACACCCGGGAAGATCCTGCAGGGCTGGTTACAATGTTGGAATTGGGTTGGGGGTACACTCAGAGAAGCCACATGCCTAGCTGTTGAAAACTGCCTCAGAGGTGCCTCAGCAGATAGACAATATACCTGTGAGGAAGCTGTGATGAACTGCTGGCAGAGGTAACTTGAACAGTGCAGCCCCCAGGAGAAAAATCCCTCAGGTTGAGTGTGGTTCCCTCCATTCTACACTTAAGAGACCAAAACAAGATAGATTGCATGCCTCTGTGGGATACACATTGAGATTAACTGTTGAAAAAAGAAAAGGCAGCCAGGCAGTGGTGGTGCATGCCATTAATCCCAGCATGTGGGAGGCAGAGGCAGGTGGATTTCTGTAAGTTTGAGGTTAGCTTGGTCTACAAAGCAAGTTCCAGAACAGCCATAGTGTTACACAGAGAAACTCTGTCTCAAAAAAAATAAAAAATAAAAAAAAGAAAAGAAAAGGCAAAGGTGGAAAAGACAATAGCTGTGGACATGGCTCAGTTGGCAGAATGATTCCTACCATGTAGGAAGCTTGGGGTTCAATCACCACCCACACTCAACAAGTTCCCACTTCTTTAGTCCACACAGGAGGGACTGGAGAGTTCAGAGCTTGTTCAGCCAGGATATTTCTTTTAATCATAGAGCAGTTTCTATGCCTAGAGAGGTGAAGAGGTTTGGGTGCAACCTGTGGCACATTGTGATTTTCATTAATTACTTGATGTCTCACAAAGGCAAGTTTACATTTTTGTTGAGTTCCTGTCCCTGTCAATGAACAAGGAAGGATGTGGGGCTTTTTATTTCACCAGCATACTGACAATGTAGAGTTCCAGCCCAAGCTTTTGCTCCTCATTTGTTTTTGAATTCACTTCCTAAGTGTTTAAGGCTCTGCCATTTCAGTATTAGAGGAAGTTGAGGTTCCCAGCAGCAACCATGCTCACAGAGTCCACACAGAAGTGTCTCTGTAAGAAACATGACCTCCTCCTGGACATCACTATTTCTTGAGTATACTGAACAGACTGTCTGATAGTGCTGAACACAATCAAAGCAGAAGAATATAAAATATACTTCTATTCCACCTGGCAAGATAGAAAACCAAGTCTGAACTTAGGTTAATGTACAGGAATCTCTGGGATACTTGTGGAAATTTGGGATTACTTCCATGTCACTCTGAGAGTCTGAATTGGGAACTGGAATCCACATAACAGTTCATATGAAAATAGAAGGGTTGACTACATTAAGTCCATAGTACTGAAATTCTTTCCTATGAATATATTCTTTCTCCTCCATATATTAAAAACACATCAAAAATCATGCCCTACATGATAGTTTGTGCCTTACATTCTAGGACTCACAAAGCATAGACAAGTAGACCTCTGTGAGTTCAAAGTCAGCCTAGTCTACAGAGTGAAATTTAGGATAATCTTGGCTATAGAGTGAGATCCTGTCTCAAAAGACAAAACGAAAACAATAAAAGAAGTTACCCCCAAAAAGGTGGGGCATAGTGATGTACACTTGTAATCCCAACACAATGGATGCAGAGGCATTTGGATGTCTGTAGGCCAGCACAGGCTACATGATGAGTTTCAGGACTACATACAGAGACCCTGTCCCAAACATCATCAACAATAAGAATAACAAAAAGAAAGTGAATAACACATGAACTTACACATGAGAATAGTTTGTGATGTTTCAGTAAGGATCTAATATCCAGGACACTAAAGATCTTGCTTCATTTTCATTTTATGTGTATGGGTGTTTTGCCTTTTATAAAGAGTACACACTTAGAAAAACACTCTCTTGGAGCCAGAGAGATCAGAAGTCATTATGTTTTGGGTACATCAGTTTTCTTTTCTAGGCAAATGTCTAAGCTGAAATAATACATTTACATACCTCACAATATTAAGGGCTTTAAGAGGCAGTGGACAAAAACAGAACTGGGTCTTTCCTGCAAGCTTTGAGTGTCCTGGGATGATATTAGAGAAGATGGCTTGCTTAGTATGGTGACTATGTGATGTCCCAGCATCTCACTTCCAGCATCAGCAGCAAGGTTCTCAAGTGATCAGGCAGATAACCTGGGCATCTCCGTCCACATGAGTGTTTGTGAACTGTGCCAATTTTCTCTTGGCTTCTGAGGTCAGACTTGAGCGTTGTGAAACTAAGCTGTATCCTGTGCCACTCTAAATGAGCTTGTGCCACTCTAAATGAGGAGGCTGTCCCCTGGTTACCTGGAGGATGTAAAAGGAAGGAAAAAAAGCTATCTGACCAATGAGACCCTAGAGAACTAGAAGCATTTGGCTGGATAAGCTTTTAGGCTTTTGAGCAGCAGTTCAGCAGAGGTCCATTTGGATGAGGACTCAGAAGCTTCCAGTCTCAGGAAACAGGATCAGCTGAGGAATTAGCAAGATGAGGTAGCTGTGGCTTGTTCTGTCTCTCTGATCTTCCAGCATTCACCGCAATACCTGGCTCCCAGGTTTGATTTTATTAATAAGACCTTCTAACAATTATGCAACACCAGGCCTCCTTCTTAGTTGCTGGACTTTGCAGGCAATCCATTATACCTTGCTTTCTAGATCTTTTCACATCTCAGATTGATTTGCAAAGTCATATCTCTCACATTTTCTCTCTATCTCACTTCTCTCCTCTGCTTCTTTACCCCAGCACTGCTCTGCATGTTCATAAAAATTTTCATACCAATTTTGGCACATGCTTTGCTCTTAAATTTCAATAGGTCCTCGACTTGGTCTCTACAAGACCTATTTAGAAATAAGGTTGATAATCACATTTACAGGATTGGGGCTTCAACATCAGAAATGACAGAGATCACCTGACAGACTTCATCAGCCCTTGGTTCCATGCTTTGGTGGAGAAAGTCCAGAGATCTGGAGAACGTGCTTTCCAGGCTGACAGGGGGCTCCTCTTTACAGGGACTGTCAAAAGTAGAGAGGTGAGGTTAGGCTATAACAAAGCTCTTTGATTCAACAACCCTGAGCCTCTCCCCTTGCCGATCCTTCTCATGACCTCCTATGTGTATTGGACCCAAAGATAGCAGTACCAACCATTCCCAAGCATGTAGAGTGTAACAGGTGGCTCCAGACCAAGGAATTTAACTTTTGTTTGCCGGTTGAAACACCATAATAATGATGTACATCATGTTCTATCCCATGATTATTGAATTCCTGGTGTGTGTGTGTGTGTGTGTGTGTGTGTGTGTGTGTGTGTGTGTGTGTTTATGTGTGTGTGTGTGTGAGTTCATATGCATGTGCATGTGTGTTTCCCACTCAAGGTGCCTCTACATAGCCTAGACTGAGCACTGCCTTGCCACTGACCTTTCCTTTGTCTATTGATTCAACATTTGGACCATCATACACTTCCTAGGACTGTTTGTTCTAAAATCTGGGGGCTTAACTGGGCGCATGTGTCTACAGCCAGACCTGTAAAGAGCTAATTGCTGGGAGTCATCCCCAGTGGTGGATGGGTCCAGCAGAGGATGTAAGGCATCAGAGGGGTAAGGAAGTGAGCCAGGCCATGGTGGTCGAGAGAATCTTGCAACCTGACTGACTAGCAGCCAGAGTGTTTCTTTATTTATACAGAATTTAGTTATCAGGAACTAGAACATATCAGTTTTTGTTTTGAACGCATGTTTCACTTCCTTTTGCTCATCTTTTAGTCATCATTAATAAACTATGACAGAATAGAGTTATTATTTCAAATCATTTTCCCTCAGGTTTTGACATCATTAATAAACAGAGTTATCATTCTTACTCATTAACCCCATAGCCCAATTTTTGGAGAATCTAGAGGCATTTGACAGCCTGTGCTCAGGCTGGTTGCTTTGGGTGCTTCAAGGACACTAGACCAAAACAAAATCTTCAGCCACTTTGGGCATTTTGCTATGTCTCAAGCAATGTATTATTAACTCTCAGTGGTCAGAGTGCCCAGGAAAAATCCTCAGGCTAAAGCTGCTGCAGTTATTATTCAAATTCTGGCATAATACAACCAATGTTCACATTTATAACTTTATAGAATTTGTCTATATGTCTAATCCTGGCATTCTGTTGTTCCTTGGTCAAATGACATTATAGTGGCTCTACGTGAGCTAACTTCTAAGAGAGGGAGGTCCTCATACTTTTATCATCTTTCCACTCCATACTTTGCTCATCAGTATTTCTCTGTGTAGGGCAGAGTTGTATGCCACATAATTGTCTGAGTGTACAGTGGGAAGAACCTTGTAATATGAACTGTGGCCAACTCCTCTTGACCTTTTTGAATTTACTTTGTTTTGAATATCTTGTTCCAGTGTAAGTATAGAGACAGATGTTTCAAGAGTGTCTCATAGCCTCATGAAGAGACCTCTGGCTTCTTTATATGTCACAGCCTACAAGGTGTAAGGAAGACCTTCAAGTAGATAAGGATATCTCCCTAAAAGCAGGGCAGAAATAGTATGTTCAGGACTTTCCTGGGTAAGCTCAGAAGCAGCATTCCTGGGAGAAGGTATAAATGATTCATAAGGAATTTTCCATCAACCCAATATCCTCAAATTGTACAAATATTAAAAGTGCCCAAGTATGTAACAGGTGGAGATGAAAACCAAAGGTGGCATGGCAGCCATGATGTGGCTCAGTTTTGCTGGATCTTTGTCACACAGCTGGCTTTCTAACTTCTGCCATTCCATTCAGATATGACTGTGCCAGCTAATCACATCTTCACTCACAGCCTCATAGCTTGAGTGAGCTCTGTTTACTCTCAAGGGGAAATTTTTTTTTCGAGACAGGGTTTCTCTGTGTAGCTTTGCGCCTTTCCTGGGACTCACTTGGTAGCCCAGGCTGGCCTTGAACTCACAGAGATCTGCCTGCCTCTGCCTCCCAAGTGCTGGGATTAAAGGCGTGTGCCACCACCGCCCGTTGGAAATTTTTATTACTATCTATGTGACTTATCTTTGTTTTGAACTCCCGAATCTCTAAAAGTCTGAGGATCTTCCCCCATGATGTTTACTTCAGAGTACTCATCACTCCTACTCCCCATCATCCTGACCCAATTCTTAGCATCATTTGTTTCTCATCATTCTGAGTTGTTGGAGACCGACTCTGGACAGCTGTGTCTTGAACCTTGTGTTACCTGCCACGATTTATCACGCCTCGTGTAAATAAGAGGCTTTTAGTCTAACCTAGAAATGTAGGATTAAATAAACCTCTTTAAATCACCTAGCTGCAGGGGCCTGGGACCAAAGCGACCTCCTGCTGACCCTCCTTAGGAATTTTCTTTGTCCTCTCCTCACTCCTGCTCCCCCTCCCTACCTGAAGCCCTGTTTATAAGCTCTAACACCAGTCAATAAACCAAGGCCTTGACGCAACTCAGACTGCTTTGTCTTTCTTCACGCGCTTGGTCTCCTTTCCCTCTCGCCCCCCATTGATTCACAGGTGGTCCCTCCTCGAGAACCTCGAATAACCTGGCCTGCTGGAGGGGTCAAGTGGCGCCCGAACGTGGGGCTCGAGGCACGGCGGCTCACTACTGGACGGCAAAGAGAAAACGTGGTCTGTCCAGACTCACTAGGGTAGAGGTGCCCCAACAGCATCACTCGTACGCCGCGGGCAGCCTTGAGGTAAGTGCCGTTCATCAATCAATGGGTAAAGCACTCTCTAAAGAGGCTCTCTTCAGTAAGGAAATGAAGAAATCAGGGAGAGGGGAATAAGAGTCAAAAACAAAGAAAGAAAAAAAGATTTAACTAAGTTTTTCTGTTTCGTGGAAGAAAAATGTCCCTGGCTGGTTATTAATGGCCCGGGCATTCACCCTTTGACTTGGAATAAAGTCAGAAAGGATATCAATAACTTGCTTAAGGATGGAGAGAATGTCCCCATGCATTCTTTAGTTTCTATGGAGTAATCAGAGATGTTTTATAGGATTCAGAAAAGGATAGTAGGGTGTCACATCTTCTGGCACTTGCTGAGGACCTATTAAATGATGTGTCCATCCCAGAAGACGGTAAGAGTGAGGTTGTCACAAATCACATTGAACAAAAGACCAAAAGACCCCACCGGGACCCTCAAGGGTCTAGAGGTTTATTGACATCTACCGGTAAGAGCGCTCTCTGTCTTGTCTCTGTCTCTGTCTTGTCTCGTTAAGTTTTGTGCCGGTCGACTGATTTGTACTTTGCAGGCTCTCACTGGGACAGACGTGTCCGGACAGTGATCCTGGGAGGGAAAGAGAGACGTCTCATTCCCTGATTTGGGCAAGGGACCCCCTAGTCCCAAGCCATTTGGGGCCACCTCAGAGGTGACCATTTGATTTTAGGAGTCTCCTCCAAGGAGTGCTCAGGAGAGGAGCATCTTTGGGTACCTTTCCCCATGGTGGGAGGAAGTGCCACTTTGCATTTTGTCCCGGGAAATTGTTAGAGACATTTTGTGGGGTTTTTTTGTATGTTTTATTGTGGTCATTGTTACTTTACACTCTGTTTCTCTTCCAAGAAATAAGGTGCATGTCTGACTAACAGGGATGTGAAAGCCCCCTGATGTCTGTTTGATCTAGGACAGAGATCCTCGAGTCTGGATTGTTTTTGGTGTGATTGAGCCTGGAGGGTCACTCTCCACAGAGCACATCAGGCTGTCATTGTTCTTGGAGCTTTGTTGGTTGTCTCGTTGGGGCAAAGTTTTTCTTTCGTGTGCCCTTGGTCTTGTGTGTACTGTGTTAACTGTTCTCATTGTTGACTTGACTGTGACGGACGCTATGGGACAGTCCCCTTCTTCTCCACTAGACCTTTGCCTAGCCTACCAGAAGGATGTGCAAGCCGCAATCGAGGGGCTTGCTTGCTGTGAGTGAGGCCATCATCATCTCAGTGCTGATGTGCTGGTACTTGGATTGTCTGTGTAAATGTCATCTGTTTCTGCTACTCATCTCCCTTATTTTCCTGGGGGGAGGAGAGAGAGGCACAGCGATGGCCACCTCCCTCCCTCCCTAGCTCTCTTGCTATCAGGACTGCAGGCAGCTGGCTGCTCTCACGAGGGTGGGGGTTTGTGCTCTCAGTACAGGCGGGCTAAGATTCTCATGTCCTGCTCTGGACAGGGCAATGGCTGCCTGCAACTGACAAAACTGTGTGAACACTGAACAGAGAATCTGACTTTAGTCAGAGGAGTTAACAAAAACTTTTTTTTCAGGAACACTGGCAGCCAAGGACATACTTTATGACCACTGCTCCCCCTCCCTTCCTTTACTGTGATAACTTCAAAGTCTCTTCTGCCAGCCAGGAATCTCTCTTGTTAACCCTTCTCTGTCCTGATTGCGAAACCTCAGTAACCACCCCCCCAACTTCATCCCTTACAGACAAAGAGAAGCTAAAACCAGGATTCTTAAATGTAGATAAGAACTTAGACGCCTTTTTCCAGGTGGCTTTATCAACTACAGAAACTTAAGAAAACACAGAGTTAGGATATACGACCATCTAGCAGAGACTAAGTGGTCATAAAACATCCCAAACTCCCCAAACTCCCCAAACCCGGGAGACAGCTCATAAAACTCCTAAACACGGTCGCTAAACAAACGAGAAATAAAGATAATATAATAAACTACTGATATGAACCTAAAAGAGGGATGTGGGCGGTGGGAGATGAATTATGTGGTCTGTGCTAGCCTCACAAAGAAAGGTGCAAGCTCCTTCCAACCTCCCTGCTGTGTGTGAGAGGTTTGGAATGAGCCCCCCCTGCCGAGGCTTGTAAACTTCATTTGTATAAACCTTGCTTTTGCATTCTGTACCTGAGGTCTCCAGTGGCTTCTTTGGGGATGCGATCTGGGCATAACACTGATATTGCTTGATAAAGAAATGTTAAATTACCAGTTTAAGATACTAGGAAAATTATGCTTTTGTTTCTACAGGAAAAGTAAAAATTTACATGGGTTTTGGTCATTTGAATTCAATGTGTTACAAATACTTGCCATCATTTAAGAAAATTGGTTTCAAATTATTGTTGATTAAAATAAAAGTTTAAATAAATAATTTTTTGACTTGAGGAAACAGTTTAAGATGTAAAAATTTAAAGGCTTAAGCATGTCATGAGGGTTTAAAAAATATTATAAAACTTTAAGGTCTAACTTTAAAGTTTAAGTAAACATGTTTCAGATTTCTTTCTCTTGCTATTCTGCTGTTACATGGAGACTCCAAAGGGTCGTAGTTTTAAAAATGTCTGTCTATTCTGCAAGTATGAATGAAAATGTGGCCACATGTATGTTTGGTTTTGAATGTCTGCGTTTGCATGCATGTCCTTCTGTGTTAAGGAATACAAGTTAATACTAGTCATCTGGCTATCCAGATACTAGTTTAAAGCATAAACGGTTCTATTTAAAATAAAACAAACTGAGAGGTATATTTGACTAATATATCTATAAGAGAACAAATTAGCCTGGTCATTATTACCAAACTTAGAGATATTTTCAAGATTAGGCCTAGATTTGTTTGACTCAGATACATTTAATAGATAATGGTCCTCAAACCTGTCAATGATCTGATGAATATGACATTTAAATTATTTGATTAAAAACTTACTATCAGAAACAGAGACTCCCAGCTCCCCAGCTCCTAGCAATGACTCCCAAGGTCTCCAAAGAAGATATGGAATGACAAGAAGATGCCACCTGAATTGCAAACGACACTGACCACAGGGCAAGATGCCCTGATGCAATACCTGCCTCCAGGACCCAGCCCAGACTGTGGACAAGTGGTAGGACACTGTCAGTCTTCCGTGTCCCTATTCCACAGAAAAGGTACTCTGCCTTATGGGCTTGATGGTGGTAGAAGATTGATGTTGTTCTGACTGGTACCTCCAATGCTAGAGAAACCTGGGTAAGGGGTTGATCACTGTAATTTATAGGATTGGAAGCTTCTTGGTCTGCACTCAGATATAGTTTATCTTTCTCAGATTTCTGATAGTACTGATGGCTAGCTCTAACTTTGTCAGCATGGCAGCATCAACCAGATCCTTCTGCAAGGCCATAGCTAGCCTTTTAGCTCACTTTAAAAGAAAATGTTCTAAGATATAAAAAGTTAAATAAATTATAAAGGTTTGGATATGAGTCTAAAATAAGATATGTTTCAGATTACTCTCCTGTTCTATGGTTCAGAGCTTAACATTTAGGAGTCCTGATGAGCTGATAGAGCAATGACCATTTACTGTCCAGTCACAAGCTCAACATTTTGGATTTGTTTTAGATGTCATCTAGATATGTCTAAATGTAAACCTAAAAGTGCTTTTCACCAGGCTTAAAATCTCTGTCCAACTTACACCTGGCTTTCTGGACAGAAGTAAAATGCCCAAATTTGTAGTTCTTGTTGGGACTCAAAGGTATAAGTCTACTTCTGCTGTTTTACAGATACCCATTATCTGCTTTGTCTACAATATGGATTTCAGTACAGATTGGTAATACTAATGTATCTAAAACTTTTATGTCATTTTGTAAGTAGGCCTCAAAGGATTAAAAGAGTCATAAAAACATAGACCCACTTCACAGAGGTTGAAAGGACCCCAGATAAGTATTCCTAAAGATGGTATTTTTCCTTTCTCCTGGTCTTGGGATTACTGCTTTTCCCATTACTAAGGGTATAAACCTAAGAGTTCCAAATAAATTCATAAATTTTAACCTCTGTTCCTAGTTTAAATCTGTCTCAACAGATTTCTACTTGGCTGGCAGACACCTCCAAGTTTCAGTTGCTGACTCCACCACTCCAGACGACTGTGGACTCCGGACGTGCTAAAGGCTAACGTGGACCAGCCCAGCTAACATGATTCTTCTCTGTCCCTATGGGGTCAGGCAGCTACATGCTACTGACAAATGCCCCCTGCCCAGTCTTTGACCAGCTTTTCAGCCTTTTGGGGGAGGGGCCCTGATAACGACTCCCCAATGCCAGCTTGAAGCAGTTCCAGAAAGAGAATACATCGTCCCATTTTCCTTGTTCATAAAAGGCTGAAATGCTGGGTCAAAAGAAAACTCCCTGGCATAGAGACTAGATGGCTAATTGTACATGAACTATGCATGGCCATTACAGGCCATGAGTTACTAAAATAGGCCATGAGGTACCAAATGTAATGCCAT